>NC_133653.1:246344994-246659500 GCF_009905375.1 Apium graveolens | reverse complement strand
CTTATACTTGAAACGAGTACTAAATAATCAAAGATATACTTATATGAAAGTATTATCTTTAGTTGACTAATCGAAAATAAGTTTGATTATTGACAACTTATTCTTTAATAAAATAAAGAATATACCTCAGCAAATACTCGGAGTCATAGATCCTCAAATGAATATTCAAATAATATTCAATAAATAAAATAAGCTGAGTAATAAGCCCCTCAAATGAATATTCGAAATAATATTCATTAAATAATAAGCCGAGTCATAATACCTCGAATGAATATTATAAATAATATTCATAAATAAAATAAAGGAGTCATACATCCTCAAATGAATATCCAAGTAATATTCAATAAATAATATAAAGGAGTCATAAGTCCTCGAATGAATATTCAAGATAATATTCATTAATAAAATAAAGTTATCGAATAAATCTTATTCGATTAATAGTTTGGAAACTATAACCATATATATATATATCCATATCCATATATACAAAATTACTCGGGATCCTCGACTCCCGGTTTTAGAAAATATTTTTCACCTTTGGGTCCCTATACTAAGGGTATATGCAAGTTACCGCTATCCTCTAGCATAGGTATTATCAACTGAACCAACAGATATATATTCCAAGAATATGAAACAGGCATGCATATATACCATATCACATGCTACAATATATCGCATCATTTGCTAATTATCCAACATGCATCTATCGCAAGATAATGCAAATACATATATTCATCACAACAACAGTATAACGGATAGAATACTTGCCTGAGCGACTTGGGGGTGAGAAAGGATCGGGACGAGTCTGATAACCTATAAACAACAAGTAAGTTGGAATTAAACCAAAATCACTTGTAAATCTATACTTTAACTAACTTAGACTCTAACGCTTGTTTTGCGCTCACTGATTTGCTTAAGTCACTCGGGTACCCTCGGCTCCACCATTTTTAATAATTTAACCTTTACGAGTTTTAAAGCGATTCCTTCGCGAGTGTCTTACCAACTGCCTAACACACTTACTATAAATGTTTCATACATTAATTAACCCTTTTTGGTCTTTAACCTATGTTTCAAAGTAAGGCGAGGGAAAAAGTTTCGTTCGCGAAACGCCGTTACTTGAAACGGTCGTTTCTCCTAAACCGTGCATCGGAATCGAACGAACTACATATCAAAACGAAGCTCGTAACATGAGCTGTCTAAACATGGCAGTGGTCATACTCTAGCAGGGGGTTATCGGGTCCTAATGCTATGCACAAAAACAGTCCAAAGAAAATCGGACGTTACGACGGCTATGTTTACGCGATTTCCCAATTTTAAACCATACAAAACCAACCACAAACCAACCTCAAATCCAACATACAACCAACATCCATCCTTATCACATCATAACAACCCCAACCAATTCAATTTAATCATTCATACTTATGCCTAAACTTAACTTTAATCATACTTAAGTTCTTTTAATCAAAACCACAACATTTACCATTCCATTTCACTACCACTCCAAATCCCAAACTCTAAATCACAACAACAAGCTACAATATCATCCTACTAATCAAAATCATCTTATAATACATAGGAATCTAGGGTTTGGAGATGGTATACCTTCCTTGAAGTGGTGGGAGGAGCTAGGAAGCCTTAAGAAGCTTTGAGAAGTCTTAAGAAAGCTTGGATCTTCAAGAAAAACAAGAAAACTTCAAGTTAAAAAACTTGAAAACACTATTCATAGTCTTCTTCTTTGATTAAATGAAGAAGATTGAGAAGGAATTAATGGCTTAAACTCATGATATAGTCCTAACTAAGCATGAAGATGATTAGGGAATTATCTTACCAATTTAGGAAGCTTGAATCTTGGATTTTGAATTTCTCTTGCCTTTTGAATAGTGAAAAGCCGTGAGCAATGAAGAAGAAAGCCTTGGTTGCTTTTGAGTTTTTGATGAAAATGATTTTACTTGGCTTGGTTGATTGGTTTTTGTGCTTGCTTTAGTCAATTACCTTCTTGCCCTTGGATTTGTGTGGTTACAAAGCCACCACACCTCCTTCCTTCCCATGTCATGCTTATGTCATCCTCATGATGTCATCCTCACTTCCTTGTCCTCTTTCTATTGGTTGGATGACATCATTCCCACTAATCCCTTTGATTAACTTCCTAATCGTTTGCCTAATGACCGCCGATCTGTTATACGGTTCGCTTAACTTTCGTTTTCGTTTATCGTTTGAGGGATCATACCCGGTATCTTATTACTTAGGTTCCCTCAACCTTTCTCAATATATTATATTCCTTTTATGATCCTCTCCTATAATCCTTTAATTTAAATCCTTTTTATCCTGTTACCTTATACTCAATTCTCTCCGTATCTTGTGGATTTCCGGGAAAAAATCAAAGTGTTCGGAATTGGATTCTAACGATCTTTACATACACTTATATACCACATAGAGTACTAATAATATCCCATAAGATCAATAACAGAACCCCTACATAGCGTGGCATGAACAGTTTTCTCATTCAGCAAAAACACTATTCATAAGGGTTTCAGAAATTTCCAAAAATTGGGGTTATTACAGTCTCCCCTCCTTAAAAGGATTCCGTCCCGGAATCAGATAGAAATAAATAGGGATACTTTCTTAGTATTGCACTTTCTAACTCTCAAGTCAATTTTCCCACATTGTGGTCCTGCCACCAAACTCTGCCTAGTTTGATAATCCTTCCCCTAAGCACTTGTTCCTTTTCACTCTATAACCCTTCCTGGTTGCTCCATATAGGTTACGTCGGGTTGCATATCTATGCGCTCATATGCCTCTATTTATCTGGCATCTGAATTACACTTCCTTAACATTGATACGTGAAACACGTTACGACCTGCTACATGTTCGGGGTTAGGGCTAGCTCATATGCTAACTTCCCAAACGTCTCAATATATCCAAGGGTCCAACAAATTGTAGACTTAGCTTTCCTTCTTTCCGAATCTCATCAATCCTTTCCAAGGGATACCTATAACATTACTAGGTCCCCTATTTCATACCCTTTATCCTTTCGTGTCAAATCAACATACTTATCATGTCCATCTTGGGCTACTACCAGCCGTCCTCTGATTAGATCTATCATATCCTTGGTCCTTTGGACTACTGCGGGTCCGAGCATCTTGCGCTCTACAACTCCATCCTAACATAAGGGAGATCGACATTGTCTTCCCTCAAGGATCTCATAAGGCGATACCTCAATACTGACATAGGATCTATTATCGTAAGATAACTTAATCCGCGTTAAATGATCATTCCAAATTCTTTCAAGTCTATTGCACAGACTCTCATTATTGCTTTTAGCATTAGAGCTTCTGCTTCTCAATACCCATTCTTTTTCCCAGTTCGTAGTCGCTACTATCTTCCGTTCCTAATATTATACTGGTTATACTTTTGCTCGTTAGCGTTCTATAACCTTTTAATAACCACGTCAACCTTAGTATCACGAATGTGTTCCCATTCCGCATACTACCACCACTTTATTAGTTATTTTTCAGTTGCTTCTATTTTCCAAAATTTGATTAATCATATAGAAGTAAAGGAATTTGTTGAGAGATCACTATGATCATGAACACTTGTTATATCGCATAGTTAGTACAGAAGGTGGCCAGCCTTTAGTACTTGACAAGCAATTAAACAATAGCTGGTATCCTACTCGGCTTCTATCACACAGATAGATAGTCATTCGGCAATACCTCCCCTTCTGGAAGGGTTGTTATTCTCAGCTTACATGAAATGAAAAGAAGAGAAAAGAACGAACTGAAGAGAATTGTATATATTTGAAAAAATATACTGCCACAAAATATCTGGATTGGAACCTACCTCTGAACTATAGAGGTTTGTCATAGGAGAACAAAACATATATGTATTTATATCAACATCAAGTATTATAGCATCGCATTTCACATGCCTAAATATTTTCGCCATTCCGTCCATCATTCTATGGACCCATGCTCTTTCTCGAGCTTATACACAATCACCTTTGAAACTCCCTCGACATTGAAAATCGAATTTGGGATCTCATTCTATATATCACCGTTACTAGGATTCTATGCTCGCACCGCAACCTTCCTCGTATAATAATACGACTCTCTATTGATAAGAAAGAATAATTATTCACTAGGTAGATACTCTACTTAATTAATCTATCAATGATAACTTATACACTACCACGACCCGATTAGGGGTACTCAATCTCAACACCCATTCCAATACAACTCTCACGGTTGTAATCAGCTCAATACTCGCAGAATCATTGCTGCCTTACTATGGTCCACCACTGACCTACTGTAGTCATTCATTTTCCTTGAAGTCTTAATAGCTAACCATACGGAGTCCATACATATCGTATCGAATTCTTCTAAGGAGGTAACATAATCACCAATCACAATTCATGAAGAACACTCCAAACTTTGACGTACTTTCATGACATGAAGCAGATAAAAGTGCAGAAGAGTTTCAATCAAAGCAACGATAGCAGGTTAATACCATTCTTAATCATACGCCCTAAATAGAAGAATTAACTCAAGGGTTCATCTAGTCCTTTTTGAAACATGGTCCTGGATTATTCTCAAGATAGGACCTTCTAAGATAGATAGCCCGTTCATGGCGATTACACGAATTAAACCTTTACCAACTACTATTACGGTTGGGTATTGCACAGTCATCAGAAGGAATGTCAATCTTCCAAACCATAATATAACCTTCACAGTTTTAACCATCATCACTGTATTCTTTTGGCACAAGCGCCTATAATTATCCTCTTACCTTTAAAGTGTCGGCCACCTCTTTAGCCTTTCCTGATAGTAAAATTTCCTTACAGTCAATGTCATTTTAACCACCTCCAAATATATTTTCTACCTTATTTCAATCACAGCTTATGTGAAGATGTTTTCCTTAAAATCTGATGAGTAAAAAAAAAAATCACCATTTTTCCATAAGTTATTGCCTCAGTCTTTAGAGGTTAATCACTGTCATGACTGACGCTCAATCATAATTAGAACATCTTTTATCTTAAGTCCTAATTGCCCTGAACAATTTCGACCATTACTGGTTCGATCCATACTTTCTCGTGGTTTAGCACGTGCCTCACTTGGCAACATTATAATTACGTCATATTTCCTTTATCAACATTTCTATTCTTGAGAATTTTGAATATTACCTTTTTCCTTGTAAAACCTCTAAGGTTATCCTTCAATCGTTCCTCCTGTATTCCCTAGATACAGGGCATATCACAATACCATTTACTAATACTAGAACCATTGTCTATATTCTTCTGAAAAATTTCTCCACTGATTCTTAAAGGTTGTTGTTACCTTAACCCTTTCCCAATCATACTGTCAAAACTCATACTGTCCCTATTAAGGGTGACATGCCAACCTTTATGCAGTCCCCTAGGATTCATTTTAAGTTACCAATGTTCTATCCTTAATTCCACCTTTAAAAGGTACCTGCGTCCTTCCATGGATAAATCAAGTCATATATCCTTGATAGATTATCTTATTCATCATTCCCACCTCGATAGTCTATACCTAACTTCATAATAGCATCCTTATTCAATATTGAGGTCAATCCATATGGCCTCCAAAAGATAACAATGGTCATCCGCTTTTCTTTCCTGATTTGGTAATGATAACATGGATGTTCTGGAAGATATTGGTCATGTTCAACGTGAACTTCTTCTTAATAATTCCTTATTTACTTTTGTTGTTTATCTCAACAGTCACCTCAATGTTGGGATATCTTTCATACCTGGCGTCTCCCTTTCTGGGTATCATGCCACCGGTCTTACACTTCTCATTCTTGAAGGTCACTTCCTTCATCCAATTTTCCTAGTTTCTTACTTCCTTGCCTCCTCAGTCTATCCGCGTCTCATTGTTTATCCTTCGAACTATCTCAATGTTTCCTCGAATCCTCCCAACTTAAAGGGGATAAAATATACATAACTCTTATGCCTTCAACCATCAATTTTAACTCATGGTGAATCACCCTCATCCTGACGATTACATACTCTTCTATTTCTATTTCTACGAGTCATTAGGGTTTCCTCATGCCCAACTCCCTTATCATTCCTCAAACTCTCTTGCCTTTATATTCCTTTCTCTTATCGTTATTTCATGAACCAACACAACATAAGCATTGATTTCAAACATCCCGTCATTCTGGATTCGTGTCTTCAGAACGAATCTTGATAACTTTTACAACTTGGATTCATAATTCATCATACTCGTCTGCCTTTGTTCTGGCTCTAAAGCTTTTACACTATTCCATAACCTTGGGAATTACTTTCCCGAAAATAATTGGCTGAACTTTAATCAGTTTATTATAATCTCTTGCTCCGTGCCTTCCTTGGCCTTTCACCAGCAGGTGGTCTCTCTCTTAGGAGGGTGAGTGATAAAAACAGTCTTCTGTGATTCGTCAATCATTTAGAATCTCAAATGATTCCTATATTTCCTTTAGCCAGGCTCTTGCCTCGACTAGGTCAACTTGTTCCTTGGAACTCTGAGAGCTTAACGACTTAAAGGTTGTTATTCCTAGAAGACTAACAATGAGATTTACAGAAGGGGGGTTGAATGTAAATCTCAAAACTTTTTCAAGTTTTGAGCAGTTTATAAAGTTGTGTGTTCAAGAAGAACAAGTGTGTGAATTGCTTTAAGCTAATACAGACAGATATATATTCAAGCACAAATGTAAAGAACACAACAGACCTTAAAAACTTTTCTGGTGGATTTGTTGTTCCACCAGAGATGGTATATTAGAAAATCTGTGTTCAACAATGTTGATCACAGCTGCATCCTAGTACAAACTAGATGAATTTTCTCTCAAGATATTTCTTAACAGCTCTGGAAAAATCTCTCTAATTACTAGCTTCTTCTTGGTTCATATATATTACCAAGTGTACAAGTGAAAAACAATATAAAATTACAATAGTAAAATAAGTTCTTCACTTGCTTCTTTTCCTGTTCACTCAAGTACTTTGTTGACTATTGCAACTTTGTACAAAAGAAGAACGGCTGCTTTTTCTGTTGATCCTGAAATTCGGCTACCACATCTCAGTTTTCTCTGTCAACCCACGTGCCTCTGCTTGTAGGTACAACTACCACTTATCAACGGCTGATTAGCAGAACATCCGTTGAAGCTTTCATCCGTTGATGACTTCATCCGTTGAAGGATGTTATCCGTTGAAGCTTTCATCCGTTGATGCTCTCATCCGTTGAAGGATGTTATCCGTTGAAGCTTTAGAGACATCCGTTGAAGCTTAGCTTCTCATCCGTTGAAGGTCTTTTAAGTCATCCGTTGATACCACTTCATTTATACAAAATTACAAGGCATGAAATATTTACAATTGGCCTTCCTATCTGCATATCATCTAGTAGTCAACATGACTCATAGTTTCTCTCAACTTCTAAGAATTACAATTTTAAATACAGAGACTGAAATATGCTACAATACTAGACTTATTTCTAAGTAAAGCTACACCATCAACGGATAGCCAAAGTGGTCTTATCCGTTGAGGCTACAGACACTAAATTTCTACTTAAGTGTTTTGTTAAACATATCATCAAACTAATGCACATATATTCCTAACAATCTCCCCCTATTTATGTCTATAAGAACTGTAGGCATAAATTCAGAGTTAACTTGATGATAACAAAACACTTAACAAATATTTGAATTGAAACTAAGTAGAAATATAAAAAGTGCTGCAAAAGTGTATGTACTAGGAGGTAATTGAAGATTTACAGTATTTCCAAGGGTGCTCCTCTAGCCTGAGCAAAACATCATTTTCTTCTTTGTTCCCTGGTTTTCTTTCCTAGCCCTTTGTCATTTCCCTCAATTTGGAGTTGGAGTTTTCTGAAGAATTCAGCTTCATCTTCATCACTGATATCCAACTTAGATTGCATTTCCTTGAGAGTTTCATTGCTGGCAATCTTGAGTTGGTCTTCAAGTCTGAAAAATCTTCTGACTCCTTTGTCATCTCTAAATTCCATCAACCAATGAGGTGATTTGTGAATTTTAGTTCCCCTTTCTTGTATGAGTAAGGTTCTGGGCAAAGCATTTGGTTCCCTCCAAGTCTTCCTTATGTTGGCAATCTTGTTGAGAATTTCAGTCTTGGCTGTTCTGGTAAAGCCAGAATCCTTTTTGATGGCTGAAAAGACTCTGATCAAGGTAGAGTAGCCTTCATTTAGAATCCTGTGGAGAGGCCATGTTCTTTCCCCAGCTCCTTTATATCTGAACACTAATCTTTCTGGTAACTGTCTGTAGGCAGCTATTCCCCTTACATCCTCCAGCTCATCCAGATAGAGTTCAATGTCTGAAATTTCTTTTATGTCACAGATGTGAACATAATCATCTTTAGAAATGGGTGACTTAGGTTTAGGTTTTTGTTTTTGAGTGAATTTCTTAGAGGTTGTGGGAGGTGTAGATTTTGGTTTTCTTTTCTGTTTCTTTGGTGGTGGAAGAGTGGTTAGAAAGGTAGGCAATGTGATGTTGTCCCAATCAATAGGTTCCTCTTTTGGAATGATTGGTTCACCATGGATATTTATAGAGGGATCAGTAACAAAAGGTTCAGGTATGGAAGGTAGTGGTTTAGATGTGGATTTGGTATCTTCAGGGTTATCTTCACTCCTTCTGTGTGCCTTGGCCTTTCTTCTGTTTCCCTTCTGCCATTCCTCTCTTTCCTCCATATTTTCACCAAATATGCTCCCAAGAACCTCATCTAAGTTAGCAATCTTTTCTTCACCCCTGACTTCAATTCCTTTCATTTCTTCAACTTGGCTTGACTTTAGCTGTTTTTCAAGCTTTGCTTGTGCTCTTTTGTCAGCCTTTAATTGCTTGGCTTCTTCTTTCTTAGCTATTGAGAATTTGGGATGTCCTTGCATCACACATATGCTCTTTCCCTCTCTAATGATAATAGCTCTATTTCTCCTTACAGCCTCATCCATGGACTTTTTGAGATAGGCAATACTCCTGCCTAAGATCTTGTTCTCATCATCTTTTGAAGGAGGAAAGTCCACTTCTTTTAAAGGATTCTTTGTTGAGTCCTTATTGGATCTTTCATTGGGCTTGAGGATTATAGCTTGTAGCTCTTTGGAAGAAGCTTCTCCATCCTTAAGACTCCCTACTGGCATGAGCTCCATGTTGATTGGTTCAATCTTTGTGCTAAATTTCACAGATGTTGATTTATTTTGTGTAGAACCAAACACCAATTGCAACCTTTCATCAATTCTCCTCCATTGTTCTTTCATTTGTATTTCAGCTGCTGCTAGCTGAATCAAATCAATTCCATCAGATTTTCCCTTGATTTGAATGATTGGAGAGGTAGTGATGGCAGGAACTAGCACTTTAGATATCTGAATCTTTGTAGAGGGCTCTCCTTCCCCTTCCCTTTTATTCTCCCCCTTTTTGTTATCATCAAGGAGAGGGGTCAAGCCTTGTGCTTTTGCCAGCTGCATTAGGAGATTGGTTTGAGATTGTTGGTTGAGAAGAAGGGTGGCCACAGAATCTTCAATTCCTTGAACTCTGTCTTCCAACTTGGCCAGCCTTTGTTCAGTAACTGATTCCTTTTTCAATCTCGAAACCAAGTCCTGCAAAGTACCATAGGGCATGACTGAATCCAATTTTTCTGAAGTGAAGGATTTCAAGTCAGCAATATCTTTCCTGAGATCATTTAGACTCATATCTTGCTTTACTTTCTGCAACTTCATGAGATGCAGTGAGTCCAGGTGAGCTTGGAGGATATCCTTGATATTTGCATTTGAAGTGTTCTGAATGGCCTGTTGAATAGTGATGATTTGTTTGACCAGGTGGACATTGAATTCACCTGTTCTATGCTCCTTAGTCAGGGCCCATTCAGGTAGATTAGGAATGGAACTAGGGTCTTCATCTCCCCCTATGTTCATGCTTCCATCAGAAGAAATAGAGTCATCATCATCAGAATTTACTCCAAATTCCTCAGATGGCTCACCAGCTGTAGAAGGCATCCTGTTAATAGCAGCTTTATCCCTTTGAAGAGATTCTGTTGAGTGCACTAGATGTAGTGTCCTCTCTGCCTCCTCATTGCCCTGAGCAGCCAACAGTTGATAGGCTGTCACAGGATGAGTAAAAGTGTCAGCATCCAAGGAAATGTTATCAATTACAGCTTTGTAATGTTGCTGAAATTGTCTTTCCTTTTCAGCATCATCCACAATCATTGACTCATGAGCAATGGCTGGTTCCACCCTTGTATCAACTGTACCTGCTTTTCTCTCTTTTTCTCTATGTTCTTGCATCAGGGGCTCCCCCTGGCTCACACATCTCACTCCCTCACCTTCACCTTCTAAGGTGGTACTCCACTCACTGACTTTTGCCATGCTGGAAGAAATAGCATGCATTTTTGTGCTCTCAATCTCTCCTTTTGCCTGGGAGCAACCCAGCCTCTCACTCAAATTTTCACTCCCTGCCCTCAATCCTAAAAGTGATTGCACAGTATTCATGTCTTCTACACTTGGAATCATTTCAGTTATTTGTGTAGAGACTATCAACGGATGTGGAATATCCGTTGAAGTTGAAACTGTTGTTATCAACGGATAACTGCTGTTAAGCTTATCCGTTGAAGAGCAACCACTTGTCAACGGATGAGTGATATCCATTGAAGAAGGAAAAGAAGATGAAATTGAAAGTGATATAACTGTTGAATCTGTATAGATTGATTTGATATGTGTTGATACAGATCCTTCAATTATATCTGAAAGAATTTGCGGGTGATCCAACAAATCATCTAAAAGATGATGATCACCTGTATTTGAGTGGGGCTTCTCCCTGAGTTGTAAAGAGGGAGAATCAGGAATTGATGGGAATAGCATATCCACATCCAGAGATGGTGAAGAAGTATTTGGTGATTGATGTGTAGTTATTGTGAGAGAATGGGGCTGTGACTCCACATTTATTGGAGTCACATCAAACTGAGTTTGAGAAGGCACAGAGACAGATGGATGTATCTGTGCAGTGTGTGCACCCTGTGTAGAAGATTGGGTTCTAGCCTTCTTTCTTCTAATAAAGGCTTTTGTAGGTGAGTGTTTGGCTTTAGTGTCCCTCCCTCTTTTGTTCTGTGTTCCTGGATGGGAACTCTTTTCAATAGTAACATCCTTTTGGGAGGATGCTACTAGGGATGTGCTAGAGACCTTTTCAACCACCACAGCTTTTTGAGAAACTGGGGCTTGGCTAGCTTGGGAAGCACTCAACTCTCCTTCCTTATCCTGGGGGTTTCTTTGATGTTCACCCCTCCCCTCACCACTCACACCCTGATCACTTCCCTCAGGGTTAATGGTTGTTGTTACAACTGTTGTCTTTTGAGAAACAACAGAGGTGGTTTTCTTTGTCTTGGATTTTGAAAGTTTGGATTTGGTGACCTTGGTAGAAATCTGTTGGGGCATTGACACAGATTTCATGGCCACACTAGAAGATAAAGAAATAGAGGGGTTGGAAGAAGTAGGAGTTGTAGAAGCAATTACCTCACCTACCTGGGGTGCATTCATGATTGGTAAATATACCAATTGCACACTGCTGTTAAGATCCATTCTCTTCAAGTCTGCAAGAACTCTTTTCTCTTGTGCCCAGCACTTGAGTTTATTATTCTCATTGATTATGACTAAACCTTCAGCAACATGGTTAGCCAATAACATAAAGAATCTAGCATAATAGATGTTATTAGGTCTATTAGCTTTGTTACCTAATCTAGTACCTAATTCTAGCATCACATAGTTGCTAAAGTTAAAGTACCTATCAGAAACAAGCATATAGAACATGTTAACAAGAGATGAAGTTATGGCATCAAAATTACTAATTTTCCCAGAGAAAACCTTTATGAAGGCATCCCCAAGAAAACTCCATTCTTTCCTAAGGCCTTTTCGTCTAATACCCCCTAAATTAGCAGAGTTAAGAGAGTAACCTATGGAATCTAACATGCTGGATACATCACTATCAGTGTGTGGTGTCATGGCATTGTTCTCAGGTAATTTAAAACATGCTTGTAAGTCATCACAGTTTATACAGTGATTTTTACCTTTGAGAGTGAAGGAGATAGTCATATCCATGGAGTTGAACTCAGCAGTTGTCCAAATCTCCTCAACTACTTCACAGAAAATCGTTGGGGCTTCCAGCATTGCATAGCTAAGTTTACAGTTTTTGATGAAGTCCATCATTTTGTGATAATCTGAGTGGGCTTCATTCTTCTCTACCAGAGCTATGAAATTATTCTTCTCGTAGATAACCCAGATTGAGACATAATCTTTACGACTGGTGCCATTGTTGTGAGTAGAAATTGCAGAGAATAACTTGAGGGTTTTGCAGAGAGAAAATGGTAAATGCTTGAAATTCTAAGAAAGCATAAAGTAATAATGAACAATCAGAAGGGCTTATATGCTTTAAAAAAAAATAAATAAAGGATTAATCAATAAATAGGTGTTGGTGAATTTCAGCCGTTTAAGAATAAACTGTAAGTATTCTAATAACTACCTTTAAAACCAATACATACAGATGTATGTATGGTATCAACGGTTAAGAAAATAGAATCAACGGCTGTGAAACACCTCAAACGTCTGATGTGACATTTCAACGGATAATGTAAATTGTCATCCGTTGAAAGGTACTTCAGCTTTATCCGTTGACGGATAAAAGTTCCAGAGATATACTTGTCTTTCAACGGATAATGAATATCCGTTGATAGAGCAATTTTGACTTTCAACGGATAGGGAACATCCGTTGATGGAATAAACTTTGTTAAAAGTCAAATTTGTTCTAGCAACTAATATATTTCAGGCTCCACATCAAATTGCAAAGAAGACATGAATTTTAAGAGTAATTAAGCATACCTAGCTCACTTACCAATCTTGTGAATGTTGATTCATCAAGTGGCTTGGTAAATATGTCAGCAATTTGTTGTTCACTTGGAACAAAATGTAGTTCTACTGTACCATTCATGACATGCTCCCTGATGAAGTGGTACTTAATATCAATGTGCTTGGTCCTTGAGTGCTGCACAGGATTCTCTGTTATGGCTATGGCACTTGTGTTGTCACAAAAGATAGGTATTCTATCAACATGAAGTCCATAATCAAGGAGTTGATTCCTCATCCATAACATTTGAGAACAGCAACTTCCAGCAGCAATGTATTCAGCCTCAGCTGTAGAAGTAGAGACTGAATTTTGCTTTTTGCTAAACCATGATACAAGCTTGTTTCCCAGGAATTGACAGGAGCCTGTTGTACTTTTCCTGTCTATTTTGCAACCTGCATAGTCTGCATCTGAATAACCAATTAGATCAAAGCCAGATTCTCTAGGATACCAAATTCCTAAATTTGGTGTACCCTTGAGATATCTGAAAATTCTCTTGATAGCAATTAAGTGAGACTCCCTAGGATCAGCTTGAAATCTCGCACACAGACATGTAGCAAACATTATATCTGGTCTGCTAGCAGTTAAATATAAAAGTGAACCAACCATGCCTCTATAACTTGTAATGTCCACAGACCTTTCAGTCTTATTTAATTCAAGTTTGGTGGCAGTGGCCATGGGAGTTTTTGCAGATGAACATTCCATTAAGTCAAACTTCTTTAAAAGATCATGAATATATTTAGTTTGACTAATGAAAATTCCATTACTAACTTGTTTAATTTGTAAACCAAGAAAATAGGTTAGTTCTCCCATTAGGCTCATTTCATAATTACTTTGCATTAGCTTAGCAAACTTCTTACAAAGATTATTATCTTTAGAACCAAATATTATGTCATCTACATAAATTTGAACAAGTATACTAGAGCCATTAACATTTCTAAAGAAGAGAGTTTTATCAACAGTACCTCTAGTGAAGTGATTCTCCAAAAGAAATTTTGATAATGTTTCATACCAGGCTCTAGGTGCTTGCTTCAGTCCATAGAGTGCTTTCAACAGATAATACACATAGTCTGGAAAATTTGGATCTTCAAATCCTGGAGGTTGACTTACATAGACTTCTTCCTCTAATTTCCCATTTAGAAATGCACTCTTGACATCCATTTGATAGACTTTGAAATTGGCATGGGCTGCATAGGCTAGAAAGATTCTGATAGCTTCAAGTCTTGCAACAGGAGCATATGTCTCATCAAAATCTATTCCCTCTTGCTGAGAATAGCCTTTAGCAACCAATCTGGCTTTATTCCTTATGATAATGCCATTTTCATCCATCTTATTTCTGAATACCCATTTTGTATCAATAGGACTCTTGTTCTTTGGTTTGGGTACCAGCTTCCAAACTTGGTTTCTCTCAAATTGGTTTAGCTCTTCCTGCATAGCTAATATCCAATCTGGATCCAATAAGGCTTCTTCCACTTTCTTAGGTTCCTCCTGAGATAGAAAACTACTATACAGACATTCATCTTGAGTAGCTCTTCTTGTTTGCACTTTAGATGATGCATCACCAATGATCAGTTCAAAGGGATGATTCTTGGTCCATTTCCTTTGAGGTGGAAGATGAGCTCTAGATGAGGTGATCTCAGTATTGTCATGATGTGAGATAGAGTTTTGATTAGTTGAAACTCCCCCTGAGTTGTTGGTCCTTTGCAGGGAACTTGGAGTTCCATCAATTAATGATGTAAATTGATTATCAGTTGATGAGCTATGATCAACGGATGTTTCATTAAGTACTTCAACGGATGATGCACAATGTCTTTCAACGGATGCTGAATTTTGTGCATTATCCAGGAGCAAATTTTGTATTCCTTTTGAAGTGTCGTCTCCATCAATCTCTTCTTCACTATCATCACAATATATTTCAATATTGTCAAATTTGAGTCTCTCATAATGTTCCTCATCTGTTAGTCCATCAATCTTTTTATCATCAAACACAACATGCACAGATTCCATAACAATGTTGGTTCTTAGATTGTAGACCCTATAAGATTTTCCAGCTGAATAACCAACAAATATTCCTTCATCAGCCTTTGCATCAAACTTCCCTTTATGGTCAGATTGATTCCTTAGTATAAAACATTTACATCCAAAGACATGAAGAAAGTTTAGAGTTGGTTTTCTTTTCTTGAACAACTGATAAGGAGTCATGCCTTTAGCTTGATTGATCAGAGAAATATTTTGAGTGAAACAGGCACAATTAACAGCTTCAGCCCAAAAATATGTTGGTAACTTTGATTCTTCAAGCATTGTTCTGGCAGCCTCAATTAAAGATCTGTTCTTTCTTTCAACTACCCCATTTTGCTGAGGTGTTCTTGGAGCTGAGAACTCATGCATGATTCCATTTTCTTCACAGAACAGCCTTAATGTCAAATTCTTGAATTCAGTTCCATTGTCACTCCTGATGTTTCTTACTTTTAAGTCAGGATGATTATTGACTTGCCTGATGTGATTGATAATGATTTCACTTGCTTCATCCTTTGATCCAAGAAAACAGACCCATGTGAACTTTGAGAAATCATCTACAATCACTAAACAATATCTTTTTCTTGCTATTGACAATACATTGACTGGTCCAAACAAATCCATATGTAACAGCTGTAATGGTTCATCAATTGTTGTTTCAAGCTTCTTCTGAAATGATGCTTTCCTTTGTTTGCCTTTCTGACAAGCATCACACAGACCATCCCTTGAGAATTCAACAAGAGGAATTCCTCTTACTAAGTCCTTTTTGACTAGATCATTCATTGTCTTGAAATTCAAATGGGATAGCTTCTTGTGCCATAGCCAACTCTCAACTGAACTTGCTTTGCTGAAAAGACAAGTAATAGATTCTGCATCTGTAGAGTTGAAGTCAGCTAAGTACACATTTCCTTTTCTAACTCCAGTTAGAACCACTTTGTTGTCTTTCTTACTAGTGACAACACAGGCTTCAGAATTGAAGGAAACTGTATTCCCTCTATCACATAGTTGACTGATACTCAGTAAGTTGTGCTTGAGACCATCAACTAATGCAACTTCTTCAATGATGACATTCCTTGTTGAAATCAAGCCATATCCCATAGTAAACCCTTTGCTGTCATCTCCAAAGGTTATGCTGGGGCCAGCTCTCTCTTTAAACTCTGTGAGCAGGGAGAAATCTCCAGTCATGTGTCTTGAACAGCCACTGTCCAAGTACCATAGATTTCTTCTATTTTCCTGCACACCACAAAATCAATCAATTTGATTTTGGTACCCAAGTTTCCTTGGGTCCATTCTTGTTAGCCTTTCTCCTAGACTTCATTCCTCCTGCATCTTTAGACTTAGGTGAGTTTGAGTCAACCTTGGTCTTAGATGTGGTTGGTTGAGGTGTAGGGTTAGTCACAACATTATCCAGCACATTTATAGTATTATTAGGCATGGATTGTGCATACATGTTATTCCACATTGGCATATTGTATGGCAATTGAGGCATACTGAATGCAGCAAGATAAGAATTGTTAAAATATGGCATGTTTGCAAAATGTGCATAAGGATTTTGTTGAGACATAACAGGCAGAGCATGTAGAGGTGATACAGACATGTTAGGCATGGAAGAGGGTACAGTTATGGGAGATTTCTTAATAGATTTACAGTTAGCAGATAGATGATTAACACTACTACAATGCACACAGCTTTTTCTAGGAGCATACTTGTCAGGTGTGTAATTGTTATGTTTGTTAACTCCTACCTTCCCATTTCTGTTGGATTTCCTTTTGGATTCCTTTTTATCCTCAACCATCTTGAGCCTATTGTTTAACTGTTCTAAGGTCATGTGCCCTACATTCACCTTTCTGACATCTTTGGATGTGCTTGCTCCTTCTTTGACAAAGTTCTTTGAAGTTGAACCAAACTTTTTGTTGAGTTTCTTTAGATTTTCTCTTTTAGAAACATCTGCCTGTTTTAATTGAGGAACCTTCAACGGATGTTCCTTTTCTTCCTTCAACGGATAACTTTCATCATCCGTTGATTCCACATCCGTTGACAGTCCATCAATTAATTCCAGTTTCTTTTTATTTTTATCCCAGGCAGTTTCACAGAATGATTCAATTCCTTGGACTTTGGCAATTTGAGCACTTACATCCCTAGATGTTTTCCAGGCTTTAATCACCTCTTGCTCTTTCTCTAATTGATTGGAAAGTATTTCTACTTTCTTAATAGATTCAGCTAGTTCATTTTCAACAGATACACAATGCAGCTTAGTCTTTTCTAGGTCAATTAACTTATCTTCTAACACAGCATTTCTATTACTTAAAAACAGATTGTTCTCTTTAATCCTACTATTTTCTTTAGCAAGAGATTTAAGAGATACACGCAAATGATACAGTTCAGTAGACATGTCATTAAAAGCATCATTGCACTCTTCTTTAGTAAGCTGTGTTATATCAGTAGTAATTACCTGGTTGCTTGATGAACTAACTTCATTCTCCTCAGAATCAGCCATGAGAGCCAAGTTAACATATTCCATGTCTTCATCCTCTTCTTCTCCATCAGCTGCCCAGTCTCTTTCTTGAGTAATGAAAGCCCTTTCCTTCTGTTTGAGCAGATCAAAATATTTCTTTTTGTAATCTACTTGTTCAAATTTCTTCTTTTCAGAGGTTGGCTTTCTGCACTCACTTGCAAAGTGTCCACTCATACCACAATTAAAACACTTGAACTTGGATTTGTCCACCATGTTCTTATGGGGTTTAGTGGCTCTAGTGTTTTTCCTGAACTTCATCTTTGCAAATCTCCTGGACAGAAATGCAAGATGCTCATCAATACCATCAGAGTCATCTTGACTGGAGTTGTCTTCATTTTCAGCAACTTGCCCTTTACCCTTGTCTGATTCTGGATTTCTTACACCATCTTTGGAGCTTGATGTAGATCTCACAGTTTCTTTTCTGCATTCTTTCTCATTTTCAGCTACCAATGCAACTGAACCTCCTTTCTTTCTCCCCCTCTCCAATACCTCATCCTGTTCCAACTCTAGTTCATAAGTCTTCAAGATTCCATATAATCTTTCAAGAGTAAAGTCCTTATAATCTTGAGAGTTTCTTAAGGAAACAGTCATGGGTTTCCATTCCTTTGGTAAGGATCTCAAAAATTTAAGATTTGAATCCTTCACCTGGTACACTCTACCATACAGCTTCAGTCCATTCAACAGTTTTTGGAATCTATTGAATGTGTCATTTAAAGATTCATTTTCTTCAAAATGAAAGTGCTCATACTGTTGAATGAGAAGCTGCATTTTGTTCTCTCTTACTTGTTCTGTACCTTCACACAGCAGCTGAACTGTGTCCCAAACCTCTTTGGCAGTTGAACAATTTATCACATTATCAAACATATCCTTGTCAAGACCATTAAACAAAATGTTCATAGCCTTCTTATCCTTGTGGACTTCTTCTGTGTCTTCCATTGTCCATTCTGCTCTGGGTTTTGGAATGGATTGACCAACAACAATTGTGGCCGTAGCAACTGTGGCTACTTTGTGGGGAATGTGAGGACCATTCTCAATGCAGTTTACATAACCTTCATCTTGGGAGAGTAGATGAAGGTGCATTTTCACCTTCCAGTGGTGATAACTGTCTTTGTCAAGAACTGGGATCTTTACTCCAATATCCTTCTTACTCATCTTTGTTAGATTCCAAGATCTTTAAACTCTTTGTGTGTCAAGAGCCTGCTCTGATACCAATTGTTATTCCTAGAAGACTAACAATGAGATTTACAGAAGGGGGGTTGAATGTAAATCTCAAAACTTTTTCAAGTTTTGAGCAGTTTATAAAGTTGTGTGTTCAAGAAGAACAAGTGTGTGAATTGCTTTAAGCTAATACAGACAGATATATATTCAAGCACAAATGTAAAGAACACAACAGACCTTAAAAACTTTTCTGGTGGATTTGTTGTTCCACCAGAGATGGTATATTAGAAAATCTGTGTTCAACAATGTTGATCACAGCTGCATCCTAGTACAAACTAGATGAATTTTCTCTCAAGATATTTCTTAACAGCTCTGGAAAAATCTCTCTAATTACTAGCTTCTTCTTGGTTCATATATATTACCAAGTGTACAAGTGAAAAACAATATAAAATTACAATAGTAAAATAAGTTCTTCACTTGCTTCTTTTCCTGTTCACTCAAGTACTTTGTTGACTATTGCAACTTTGTACAAAAGAAGAACGGCTGCTTTTTCTGTTGATCCTGAAATTCGGCTACCACATCTCAGTTTTCTCTGTCAACCCACGTGCCTCTGCTTGTAGGTACAACTACCACTTATCAACGGCTGATTAGCAGAACATCCGTTGAAGCTTTCATCCGTTGATGACTTCATCCGTTGAAGGATGTTATCCGTTGAAGCTTTCATCCGTTGATGCTCTCATCCGTTGAAGGATGTTATCCGTTGAAGCTTTAGAGACATCCGTTGAAGCTTAGCTTCTCATCCGTTGAAGGTCTTTTAAGTCATCCGTTGATACCACTTCATTTATACAAAATTACAAGGCATGAAATATTTACAATTGGCCTTCCTATCTGCATATCATCTAGTAGTCAACATGACTCATAGTTTCTCTCAACTTCTAAGAATTACAATTTTAAATACAGAGACTGAAATATGCTACAATACTAGACTTATTTCTAAGTAAAGCTACACCATCAACGGATAGCCAAAGTGGTCTTATCCGTTGAGGCTACAGACACTAAATTTCTACTTAAGTGTTTTGTTAAACATATCATCAAACTAATGCACATATATTCCTAACAAAGGTCATGAAAGAATTTCCCACCGCACTGTCTCCTCAGGGTGGTGGTTGGGGATAATAGTCTAAGTTCTCTTTAGACAGGTCCATGAATTGCCGTATAGGGGTACCATCTCGGGTCTCCTTTCCTTACTCGACTTTTGATTCCTCAGTCTAAATATTTCTTCCTACTCCCCATAATTGGGGTCATCTTACATAATTTAAATCCTCATTTTCCACTTCATCATGTTATGGGTTCCTTTTGTCTTGGTGGCAACCTCCTTGACTATCACGTTCAGGGTTTGCTCTAACTCTTATTCCTCAAACTAGCTTTCATCTAAGATTTCATCTTTAAGCTCTTAAACATTTGGAACCCAAATTCTATAGGAATACCTCATTATTCCCTTATCATCTCTCTCGGTCTTAATCTCATATCTATTTGTTGGCTCTCTGCCTTCATTCATCACTTTTACTGGCACAATATGTTCTTTTCCAATAATTCGGGTTGTATTGCTATCTCAAACCGCTTTTCGGTACCGGCTCCGGTTACCTTCACTACTATTTCCATTTTCTCAAAATCTCTTATAAACTCTCCAAAAGACATTATCATCTTGAGTCTCTCCTTTTTACTAAGGGCATCAGCCACCATATTGGCTTTCCCCGAAGGATAAAGAATCTCCCAATCATAATTCTTGATTAGCTCTAACCGCCTCCTCTGGCGTATGTTGAGCTCTTTCTACGTAAGAATGTACTAGAGCTCCTATGGTTTGTGAATCTCACACTTCTCTCCATACAAGTAGTGCCTCAAATCTTTAGGGCAAAACTATTGCCACGAGCCCAAGCTCATGGGTGGGGATATCGAATTTTAAATTCCCTTAATTGTCTTGACGCAGACGCGATTATCTTGCTGTGTTATATAAGAAGCACCCTAATTCCTTATGCGAAGCGTCACTTACAAATCACAAAATCTCCTTTTCCCCCCCCCCGGCAACGCCAACACAGGGGCCGTCACCAACCTTTGCTTCAGTTCTTAAAAGTTGTTCTCGCATTTCTCTGCCTATTCGAACTTCTCAGTCTTATGAGTAAGCCGCGTTAAAGGGGCTACTGTCTTTACAAACTTGAACGAACCTCTGGTAGTGACCGACCAATCCTACCTCTGGTAGTCGACCTAACCATGGTCATCAATTCATCAGTGGTCCTTTATTCATTCTTGTCAGGATCCTCCATGGGATCCTTCTCAGCAACTATCCCTTCTAGGACAACATCCTCAACCGTTACATTCTCAATATCAACATCATCCGGTCCTGCATTAGGACACTCTGTCGGATCCACAATCCGATCTCCAATTAGTAATAAACATCATCACGCTGTTGCTCCTCAACCTCAGGGTTCGGAGTCCCGCTACTCTATACGATAATGAACTACGCTTCTATCGCTACATTTATAAGGGTTCCCATAAGGGTTTTAACTGTCAGTACTACGTTAGGTAGTCCGACTATGAACTTGGCAAGAGTTCTTATTATCTTAGTTAACTTATTATCTTAACGTCCCATCATCTCTGAGGTTTATAACGCTTAGCTCTGATACCATTTCTGTAACACCCCCAGATCCGGGGTCGGGGATCCGGATCGTCACGGTCTTTGTTTCCACAATAACACTTCACTTAATTAATAATAAACAACTATATGCTGTGACCCCACACTAACACACACCACAACCCGTTATAGTCTCAGAGATGAAATTCAAATAAGTACAAGTCTTTGAATCCACAATTTAAAAGTTATTACAACCCAAAACGATTACTTGATAAATTTACAGTTAATTGCCATTATCTGCCACAAGTTATAATTATACATAATTGATTCTCAAAAGTAGATGGTCTGATCTACAATAGATCTACCTCTGCAGCTATAGCAGCTACGACATCATCGGGAAGACGAGGGACGCTTCCCACGCGCTTGCGCTGGGTCTGCTGGAGTCTGGCCATCCTTCTTAACTGTTGTTGTGTGATGAAGAAATAAAGCAAGAGTGAGCCTTACAGCTCGCAAGATAATACATAGTGATAACAATAATATAAGTATCTAAATGGATACTTACTAGAATCTTTATCATGAGTAAGGTAATTACTTACTGGATATAAGTTTTAAAACAAGGGATGAAGTTACCAAATACTTCACTATACTTATATCATTTATAAAGCTACTTGAACTACCACTGTTCAAAGTATAATAAAATTCACGAGGTCATCCCATAGATGAGACCACAAATAAAACTTAAAAATATTTGATCTTTGAAATATTTTGAAAAGAGATGAAGTTACGAGATACTTCATTCAATGGATACACCAATAAAAATGTTTGACCTTGTCAATGCTTCGGCAACCACCCATTAGTAGCCTTTCAATCGAAATGCTACGGGTAGTGTTGCAGAATTATCCAAATGGATGATGAACTCATTACGGGAGTTTACCGCGCCAGGAAGACCACTTACGATGATCAGTCGTAGTAGTACAACCCCACCATTTTCTACATGTAGAGGAGAACCTGTCGGATTTACTTGTCAACCGAACACTGAACTCCTAAGGAATGGACCGCCTTAGCGGAACTTCCAGGCCATTTGGGCCAATATAATAAGGTTGGGCCGGCGCTACTCGACCACTTTCGCCACTCCTAGCTGAGATGAAATCCATGACTCTGAAATGTAAAGCTCGTTTCCCCCTTTCCCCAAGTAGAAACTTTTTGATACGGCTCCACCAAGAAGTCGTATCTAGTTGGAAAGGAAAACTCACCGATATTTTCCAGGCGATGCCTGTTAATGGATTAACTTGTTCCAAGAATTTTACTTCCCGAATATTGGGTAAGTAATCAAAAACTCTTTTACCAAGACAGCAACCTTGTTACGAATATAAAACACACCACCGAGCCGGATCCCCCATGTTTTGAGCGAGTATTTAAATCCCCTTTTTAAAAGGAAGATCTTAAATATAAAAATAGTTTTGGGATCCGCTCTAACTTTTGAAAATCATTTTAAAGACTCGAAAACACTTTAAAGAGTGTTTGGAGTAAAACTGATTTAATGAAGTAAATCAGTCCCCAGAATATTTAGAAAATGACTGAATATTAATATTTAAATAATATTCCCATCAAGAATAATCTTTATAAAAATAATTGAAGTAGAAGTATTAAAACTTATACTTGAAACGAGTACTAAATAATCAAAGATATACTTATATGAAAGTATTATCTTTAGTTGAATAATCGAAAATAAGTTTGATTATTGACACCTTATTCTTTAATAAAATAAAGAATATACCTCAGCAAATACTCGGAGTCATAGATCCTCAAATGAATATTCAAATAATATTCAATAAATAAAATAAGCTGAGTAATAAGCCCTCAAATGAATATTCGAAATAATATTCATTAAATAATAAGCCGAGTCATAATACCTCGAATGAATATTATAAATAATATTCATTAAATAAAATAAAGGAGTCATACATCCTCAAATGAATATCCAAGTAATATTCAATAAATAATATAAAGGAGTCATAAGTCCTCGAATGAATATTCAAGACAATATTCATTAATAAAATAAAGTTATCGAATAAACCTTATTCGATTAATAGTTTGGAAACTATAACCATATATATATATATATATATATATATCCATATCCATATATACAAAATTACTCGGGATCCTCGACTCCCGGTTTTAGAAAATATTTTCACCTTTGGGTCCCTATACTAAGGGTATATGCAAGTTACCGCTATCCTCTAGCATAGGTATTATCAACTGAACCAACAGATATATATTCCAAGAATATGAAACAGGCATGCATATATACCATATCACATGCTACAATATATCGCATCATTTGCTAATTATCCAACATGCATCTATCGCAAAATAATGCAAATACATATATTCATCACAACAACAGTATAACGGATAGAATACTTGCCTGAGCGACTTGGGGGTGAGAAAGGATCGGGACGAGTCTGATAACCTATAAACAACAAGTAAGTTGGAATTAAACCAAAATCACTTGTAAATCTATACTTTAACTAACTTAGACTCTAACGCTTGTTTTGCGCTCACTGATTTGCTTAAGTCACTCGGGTACCCTCGGCTCCACCATTTTTAATAATTTAACCTTTACGAGTTTTAAAGCGATTCCTTCGCGAGTGTCTTACCAACTGCCTAACACACTTACCATAAATGTTTCATACATTAATTAACCCTTTTTGGTCTTTAACCTATGTTTCAAAGTAAGGCGAGGGAAAACATTTCGTTCGCGAAACGCCGTTACTTGAAACGGTCGTTTCTCCTAAACCGTGCATCGGAATCGAACGAACTACATATCAAAACGAAGCTCGTAACATGAGCTATCTAAACATGGCAGTGGTCATAATCTAGCAGGGGGTTCTCGGGTCCTAATGCTATGCACAAAAACAGTCCAAAGAAAATCGGACGTTACGACGGCTATGTTTACGCGATTTCCCAATTTTAAACCATACAAAACCAACCTCAAATCCAACATACAACCAACATCCATCCTTATCACATCATAACAACCCCAACCAATTCAATTTAATCATTCATACTTATGCCTAAACTTAACTTTAATCATACTTAAGTTCTTTTAATCAAAACCACAACATTTACCATTCCATTTCACTACCACTCCAAATCCCAAACTCTAAATCACAACAAAAAGCTACAATATCATCCTACTAATCAAAATCATCTTATAATACATAGGAATCTAGGGTTTGGAGATGGTATACCTTCCTTGAAGTGGTGGGAGGAGCTAGGAAGCCTTAAGAAGCTTTGAGAAGTCTTAAGAAAGCTTGGATCTTCAAGAAAAACAAGAAAACTTCAAGTTAAAAAACTTGAAAACACTATTCATAGTCTTCTTCTTTGATTAAATGAAGAAGATTGAGAAGGAATTAATGGCTTAAACTCATGATATAGTCCTAACTAAGCATGAAGATGATTAGGGAATTATCTTACCAATTTAGGAAGCTTGAATCTTGGATTTTGAATTTCTCTTGCCTTTTGAATAGTGAAAAGCCGTGAGCAATGAAGAAGAAAGCCTTGGTTGCTTTTGATTTTTTGATGAAAATGATTTTACTTGGCTTGGTTGATTGGTTTTTGTGCTTGCTTTAGTCAATTACCTTCTTGCCCTTGGATTTGTGTGGTTACAAAGCCACCACACCTCCTTCCTTCCCATGTCATGCTTATGTCATCCTCATGATGTCATCCTCACTTCCTTGTCCTCTTTCTATTGGTTGGATGACATCATTCCCACTAATCCCTTTGATTAACTTCCTAATCGTTTGCCTAATGACCGCCGATCTGTTATACGGTTCGCTTAACTTTCGTTTTCGTTTATCGTTTGAGGGATCATACCCGGTATCTTATTACTTAGGTTCCCTCAACCTTTCTCAATATATTATATTCCTTTTATGATCCTCTCCTATAATCCTTTAATTTAAATCCTTTTTATCCTGTTACCTTATACTCAATTCTCTCCGTATCTTGTGGATTTCCGGGAAAAAAATCAAAGTGTTCGGAATTGGATTCTGACGATCTTTACATACACTTATATACCACATAGAGTACTAATAATATCCCATAAGATCAATAACAAAACCCCTACATAGCGTGGCATGAACAGTTTTCTCATTCAGCAAAAACACTATTCATAAGGGTTTCAGAAATTTCCAAAAATTGGGGTTATTACATAACATGTTAACATCATGTACATGCAAATAGAAATCCTTTTACCTCCTCTTAGTGCCACATTCACACAAGTCAATTTTGGTCCACATTTTGGTTCTAATTAACCATGTTAGTCACTTTTCACCATATTAGAGTCACTTTGCACCCTATATTAGTCAATTTCCACCATATATTTGTACAATTAATATGTTAACATCATATACATCCGATTTGACATCCTTTTACCACCTCTTAATTCCACTTTCATACAGGTCAATTTTGTTCCATATTTTGGTTCTAATCAACCATGTAAGTCAATTTTCACCATATTAGAGTCACTTTGCACCCTATAAGAGTCAGTTGCCACCATATATTGATACAATTAACATGTTAACATCATGTACATGCAATTAGACATCCTTCAACCATATCATGGTACCCCTTTCTTACTAGTCAATTTTGGGCCACATTTTGGCTCTAATCAAACATGTAAGCGACTTCTTACAATATTAGAGTCACTTTGCACCTTATAAGAGTCACTTGCCATTAAATATCGGTACAATTAACATGTTAACACCATGTACATGCAATTAGAAATCCTTTTACAACCTCTTAGTGCCACATTCATACAAGTCAATTTTAGTCCCCATTTTGGTTCTAATTAACCATGTTAGTCACTTTTCACCACATTAGAGTCACTTTGCACCCTATAAGAGTCACTTGCCACCATATATTGATATAATTAACATGTTAACATCATGTACATGCAATTAGACATCCTTTAACCACCTCATGGTACCCCTTTCTTACTAGTCAATTTTGGGCCACATTTTGGCTCTAATCAAACATGTAAGTGACTTCTCACAATATTAGAGTCACTTTGCACCTTATATGAGTCACTTGCCATTAAATATCGGTACAATTAACATGTTAACACCATGTACATGCAATTAGAAATCCTTTTACAACCTCTTAGTGCCATATTCATACAAGTCAATTTTGGTCCACATTTTGGTTCTAATTAACCATGTTAGTCACTTTTCGCCATATTAGAGTCACTTTGCACCCTATAAGAGTCAATTGCCACCATATATTGATACAATTAACATGTTAACATCATGTACATGCAATCAGACATCCTTTAACCACCTCTTGGTACCCCTTTCCTACAAGTCAATTTTGGACCACATTTTGGCTCTAATCAATCATGTAACTTACTTCTCACCATATTAGAGTCACTTTGCACCTTATAATAGTCACTTGCCATCAAATATTGGTACAATTAACATGTTAACATCATATACATGCAATTATAAATCCTTTTACAACTTCTTAGTGCCACATTCCTACAAGTTAATTTTGGTCCACATTTTGGTTCTAATTAACCATGTAAGTCACTTTTCACCATATTAGAGACATTTTGCACCTATATGAGTCACTTTGCACCTTATAACAGTCACTTGCCATCATATATTGGTACAATTAACATGTTAACATCGGGTACATGCAATTAGAAATCATTTTACGTCCTCTTAGTGCCACATTCATACAAGTCAATTTTGGTCCATATTTTGGTTCTAATTAACCATGTTAGTCACTTTTCACCATATTAGAGTCACTTTGCACCCTATATGAGTCACTTTCCACCATATATTTGTACAATTAACATGTTAACATCATATACATCCTATTTGACATCCTTTTACCACCTCTTAATTCCACTTTCATACAGGTCAATTTTGTTCCACATTTTGGTTCTAATCAACCATGTAAGTCACTTTTCACCATATTAGAGTCACTTTGCACCCTATAAGAGTCACTTGCCACCATATATTGATACAATTAACATATTAACATCATGTACATGCAATTAGACATCCTTTAACCACCTCATGGTACCCCTTTCTTACTAGTCAATTTTGGGCCACATTTTGGCTCTAATCAAACATGTAAGTGACTTCTCACAATATTAGAGTCACTTTACACCTTATAAGAGTCACTTGCCATTAAATATCAGTACAATTAACATGTTAACACCATGTACATGCAATTAGAAATCCATTTACAACCTCTTAGTGCCACATTCATACAAGTCAATTTTGGTCCACATTTTGGTTCTAATTAATCATTTTAGTCATTTTTCACCATATTAGAGTCACTTTGCACCCTATAAGAGTCACGTGCCACCATATATTGATACAATTAACATGTTAACATCATGTACATGCAATCAGAAATCCTTTAACCACCTCTTGGTACCCCTTTCTTACAAGTCAATATTGGGCCACATTTTGGCTCTAATCAATCATGTAAGTTACTTCTCACCATATTAGAGTCACTTTGCACCTTATAAGAGTCACTTGCCATCAAATATTGGTACAATTAACATGTTAACATCATGTACATGCAATTCGAAATCCTTTTACAACTTCTTAGTGCCACATTCCTACAAGTCAATTTTGGTCCACATTTTGGTTCTAATTAACCATATAAGTCACTTTTCACTATATTATAGTCATTTTCACCCTATATGAGTCACTTTCCACAACCTATTTGTATAATTAACATGTTAACATCATATACATCCAATTTGACATAGTTTTACCAACTATTAATGCCACTTTCATACAAGTTAATTTTGTTCCATATTTTGGCTCAAATCAACCATGTAAGTCACTTTTCATCATATTAGAGTCACTTTGCACCCTATAAGAGTCACTTTCACCATATATACAACAATTAACATGTTAACATCATGTACATGCAATTAGAAATCCTTTTACAACCTCTTAGTGCCATATTCATACAAATCAATTTTGGTCCATATTTTAGTTCTAATTAACCATGTAAGTCACTTTTCACCATATTAGGGTCATTTTGCACCCTATATGAGTCACTTTTCACCTTATAACAGTCACTTGCCATCATATATTGGTACAATTAACATGGTAACATCATGTACATAATTAGAAATAGTTTTACCTCCTTTTAGTGCCGCATTCATACAAGGTAATTTTGGTCCACATTTTGGTTCTAATTAACCATGTTAGTCACTTTTCACCATATTAGGGTCACTTTGCACCCTATATGAGTCACTTTCCACAACCTTTTTGTATAATGAACATGTTAACATCATATACATCGAATTTGACATACTTTTACCACCTATTAATGCCACTTTCATACAAGTTAATTTTGTTCCACATTTTGGCTCTAATCAACCATGTAAGTCACTTTTCACCATATTAGAGTCACTTTGCACCCTATAAGAGTCACTTGCACCATATATACAACAATTAACATGTTAACATCATGTACATGCAATTAGAAATCCTTTTACAACGTTCTAGTGCCACATTCATACTAGTCAATTTTGGTCCACCTTTTGGTTCTAATTAACCATGTAAGTCAGTTTTCACCATATTAGAGACATTTTGAACCTATATGAGTCACTTTGCACCTTATAACAGTCACTTGCCATCATATATTGGTACAATTAACATGTTAACATCGTGTACATGCAATTAGAAATCCTTTTACATCCTCTTAGTGCCACATTCATACAAGTCAATTTTGGTCCACATTTTGGTTCTGATTAACCATGTTAGTCACTTTTCACCATATTAGAGTCACTTTGCACCCTATATGAGTCACTTTCCACCATATATTTGTACAATTAATATGTTAACATCATATACATCCGATTTGACATCCTTTTACCACTTCTTAATTCCACTTTCATACAGGTCAATTTTGTTCCACATTTTGGTTCTTATCAACCATGTAAGTCACTTTTCACCATATTAGAGTCACTTTGCACCCTATAAGAGTCACTTGCCACCATATATTGATACAATTAACATGTTAACATCATGTACATGCAATTAGACATCCTTTAACCACCTCATGGTACCCCTTTCTTACTAGTCAATTTTGGGCCACATTTTGGCTCTAATCAAACATGTAAGTGACTTCTCACAATATTAGAGTCACTTTGTACCTTATAAGAGTCACTTGCCATTAAATATCAGTACAATTAACATGTTAACACCATGTACATGCACTTAGAAATCATTTTACCTCCTCTTAGTGCCACATTCATAGAAGTCAATTTTGGTCCATATTTTGGTTCTAATTAACCATGTTAGTCACTTTTCACCATATTAGAGTCACTGTGCACCCTATATGAGTCACTTTCCACCATATATTTGTACAATTAACATGTTACCATCATATACATCCGATTTGACATCCTTTTACCACCTCTTAATTCCACTTTCATGCAGGTCAATTTTGTTCCACATTTTGGTTCTAATCAACCATGTAAGTCACTTTTCACCATATTAGAGTCACTTTGCACCCTATAAGAGTCACTTGCCACCATATAATGATACAATTAACATATTAACATCATGTACATGCAATTAGACATCCTTTAACCACCTCATGGTACCCCTTTCTTACTAGTCAATTTTGGGCCACATTTTGGCTCTAATCAAACATGTAAGTGACTTCTCACAATATTAGAGTCACTTTGCACCTTATAAGAGTCACTTGCCATTAAATATCAGTACAATTAACATGTTAACACCATGTACATGCAATTAGAAATCCTTTTACAACCTCTTAGTGCCACATTCATACAAGTCAATTTTGGTCCACATTTTGGTTCTAATTAACCATTTTAGTCATTTTTCACGATATTAGAGTCACTTTGCACCCTATAAGAGTCACGTGCCACCATATATTGATACAATTAACATGTTAACATCATGTACATGCAATCAGAAATCCTTTAACCACCTCTTGGTACCCCTTTCTTACAAGTCAATATTGGGCCACATTTTGGCTCTAATCAATCATGTAAGTTACTTCTCACCATATTAGAGTCACTTTGCACCTTATAAGAGTCACTTTCCATCAAATATTGGTACAATTAACATGTTAACATCATGTACATGCAATTCGAAATCCTTTTACAACTTCTTAGTGCCACATTCCTACAAGTCAATTTTGGTCCACATTTTGGTTCTAATTAACCATATAAGTCACTTTTCACTATATTATAGTCATTTTCACCCTATATGAGTCACTTTCCACAACCTATTTGTATAATTAACATGTTAACATCATATACATCCAATTTGACATAGTTTTACCAACTATTAATGCCACTTTTATACAAGTTAATTTTATTCCATATTTTGGCTCAAATCAACCATGTAAGTCACTTTTCATCATATTAGAGTCACTTTGCACCCTATAAGAGTCACTTGCACCATATATACAACAATTAACATGTTAACATCATGTACATGCAATTAGAAATCCTTTTACAACCTCTTAGTGCCATATTCATACAAATCAATTTTGATCCATATTTTAGTTCTAATTAACCATGTAAGTCACTTTTCACCATATTAGGGTCATTTTGCACCCTATATGAGTCACTTTGCACCTTATAACAGTCATTTGCCATCATATATTGGTACAATTAACATGTTAACATCGTGTACATACAATTAGAAATAGTTTTACCTCCTTTTAGTGCCACATTCATACAAGGTAATTTTGGTCCACATTTTGGTTCTAATTAACCATGTTAGTCACTTTTCACCATATTAGGGTCACTTTGCACCCTATATGAGTCACTTTCCACAACCTATTTGTATAATTAACATGTTAACATCATATACATCGAATTTGACATACTTTTACCAACTATTAATGCCACTTTCATACAAGTTAATTTTGTTCCACATTTTGGCTCTAATCAACCATGTAAGTCACTTTTCACCATATTAGAGTCACTTTGCACCCTATAAGAGTCACTTGCACCATATATACAACAATTAACATGTTAACATCATGTACATGCAATTAGAAATCCTTTTACAACGTTCTAGTGCCACATTCATACTAGTCAATTTTGGTCCACATTTTGGTTCTAATTAACCATGTAAGTCAGTTTTCACCATATTAGAGACATTTTGCACCTATATGAGTCACTTTGCACCTTATAACAGTCACTTGCCATCATATATTGGTACAATTAACATGTTAACATCGTGTACATGCAATTAGAAATCCTTTTACATCCTCTTAGTGCCACATTCATACAAGTAAATTTTGGTCCACATTTTGGTTCTAATTAACCATGTTAGTCACTTTTCACCATATTAGAGTCACTTTGCACCCTATATGAGTCACATTCCACCATATATTTGTACAATTAACATGTTAACATCATATACATCCGATTTGACATCCTTTTACCACTTCTTAATTCCACTTTCATACAGGTCAATTTTGTTCCAAATTTTGGTTCTTATCAACCATGTAAGTCACTTTTCACCATATTACAGTCACTTTGCACCCTATAAGAGTCACTTGCCACCATATATTGATACAATTAACATGTTAACATCATGTACATGCAATTAGACATCCTTTAACCACCTCATGGTACCCCTTTCTTACTAGTCAATTTTGGGCCACATTTTGGCTCTAATCAAACATGTAAGTGACTTCTCACAATATTAGAGTCACTTTGCACCTTATAACAGTCACTTGCCATCATATATTGGTACAATTAACATGTTAACACCATGTACATGCAATTAGAAATCATTTTACCTCCTCTTAGTGCCACATTCATACAAGTCAATTTTGGTCCATATTTTGGTTCTAATTAACCATGTTAGTCACTTTTCACCATATTAGAGTCACTGTGCACCCTATATGAGTTACTTTCCACCATATATTTGTACAATTAACATGTTAACATCATATACATCCGATTTGACATCCTTTTACCACCTCTTAATTCCACTTTCATACAGGTCAATTTTGTTCCACATTTTGGTTCTAATCAACCATGTAAGTCACTTTTCACCATATTAGAGTCACTTTGCACCCTATAAGAGTCACTTGCCACCATATATTGATACAATTAACATATTAACATCATGTACATGCAATTAGACATCCTTTAACCACCTCATGGTACCCCTTTCTTACTAGTCAATTTTGGGCCACATTTTGGCTCTAATCAAACATGTAAGTGACTTCTCACAATATTAGAGTCACTTTGCACCTTATAAGAGTCACTTGCCATTAAATATCAGTACAATTAACATGTTAACACCATGTACATGCAATTAGAAATCCTTTTACAACCTCTTAGTGCCACATTCATACAAGTCAATTTTCGTCCACATTTTGGTTCTAATTAACCATTTTAGTCATTTTTCACCATATTAGAGTCACTTTGCACCCTATAAAAGTCACGTGCCACCATATATTGATACAATTAACATGTTAACATCATGTACATGCAATCAGAAATCCTTTAACCACCTCTTGTTACCCCTTTCCTACAAGTCAATATTGGGCCACATTCGGGCTCTAATCAATCATGTAAGTTACTTCTCACCATATTAGAGTCACTTTGCACCTTATAAGAGTCACTTGCCATAAAATATTGGTACAATTAACATGTTAACATCATGTACATGCAATTGATATCCTTTTACAACTTCTTAGTGCCACATTCCTACAAGTCAATTTTGGTCCACATTTTGGTTCTAATTAACCATATAAGTCACTTTTCACTATATTATAGTCATTTTGCACCCTTATAAGACACTTTCCACAACTTATTTGTATAATTAACATGTTAACATCATATACATCCAATTTGACATACTTTTACCACCTATTAATGCCACTTTCATACAACTTAATTTTGTTCCACATTTTGGCTCTAATCAACCATGTAAGTCACTTTTCACCATATTAGAGTCACTTTGCACCCTATAAGAGTCACTTGCACCATATATACAACAATTAACATGTTAACATCATGTACATGCAATTAGAAATCCTTTTACAACCTCTTAGTGCCACATTCATATAAATCATATTTGGTCCACATTTTAGTTCTAATTAACCATGTAAGTCACTTTTCAACATATTATAGTCATTTTGCACCCTATATGAGTCAATTTGCACCTTATAATAGTCACTTGCCATCATATATTGGTACAATTAACATGTTAACATCGTGTACATGCAATTAGAAATAGTTTTACCTCCTCTTAGTGCCACATTCATACAAGTTAATTTTGGTCCACATTTTGGTTCTAATTAACCATGTTAGGTACTTTTCACCATATTAGAGTCACTTTGCACCCTATATGAGTCACTTTCCACCATATATTTGTACAATTAACATGTTAACATCATATACATCCGATTTGACATCCCTCTACCACCTCTTAATTCCACTTTCATACAGGTCAATTTTGTTCCATATTTTGGTTCTAATAAACCATGTAAGTCACTTTTCACCATATTAGAGTCACTTTGCACCCTATAAGAGTCACTTGCCACCAGATATTGATACAATTAACATGTTAACTTCATGTACATGCAATTAGACATCCTTTAACCACGTCATGGTACACCTTTCTTACTAGTCAATTTTGGGCCACATTTTTGGCTCTAATCAAACATGTAAGTTACTTCTCACAATATTAGAGTCACTTTACACCTTATAAGAGTCACTTGCCATTAAATATCGGTACAATTAACATGTTAACACCATGTACATGCAATTAGAAATCCTTTTACAACCTCTTAGTGCCACATTCATACAAGTCAATTTTGGTCCACATTTTGGTTCTAATTAACCATGGAAGTCACTTTTCACTATATTAGTCATTTTGCACCCTATATGAGTCACTTTACACAACCTATTTGTATAATTAACATGTTAACATCGTATACATCCAATTTGACATCGTTTTTCCACATCTTAGTTCCACTTTCATACAGGTCAATTTTGTTCCACATTTCGGTTCTAATCAACCATGTAAGTCACTTTTCACCATATTAGAGTCACTTTGCACCCTATAAGAGTCACTTGCACCATATATACAACAACTAACATGTTAACATCATGTACATGCAATTAGAAATCCTTTTACAACCTTTTAGTGCCACATTCATACTAGTCAATTTTGGTCCACATTTTGGTTCTAATTAACCATGTAAGTCACTTTTCACCATATTAGAGACATTTTGCACCTATATGAGTCACTTTGCACCTTATAACAGTCACTTGCCATCATATATTGGTACAATTAACATGTTAACATCGTGTACATGCAATTAGAAATCCTTTTACATCCTCTTAGTGCCACATTCATACAAGTCAATTTTGGTCCACAGTTTGGTTCTAATTAACCATGTTAGTCACTTTTCACCATATTAGAGTCACTTTGCACCCTATATGAGTCACTTTCCACCATATATTTGTACAATTATATATGTTAACATCATATACATCCAATTTGATATACTTTTACCAACGATTAATGCCACTTTCATACAAGTTAATTTTGTTCCATATTTTGGCTCAAATCAACCATGTAAGTCACTTTTCATCATATTAGAGTCCCTTTGCACCCTATAAGAGTCACTTGCACCATATATACAACAATTAACATGTTAACATCATGTACATGCAATTAGAAATCCTTTTACAACCTCTTAGTGCCATATTCATACAAATCAATTTTGGTCCACATTTTAGTTCTAATTAACCATGTAAGTCACTTTTCACCATATTAGGGTCATTTTGCACCCTATATGAGTCACTTTGCACCTTATAACAGTCACTTGCCATCATATATTGGTACAATTAACATGTTAACATCGTGTACATACAATTAGAAATAGTTTTACCTCCTTTTAGTGCCACATTCATACAAGGTAATTTTGGTCCACATTTTGGTTCTAATTAACCATGTTAGTCACTTTTCACGATATTAGGGTCACTTTGCACCCTATATGAGTCACTTTCCACAACCTATTTGTATAATTAACATGTTAACATCATATATATCGAATTTGACATACTTTTACCAACTATTAATGCCACTTTCATACAAGTTAATTTTGTTCCACATTTTGGCTCTAATCAACCATGTAAGTCACTTTTCACCATATTAGAGTCACTTTGCACCCTATAAGAGTCACTTGCACCATATATACAACAATTAACATGTTAACATCATGTACATGCAATTAGAAATCCTTTTACAACCTTTTAGTGCCACATTCATACTAGTCAATTTCGGTCCACATTTTGGTTCTAATTAACCATGTAAGTCACTTTTCACCATATTAGAGACATTTTGCACCTATATGAGTCACTTTGCACCTTATAACAGTCACTTGCCATCATATATTGGTACAATTAACATGTTAACATCGTGTACATGCAATTAGAAATCCTTTTACATCCTCTTAGTGCCACATTCATACAAGTCAATTTTGGTCCACAGTTTGGTTCTAATTAACCATGTTAGTCACTTTTCACCATATTAGAGTCACTTTGCACCCTATATGAGTCACTTTCCACCATATATTTGTACAATTAACATGTTAACATCATATACATCCGATTTGACATCCTTTTACCACTTCTTAATTCCAGTTTCATACAGGTCAATTTTGTTCCACATTTTGGTTCTTATCAACCATGTAAGTCACTTTTCACCATATTAGAGTCACTTTGCACCCTATAAGAGTCACTTGCCACCATATATTGATACAATTAACATGTTAACATCATGTACATGCAATTAGACATCCTTTAACCACCTCATGGTACCCCTTTCTTACTAGTCAATTTTGGGCCACATTTTGGCTCTAATCAAACATGTAAGTGACTTCTCACAATATTAGAGTCACTTTAAACCTTATAAGAGTCACTTTCCATTAAATATCGGTACAATTAAAATGTTAACACCATGTACATGCAATTAGAAATCCTTTAATAACCTCTTAGTGCTACATTCATACAAGTCAATTTTGGTCCACATTTTGGTTCTAATTAACCATATTAGTCACTTTTCACCATATTAGAGTCACTTTGCACCCTATAAGAGTGGCTTGACACCATATATTGATACAATAAACATGTTAACATCATGTACAATCAGACATCCTTTAACCACCTCTTGGTACCCCTTTCCTACAAGTCAATTTTGGGCCACATTCGGGCTCTTATCAATCATGTAAGTTACTTATCACCATATTAGAGTCACTTTCCACCTTATAAGAGTCACTTGCCATCAAATATTGGTACAATTAACATGTTAACATCATGTACATGCAATTAGAAATCCTTTTAGATGCCACATTCCTACAAGTCAATTTTGGTCCACATTTTGGTTCTAAATAACCATGTAAATCACTTTTCACTGTATTAGAGTCATTTTGTACCCTATATGAGTCACTTTCCACAACCTATTTGTATAATTAACATGTTAACATCATATACATCCAATTTGACATACTTTTACCACCTATTAATGCCACTTTCATACAAGTTATTTTTTGGTCTACATTTTGGTTCTAATCAACCATGTAAGTCACTTTTCACCATATTAGAGTCACTTTGCACCCTATAAGAGTCACTTGCACCATATATACAACAATTAACATGTTAACATCATGTACATGCAATTAGAATTCCTTTTACAACCTCTTAGTGCCACATTCATACAAGTCAATTTTGGTCCACATTTTGGTTCTAATTAACCATGTAAGTCACTTTTCACCATATTAGAGACATTTTGCACCTATATGAGTCACTTTGCACCTTATGACAGTCACTTGCCATCATATATTAGTACAATTAACATGTTAACATCGTGTACATGCAATTAGAAATCATTTTACCTCCTCTTAGTGCCACATTCATACAAGTCAATTTTAGTCCACATTTTGGTTCTAATTAACCATGTTAGTCACTTTTCACCATATTAGAGTCACTTTGCACCCTATAATAGTCACTTGCCACCATATATTGATACAATTAACATGTTAACATCATGTACATGCAATCAGACATCCTTTAACCACCTCTTGGTACCCCTTTCCTACAAGTCAATTTTGGGCCACATTTTGGCTCTAATCATTCATGTAAGTTACTTCTCACCATATTAGAGTCACTTTGCACCTTATAAGAGTCACTTGCCATCAAATATTGGTACAATTAACATGTTAACATCATGTACATGCAATTAAAAATCCTTTTACAACCACTTAGTACCACATTCATACAAGTCAATTTTAGTCCACATTTTGGTTCTAATTAACCATGTTAGTCACTTTTCACCATATTAGGGTCACTTTGCACCCTATATGAGTCACTTTCCACAACCTATTTGTATAATTAACATGTTCACATCATATACATCCAATTTGACATACTTTTACCAACTATTAATGCCACTTTCATACAAGTTAATTTTGTTCCACATTTTGGCTTTAATCAACCATGTAAGTCACTTTTCACCATATTAGAGTCACTTTGCACCCTATAAGAGTCACTTGCACCATATATACAACAATTAACATGTTAACATCATGTACATGCAATTAGAAATCCTTTTACAACCTCTTAGTGCCACATTCATACTAGTCAATTTTGGTCCACATTTTGGTTCTAATTAACCATGTAAGTCACTTTTCACCATATTAGAGATATTTTGCACCTATATGAGTCACTTTGCACCTTATAACAGTCACTTGCCATCATAATTGGTACAATTAACATGTTAACATCGTGTACATGCAATTAGAAATCCTTTTACATCCTCTTAGTGCCACATTCATACAAGTCAATTTTGGTCCACATTTTGGTTCTAATTAACCATGTTAGTCACTTTTCACCATATTAGAGTCACTTTGCACCCTATATGAGTCACTTTCCACCATATATTTGTACAATTAACATGTTTACATCATATACATCCGATTTGACATCCTTTTACAACTTCTTAATTCCACTTTCATACAGGTCAATTTTGTTCAACATTTTGGTTCTAATCAACCATGTAAGTCACTTTTCACCATATTAGAGTCACTTTGCACCCTATAAGAGTCACTTGCCACCATATATTGATACAATTAACATGTTAACATCATGTACATGCAATTAGGCATCCTTTAACCACCTCATGGTACCCCTTTCTTACTAGTCAATTTTGGGCCACATTTTGGCTCTAATCAAACATGTAAGTGAATTCTCACAATATTAGAGTCACTTTGCACCTTATAAGAGTCACTTGCCATTAAATATCGGTACAATTAACATGTTAACACCATGTACATGCAATTAGAAATCCTTTTACAACCTCTTAGTGCCACATTCATACAAGTCAATTTTGGTCCACATTTTGGTTCTAATTAACCATGTTAGTCACTTTTCACCATATTAGAGTCACTTTGCACCCTATAAGAGTCACTTGCCACCATATATTGATACAAATAACATGTTAACATCATGTACATGCAATCAGACATCCTTTAACCACCTCTTGGTACCCCTTTCCTACAAGTCAATTTTGGGCCACATTCTGGCTCTAATCAATCATGTAAGTTACTTCTCACCATATTAGAGTCACTTTCCACCTTATAAGAGTCACTTGTCATCAAATATTGGTACAATTAACATGTTAACATCATGTACATACAGTTAGAAATCCTTTTACAACTTCTTAGTGTCATATTCCTACAAGTCAATTTTGGTCCACATTTTGGTTCTAATTAACCATATAAGTCACTTTTCACTATATTATTGTCATTTTGCACCCTATATGAGTCACTTTCCATAACCTATTTGTATAATTAACATGTTACCATCATATACATCCAATTTGACATACTTTTACCACCTATTAATGCCACTTTCATACAACTTAATTTTGTTCCACATTTTGGCTCTAATCAACCATGTAAGTCACTTTTCACCATATTAGAGTCACTTTGCACCCTATAAGAGTCACTTGCACCATATATATAACAATTAACATGTTAACATCATGTACATGCAATTAGAAATCCTTTTACAACCTCTTAGTGCCGCATTCATATAAATCATATTTGGTCCACATTTTAGTTCTAATTAACCATGTAAGTCACTTTTCACCATATTAGAGTCATCTTGCACCCTATATGAGTCAATTTGCACCTTATAATAGTCACTTGCCATCATATATTGGTACAATTAACATGTTAACATCGTGTACATGCAATTAGAAATAGTTTTACCTCCTCTTAGTCCCACATTCATACAAGTCAATTTTGGTCCACATTTTGGTTCTAATTAACCATGTTAGTCACTTTTCACCATATTAGAGTCACTTTGCACCCTATAAGAGTCACTTGCCACCATATATTGATACAATTAATATAACACCCTCCAAATCCGGGGTATAGATTTGGGGCATTATTAACAACAATTATCAACTATACCTGCACAAGCGGAATGTTAATATAATAATTACCCCGAACTATCACTACTCAGGATCTTTTAAGGGTTGAGGTTGGAAACAAGAATCATGCACTACACTTTATTACAAACCCGACTAAATAAAACCTGTCTCAAGAACTCTCTTTATTACAAAACTTTATTCTATCTACAGTTTCACTACACAATCTTTTATTCAAACTACACAAAACTTTTATTCAACCCAACATTACTACTTATCCTGTTACACCTGATCTGGCACTTCAAAACTCTCTTCGGGAATAGGAAGGAACACTCTTGGTATAAGAGGGTCCCGCTGCTTGACTCGCTTCTTGACTATGCGGGTCCTGATGGGTTTCATTCTCTACCTTAACTGTAAAACAATAGGAGTGACAATAAAAGAAATGAGCCAAAATTGCTCAACAAGCCTGCAACAATATATGTATTATAAAGAGAGAGAAATAAATGAACCAATAAGCTGCTGGTTTGAACAACCATCTGTGTCTGTATATGATAATAATTTGCCAACACTGGCGAGTGCCAAATGAACAAGACTGGAACAAGAACCAACATATGCACTATAACCTGCTGATCAGTCAGAATATAGTGCGGATCTATACCCAACTGCATAGACCCAACCAACATTAGGAGTACTCAGGCAACTATGGCCTATTAATTAATGGTCTGGGTAAAACCCAGCCCGTAAAGTAACCATCCAGTCCAAGGCTTAGCATCCGGAATATTCGGAATGCTATTGATATATCCCAACACCAGGATATACCAGACTATATGTAACAAGGGTAAAGGAATTGAAATATGAACAAGGAATTCAATAAATTGGGTAAATCAAGAATTGAAATGAAATGGAATAAGTGATAATAAATGGATAACAGTGTATATGAACAATGATTATCAAAGAGAATTGATACGATAGAAAGGAATTATAAATCACTATTCTGAATTTAGAATAGGGGAAAAACTTGCATAATATAATTCGAAATGAACATCACTTGAACGATAAGTGAAGTTAGGGGTACTTGCCTTTTGCGTACTTAACCTGGTTTAACTCACTGCCTTCTGACCTTAGCTTGCTTTGTCTTGCTAACACTGAACAAATCATGGAAAGATAGGTGTTTAGATAATTTACTACATACGTGTATCTTGAATTGATATCACGCAACCTTATCAGTCTACCCATGCGTTTCTATCTGACTCGCATATATATATATATATATATATACATATATTTATACAACACATCTATTCACATAATCACATATAACACGTAACACGTAAAGCACACAATTAATTTCTAGATTTATAATTATTTTTAGAATCAATTCCGGGCTTATACCTGCATTATTAGTCGTATCTGATTTTATTATAATTTTTCGGGATTTATTCGGCTCAATTATATCCCTACTAGGACCTATGAACTATCAATTATCACCAAACCACTCTTTTTCAGAAGAAATTATAACTTACAACCATTTTTATTTGATTCGTCTCATTTTTCTGAGTCTAGGGGTCTTCGTTTCACTTAAATCGGACTAACGGTTGAATTGTTATGAATTAAACACTGATAATTCAATTTATTATTCATTATAAATAATTATTACAACCTTTTAAATCCTAAAATAATTTTTACATAATTATTTAAGAAAATCAAAGTCACAAATAATTTTTTTATAATTTTTTTGGAGTTAAAATGAAGAAGTTACGATTTATTGAAAATTATGTGATTAATTATCGAAATAATTAATCACTTTTTAAATAAATAACTAATAAATAATTAATAATTGCTTATTTAATAATTTAAAATAATAAATCCCTAATTATTAGGATTAATCACAATTTATTATAATATTTATAACTTATCGATATTTATTCGATTAGATCGATTATTTACAAATAATCAACCAACTTATTTAACCGATACGCTATTTATCGAATAACTACGAATTATTCGAATTATAATCTAACTCAACGATTAATTACTCGTATAAATACGAGCTACTCGCCATTCTCATATAATTATCGAACTATTACATTATTACTGAAACTCATACGATTCATTAATCAATTAATTATCGGTATTTAATTATATGATACAAATAATCACTACAATATTATTCGAATAACTATCGCTCGAATAATAATTCCCATTATCGAATTATTACTCGTAATAATAACTAATTATCGAATTATTAATCATATTATTTAATTATTTTTAATCCTTATTTATTAATTAATTATCTAATTATTAATTAATTACCTAATTATTATTAATTAATTAGATAACTAATAAATAATTAGATAAATAATTAAGTAATTAATTAAATAATTAAATTCGAATTTATAAATTAATAAAATAATTTAGAAATTAATAATACTATTTTTCAGAATTTAAAACTGATTTTCTGATTTTAGAAAATAGAATAAATATTAAAATATCATAAACACAAAACAGGTTTCAGGGTTAGGGTTTTCAGGATCAAACCCGGGTCGAAACCGGGTTGGAAACCGGGTCGAACCCGGGTCGCTCAAGAACACAGGCGCCTTGACTGAAACCCGACGCCGGCGGGGAAATCTCCGGCGAGCTTCGATTCGACGACGAACCACATCGACACCTCGATTCCTCACCGTTTCTTCACGTTCCTGTTCCATAGCAACCCGAACACGACCTTTCTCGTCGTCCCCGACATCGGGAAGCTTCAAGAACGCCGCCGCCGCGGCGGTTCTCCGGCGACGCCAAAAACGAAGCCAAATCCTACGAGACTGGTACGAATCAATTGCAAATTACACGATCTAATCACCTATATCATCATAACCATCTAACAAACAACGAATCGAACAACCCGAATTAAAATTTTAAACCCGAAAATACGAAATTAACATCACGAAATCAAACAACAAAAACGCTTACATAATCAGAAACTACGAATCACAGGCTTCAAAACGGATACTTACACGACTGATTTGGTTAACAGAATCACGATCAAACTTGGCTTTGATTCCAGGAACTCCAAGAACCCTAATCCCCCTTTCTGAATTTTCTGAATTATTTTCTGATTTTTTTTTATAATTAATTAATAGATAATTACTGAAAAATCAGATATTTATACTATGTAAAATAATACCCCTAAATAAAATTAAGGGTCTCATTACACTCCTAATAAAAATATTTGGCCCCAATTTTTATAATTTTTGGGTATTAATATTGAATTTTTAAATATCCAATAAATACAAAATAAATACTAAAAATTCCCAAAAATTATGAAAAATACAAAAATACAAAGAAAATTGATATATGATAATTTCATAATCCTATAAAAATAAAAATGTGATTTTTGTGGGGTTTTTGGTACCCGAAGGGGTCCGGAAAAAGTCGTTTTTTCGCGAAAAAGGTCAATTTGTAAAACGTCTAGGGGTTCAGAATAGCGATACGGTATAGGGCATTTTTGGCAAAATAGGGCCAATGATTTTGTTTAAAATACGGGCTTTTAAAACATAGTTTTGAGCTGTACAGGTTTTGATATAATATATATAACTGACGATAGAACACTCAATAAATATCCAAAACACGTTTGGATCAGAACAAACAACACGTAACACATAGCAGTTAGGGTTTAATGACTTAACACATTTAATCACATAATAATACACATAATTTATCATTAGTATAATATAATACAAGCGTAATTCCTCGGTCGTTACATTCTCCCCCCCTTAACAAGATTCTGTCCTCAGAATCTAATTATGCAAATAACTGAGGATACTTTTCTAGCATTTCACTTTCAAGCTCCCAGGTTGATTCTTCAACCACTGGGTTTCTCCATAAAACTCTTACTAATAACACAGACTTATTTCTTAATACCCTCTCTTGCCTATCTAGAATTCTTATTGGCTGTTCTACATATGACAAATCTACCTGAAGTTCTACTGGTTCATATTCTATTACATGTCTTGTATCAGGATTATACCTCTTAAGCATAGATACATGAAATACATTGTGAATGTGCTGCATATGGGGTGGTAGAGCTAACTCGTACGCAACCTTCCCAATTTTCTTCAAAATCTCAAATGGTCCAACGTATCGTGGCTTCAATTTCCCTTTATTGCCAAATGTGGTCAATCCTTTCCATGGCGATATTTTGAGCAATACGTGTTCTCCTTCCTGATAGTCCATATCCTTCCTGGCTTGGTTTGCATATCTGCTTTGTCTGTTTTGTGCTGCCTCGATTCGTTTTCGAATAAGATCAATCTTTTCTTTTGTCTGCTGAATTAATTCTGGACCCAAAATCTTGCGTTCTCCAACTTCATCCCAGTGCACGGGTGATCTGCATTTCCTCCCATATAATGCTTCATACGGTGACATTCCAATACTGGCGTGATAGCTATTATTATAAGAAAATTCCACTAGGGGTAAATGTTCATCCCAACTGCCTTCAAAATCGATCGCACAAACTCGTAGCATGTCTTCAATCGTTTGAATTGTCCTTTCACTTTGGCCGTTAGTTTGCGGATGATAAGCTGTACTCATATTCAACTTCGTTCCTAGACATTCTTGGAATTGTCTCCAAAATCTTGAATTGAAACGAGGATCTCGATCCGATACAATTGATACTGGTACTCCATGACGCATCACAATTTCTTTGAGATACATGTGCACTAATTTGTCGAGCGAAAATCTTTCATTAATTGGTAGAAAATGTGCCGACTTCGTAAGTCTGTCAATGATTACCCATATCGCATCATGATTTGCCCTAGTCCTCGGTAGTCCTACCACAAAATCCATCGCTAGATGTTCCCATTTCCATTCTGGAATGTCTAATGGTTGCAATAACCCACTCGGACGTTGGTGTTCTGCTTTAACTCGCTGGCATGTGTAGCATTTACTCACCCATTCTGCTATCTCCTTCTTCATATTCGGCCACCAAAAGTTTTCCTTCAAATCGCGATACATTTTCGTGCTTCCTGGATGAATGGAATACTTCGAATTGTGCGCATTTTGCATAATTTCTTCTTTTAATTCTGCCACGTTAGGGATCCAGATTCTTGACGCAAAACGTAAAATTCCTTCATAATCTTTCTGAGTTGTAATCTCTTCTCCTGTTAGGTTGTCGTCTTGACTCATCACTTCTTCTTGACAACGGCGAATCTTTTCCAGCAATTCTGGTTGGAAAGTCATAGCGTAGATAGTTTCTACAGATTCATTAGGAGTACGAATTTCGATTTCCAATTTGTCGAATTCCCTGGCCAATTCTTCGCATGAAGTCAACCTATTCAATCTTTCTTTTCTGCTTAGCGCATCTGCTACAACATTTGCTTTTCCTGGATGATAACTGATTGTAACATCGTAATCTTTAATCAATTCCAGCCATCGACGTTGTCGCATGTTTAGTTCCTTTTGCGTGAAGATATACTTCAGACTTTTATGATCCGTGTAGATTTCACATTTTTCACCGTACAGATAATGTCTCCAAAGCTTCAATGCAAATACAATTGCTGCTAATTCCAGATCATGCGTAGGATATTTCTGCTCATGAGGTTTAAGTTGTCTCGACGCATATGCAATGACGTTACCATGTTGCATTAACACACATCCTAAACCACGATATGAAGCGTCACTGTAGATAACAAAATTTCCTTGCTCGTCTGGCAATACTAATACTGGTGCCGTCACCAACCGATTCTTTAACTCTTGAAAACTTTCTTCACACTTACTATTCCATTCGAACTTTTCACTTTGTCGAGTTAACTTAGTCAGCGGTGTAGCTATCTTCGCAAAATCTTTGACAAATCTTCGATAATATCCTGCCAAACCTAAGAAACTTCGAATCTCTGTCGGCGTCTTTGGTCTTTCCCAATTTAACACAGCTTCAATCTTTGCTGGATCAACTTGAATGCCTTCTCTGCTGATGATGTGCCCTAAAAACTGCACTTCTTTCAACCAAAATTCGCACTTGGAAAATTTTGCATAAAGCTGTTCCTTCCGTAATATTTCTAATGTCGTTCTTAATTGTGCTGCATGCTCTTCTTCCATCTTTGAATAAATCAAAATGTCATCAATAAATATAATAATAAACTTATCCAAATACTTCTTGAATATTCGATTCATCAAATCCATAAACGCTGCAGGTGCATTCGTCAATCCAAAAGCCATCACAAGAAATTCATAGTGTCCGTACCTTGTTCTAAACGCTGTCTTTGGAATATCTTCGGCCTTGATCTTTAACTGATGATAGCCTGATCGTAAGTCGATTTTCGAAAACCATGCTGCTCCTTTTAGTTGATCAAATAAATCATCAATGCGAGGTAAAGGATATTTATTCTTGATAGTTAACTTGTTCAGCTCACGATAATCAATACACAGTCGCATACTACCATCCTTCTTTTTCACGAACAATACTGGCGCACCCCATGGGGATACACTTGGCCTTATAATTCCTTTGTCAAGAAGTTCTTGCAACTGCTTTGCTAATTCCCTCATTTCAACAGGTGCCATTCTATATGGAGCTTTCGAAATTGGTTCAGTCCCTGGCGTCAAGTCAATAGTAAACTCGATTTCTCGATCTGGTGGAAGTCCTGGTAATTCGTCCGGAAAAACATCAAGAAATTCACAAACTACAGGAATATCTTCAATCTTCAAATTTCCCTTATCAACATCTCGTACATAGGCTAAATAAGCTTGACATCCTTGACGTATCAATCTTCTCGTCTGCATTATTGATAGGAATTTCTGCTTTTGCTTCTCACCTTTAAATATTACCGTTTCATTTCCTTCAGTTTGCAATTTCACTCTCTTATTCGCACAGTCAATTTGAGCATTATTACTAGACAGCCAATCCATTCCTAAAATAATATCAAACTCCCCTAACCTAAAAGGTATCAAATCAACTGAAAAATGACATCTTCCTATCTCAATATCACAGCTCGGACATACTCGATCTACTGCAACCTGATCATTATTCGCTAATTTTATAACTAACACTTCATCCAACCACTGAATCTCACAATCTATCTTAGAGATAAAGGCTTCAGAAATAAAAGATCTAGTAGCTCCTGAATCAATCAATACCAAAGCATTTACGGAATTTACAGAAAGTGTACCTGCAACCACATTCGGACTCTGTACCGCTTCCTTCATTGACATGTTGAAAGTCCTTGCTCTGGGCTGATTTTGCTGTGGTAGTGGAGGTGGAGGTAATGCTAAAACTCTTGGAATACTGGCAGCCATTGCAATTCCTCTGCAGTCTTTGGCGATATGTCCTTTTCTCCCACATTGGAAACAAGTAACTTCTGCCTTTCCCATTGGACATTCTCCAGAATAGTGTCCCCTTTGCTTGCACTTGAAACACGTAACATTTAGCTTGTTGCAAACTCCTGTATGCTTTTTACCACACATTCTGCAATCAGGTATAGGCGGTCGGATAAGTCTCTGCTGAATTGGGGCTGGAAGTCGATTTCCCATCCTCTGATTGTTCTGCTCTGGCCTTTTGAAATTTACTTTTCCCCGAGCTTGAAATCCCGGCCTTTTGTTGAAACGATTCTGAAAATTCCCTGGTCCTTCCTCTTTCTGAGCTGCTTCGCTTTCTCCTTCAATAATCATAGCTTTCTGAACAACAGCCATATAAGTTGTCAATTCAAACACAGCTACCCTGCTACGAATCCATGGTTTTAGTCCTTGCTGAAATCTCTTGGCCCGCTTCTCGTCCGTATCTACCTGCTCTGGAACAAACCTTGCCAATTCAGTAAACTTGGTTTCGTAATCCGCAACCGATAAGTTGTCTTGTTTCAGCTCCAGGAACTTGATCTCCATCTGGTTCTTCATAAAACGAGGAAAATATTTTTCCAAGAAAAGATCAGTGAATCTGTTCCAGTTCACCACACCTTCTTCCAAAGCTTTCTTTGATTCCCACCAGTAATTAGCTTCGCCTTTTAGGAAATAGCTAGCGAAATCTGTCTTCTGCTCTTCCTCGACCTTTGCCAACGAAAAAGCCTTTTCCATCTCTTTCAGCCAAGCTCTCGCTTTTGTAGGATCTGTGGAACCCATAAATTCCGGTGGCTTCACCGACTGAAATTGCTTGAAAGTAGTCGTAGGTGCTGCTGGTGGTATTTGATGTCCTAGATGAGCAGCTTGCTGTAACATCTGTTGCTGGAACTGCTGTTGCTGCTGCTGCATTTGTTGTTGCATCATCAACATCTGCTGTTGCATGAGATTAAACATCTGATCCATCTGTTTATTATTGTTTTGGCCATCGGTGTTTCCATTCGATGAGTCGGGCTGCGCTTTTCTCTTAGGTGCCATTTTTCTGGTAAATAAATAATGGATCTTATTTAATAACAGTATATTAAACATATATTAAAACAGTCGATTCGAGAAAATAAAATAACTTATTAAATAACTGAATAGATAAAACAGTATGATATGTTTTAAATTTACATTTGTATTTGTAAAGTTACAACATGATCGTGAATAAAACTACATTTGTAAATATGCAATGGTACTGAAATAAATGTAAATGCTTAAATGACTGGAAATAAAATAAAGAAAACGTGCAAAAGATTATCTCATATATATATATATAGGTAGAACACCAGCTACAGGTGTCAGTGCTTGATACAAAAACCTATGATATAACAGTCGTACTGCTACTACTATCAATCGGAGTCAGTAGCTATACTCATACAAACTAGTCATACAATACTATGCTGCCCCTATCTACAAAATATACATAATACAACACTCATCGATCTGCTGGTCTCAAAATCCTGGTGGTACGTGGCTCAACTCCTCCTGCACTGCCTCGAGCACTGCCTCGGTAAGTCCCAATGCTCTGCGATATGCTGTCTCCGCACTAAGATCCTGCTGTCTCAAATCAGTAAGCTGCTGTGAACTAACCCGGTGAATATGATGTAGTCTCTCTCTCAGTATATAATCCGGTCGTAATGCTCTGACAGGACCATCCGTCTGTGTCTCATACAATCCAAGGATCTCTCTACACTGGTTCTGCCATCTAATCCTCTCATCCCTCTCTGCCTGAAAGCGCTGGTAAGTCACTGTATGATGCTCATGAAGATCAGTGCTGGAACCTCGAGAAGGTAATGGTCCATCCACCACGATCTCATCCATAAACTCTGGCTGAGGAAACTGATACACTCCAGGAACAGGTGCATAAATGGCTAATGGGGCAGGAAATAAGACAGGCTGCTCCATAGGCGCATACACAGGCGGCTCTGCCTCTGGCTCCATCGGTGGCATCTCTGGAATCTCGACTGGTGGCATATGAATCTGAGGCTCTACATCCTCCCACTGCGGAAGATCAACCATATCAGGAATATCAAACATCGGAAACTCTAATGGTGGAATATCTGGTATCTCTGGCTCAACGTATGGAAAATAATCTGCAAAACCTGGTACCTCCGGGAAAAGTGGTATCTCTGGTGCTGGCTCAGGTGGCAATGGAGGTAAAACCTGCTCTGACACTGGGGCTACTACCGGTGCATCCACTGGATCTGTCTCGGTCCTCTCCGTAGATGATGATAAAGAAGCCATCTAATATATATAAAAATAATAACACAAAAACAATCAAATCACAATCCTATAACTCATAACTTCTAATCACATAAACAAACAATCCTAACACTCTCATTCTCATCCTATCTTATTTTCCTATCTTATCTTAACCCTAACATTCTTGTTTTCCAAGGTCAATCCTAAGCTCTGATGCCAACTATAACACCCTCCAAATCCGGGGTATAGATTTGGGGCATTATTAACAACAATTATCAACTATACCTGCACAAGCGGAATGTTAATATAATAATTACCCCGAACTATCACTACTCAGGATCTTTTAAGGGTTGAGGTTGGAAACAAGAATCATGCACTACACTTTATTACAAACCCGACTAAATAAAACCTGTCTCAAGAACTCTCTTTATTACAAAACTTTATTCTATCTACAGTTTCACTACACAATCTTTTATTCAAACTACACAAAACTTTTATTCAACCCAACATTACTACTTATCCTGTTACACCTGATCTGGCACTTCAAAACTCTCTTCGGGAATAGGAAGGAACACTCTTGGTATAAGAGGGTCCCGCTGCTTGACTCGCTTCTTGACTATGCGGGTCCTGATGGGTTTCATTCTCTACCTTAACTGTAAAACAATAGGAGTGACAATAAAAGAAATGAGCCAAAATTGCTCAACAAGCCTGCAACAATATATGTATTATAAAGAGAGAGAAATAAATGAACCAATAAGCTGCTGGTTTGAACAACCATCTGTGTCTGTATATGATAATAATTTGCCAACACTGGCGAGTGCCAAATGAACAAGACTGGAACAAGAACCAACATATGCACTATAACCTGCTGATCAGTCAGAATATAGTGCGGATCTATACCCAACTGCATAGACCCAACCAACATTAGGAGTACTCAGGCAACTATGGCCTATTAATTAATGGTCTGGGTAAAACCCAGCCCGTAAAGTAACCATCCAGTCCAAGGCTTAGCATCCGGAATATTCGGAATGCTATTGATATATCCCAACACCAGGATATACCAGACTATATGTAACAAGGGTAAAGGAATTGAAATATGAACAAGGAATTCAATAAATTGGGTAAATCAAGAATTGAAATGAAATGGAATAAGTGATAATAAATGGATAACAGTGTATATGAACAATGATTATCAAAGAGAATTGATACGATAGAAAGGAATTATAAATCACTATTCTGAATTTAGAATAGGGGAAAAACTTGCATAATATAATTCGAAATGAACATCACTTGAACGATAAGTGAAGTTAGGGGTACTTGCCTTTTGCGTACTTAACCTGGTTTAACTCACTGCCTTCTGACCTTAGCTTGCTTTGTCTTGCTAACACTGAACAAATCATGGAAAGATAGGTGTTTAGATAATTTACTACATACGTGTATCTTGAATTGATATCACGCAACCTTATCAGTCTACCCATGCGTTTCTATCTGACTCGCATATATATATATATACATACATTTATACAGCACATCTATTCACATAATCACATATAACACGTAACACGTAAAGCACACAATTAATTTCTAGATTTATAATTATTTTTAGAATCAATTCCGGGCTTATACCTGCATTATTAGTCGTATCTGATTTTATTATAATTTTTCGGGATTTATTCGGCTCAATTATATCCCTACTAGGACCTATGAACTATCAATTATCACCAAACCACTCTTTTTCAGAAGAAATTATAACTTACAACCATTTTTATTGGATTCGTCTCATTTTTCTGAGTCTAGGGGTCTTCGTTTCACTTAAATCGGACTAACGGTTGAATTGTTATGAATTAAACACTGATAATTCAATTTATTATTCATTATAAATAATTATTACAACCTTTTAAATCCTAAAATAATTTTTACATAATTATTTAAGAAAATCAAAGTCACAAATAATTTTTTTATAATTTTTTTGGAGTTAAAATGAAGAAGTTACGATTTATTGAAAATTATGTGATTAATTATCGAAATAATTAATCACTTTTTAAATAAATAACTAATAAATAATTAATAATTGCTTATTTAATAATTTAAAATAATAAATCCCTAATTATTAGGATTAATCACAATTTATTATAATATTTATAACTTATCGATATTTATTCGATTAGATCGATTATTTACAAATAATCAACCAACTTATTTAACCGATACGCTATTTATCGAATAACTACGAATTATTCGAATTATAATCTAACTCAACGATTAATTACTCGTATAAATACGAGCTACTCGCCATTCTCATATAATTATCGAACTATTACATTATTACTGAAACTCATACGATTCATTAATCAATTAATTATCGGTATTTAATTATATGATACAAATAATCACTACAATATTATTCGAATAACTATCGCTCGAATAATAATTCCCATTATCGAATTATTACTCGTAATAATAACTAATTATCGAATTATTAATCATATTATTTAATTATTTTTAATCCTTATTTATTAATTAATTATCTAATTATTAATTAATTACCTAATTATTATTAATTAATTAGATAACTAATAAATAATTAGATAAATAATTAAGTAATTAATTAAATAATTAAATTCGAATTTATAAATTAATAAAATAATTTAGAAATTAATAATACTATTTTTCAGAATTTAAAACTGATTTTCTGATTTTAGAAAATAGAATAAATATTAAAATATCATAAACACAAAACAGGTTTCAGGGTTAGGGTTTTCAGGATCAAACCCGGGTCGAAACCGGGTTGGAAACCGGGTCGAACCCGGGTCGCTCAAGAACACAGGCGCCTTGACTGAAACCCGACGCCGGCGGGGAAATCTCCGGCGAGCTTCGATTCGACGACAAACCACATCGACACCTCGATTCCTCACCGTTTCTTCACGTTCCTGTTCCATAGCAACCCGAACACGACCTTTCTCGTCGTCCCCGACATCGGGAAGCTTCAAGAACGCCGCCGCCGCGGCGGTTCTCCGGCGACGCCAAAAACGAAGCCAAATCCTACGAGACTGGTACGAATCAATTGCAAATTACACGATCTAATCACCTATATCATCATAACCATCTAACAAACAACGAATCGAACAACCCGAATTAAAATTTTAAACCCGAAAATACGAAATTAACATCACGAAATCAAACAACAAAAACGCTTACATAATCAGAAACTACGAATCACAGGCTTCAAAACGGATACTTACACGACTGATTTGGTTAACAGAATCACGATCAAACTTGGCTTTGATTCCAGGAACTCCAAGAACCCTAATCCCCCTTTCTGAATTTTCTGAATTATTTTCTGATTTTTTTTATAATTAATTAATAGATAATTACTGAAAAATCAGATATTTATACTATGTAAAATAATACCCCTAAATAAAATTAAGGGTCTCATTACACTCCTAATAAAAATATTTGGCCCCAATTTTTATAATTTTTGGGTATTAATATTGAATTTTTAAATATCCAATAAATACAAAATAAATACTAAAAATTCCCAAAAATTATGAAAAATACAAAAATACAAAGAAAATTGATATATGATAATTTCATAATCCTATAAAAATAAAAATGTGATTTTTGTGGGGTTTTTGGTACCCGAAGGGGTCCGGAAAAAGTCGTTTTTCGCGAAAAAGGTCAATTTGTAAAACGTCTAGGGGTTCAGAATAGCGATACGGTATAGGGCATTTTTGGCAAAATAGGGCCAATGATTTTGTTTAAAATACGGGCTTTTAAAACATAGTTTTGAGCTGTACAGGTTTTGATATAATATATATAACTGACGATAGAACACTCAATAAATATCCAAAACACGTTTGGATCAGAACAAACAACACGTAACACATAGCAGTTAGGGTTTAATGACTTAACACATTTAATCACATAATAATACACATAATTTATCATTAGTATAATATAATACAAGCGTAATTCCTCGGTCATTACAATTAACATGTTAACATCATGTACATGCAATCAGACATCCTTTAACCACCTCTTAGTACCCCTTTCCTACAAGTCAATTTTGGGCCACATTTTGGTTCTAATCATTCATGTAAGTTACTTCTCACCATATTAGAGTCACTTTGCACCTTATAAGAGTCACTTGCCAACAAATATTGGTACAATTAACATGTTAACATCATGTACATGCAATTAAAAATCCTTTTACAACCACTTAGTACCACATTCATACAAGTCAATTTTGGTTCACATTTTGGTTCTAATTAACCATGTTAGTCACTTTTCACCATATTAGGGTCACTTTGCACCCTATATGAGTCACTTTCCACAACCTATTTGTATAATTAACATGTTAACATCATATACATCCAATTTGACATACTTTTATCAACTATTAATGCCACTTTCATACAAGTTAATTTTGTTCCACATTTTGGCTCTAATCAACCATGTAAGTCACTTTTCACCATATTAGAGTCACTTTGCACCCTATAAGAGTCACTTGCACCATATATACAACAATTAACATGTTAATATCATGTACATGCAATTAGAAATCCTTTTAAAACCTCTTAGTGCCACATTCATACTAGTCAATTTTGGTCCACATTTTGGTTCTAATTAACCATGTAAGTCACTTTTCACCATATTAGAGACATTTTGCACCTATATGAGTCACTTTGCACCTTATAACAGTCACTTGCCATCATATATTGGTACAATTAACATGTTAACATCGTGTACATGCAATTAGAAATCCTTTTACATCCTCTTAGTGCCACATTCATACAAGTCAATTTTGGTCCACATTTTGGTTCTAATTAACTATGTTAGTCACTTTTCACCATATTAGAGTCACTTTGCACCCTATATGAGTCACTTTCGACCATATATTTGTACAATTAACATGTTTACATCATATACATCCGATTTGACATCCTTTTACCACTTCTTAATTCCACTTTCATACAGGTCAATTTTGTTCCACATTTTGGTTCTAATCAACCATGTAAGTCACTTTTCACCATATTAGAGTCACTTTGCACCCTATAAGTCACTTGCCACAATATATTGATACAATTAACATGTTAACATCATGTACATGCAATCAGACATCCTTTAACCACCTCTTGGTACCCCTTTCCTACAAGTCAATTTTGGGCCACATTCTGACTCTAATCAATCATGTAAGTTACTTCTCACCATATTAGAGTCACTTTCCACCTTATAAGAGTCGCTTGCCATCAAATATTGGTACAATTAACATGTTAACATCATGTACATGCAATTAGAAATCCTTTTACAACTTCTTAGTGCCATATTCATATAAATCATATTTGGTCCACATTTTAGTTCTAATTAACCATGTAAGTCACTTTTCACTATATTATAGTCATTTTGCACCCTATATGAGTCACTTTCCACAACCTATTTGTATAATTAACATGTTACCATCATATACATCCAATTTGACATACTTTTACCACCTATTAATGCCACTTTCATACAACTTAATTTTGTTCCATATTTTGGCTCTAATCAACCATGTAAGTCACTTTTCACCATATTAGAGTCAATTTGCACCCTATAAGAGTCACTTGCACCATATATACAACAATTAACATGTTAACATCATGTACATGCAATTAGAAATCCTTTTACAACCTCTTAGTACCACATTCATATAAATCATATTTGGTCCACATTTTAGTTCTAATTAACCATGTAAGTCACTTTTCACCATATTAGAGTCATTTTGCACCCTATATGAGTCAATTTGCACCTTATAATAGTCACTTGCCATCATATATTGGTACAATTAACATGTTAACATCGTGTACATGCAATTAGAAATAGTTTTACCTCCTCTTAGTCCCACATTCATACAAGTTAATTTTGGTCCACATTTTGGTTCTAATTAACCATGTTAGTCACTTTTCACCATATTAGAGTCATTTTGCACCCTATATGAGTCACTTTCCACCATATATTTGTACAACTAACATGTTAACATCATATACATCCGATTTGACATCCTTTTACCACCTCTTAATTCAACTTTCATACAGGTCAATTTTGTTCCACATTTTGGTTCTAATCAACCATGTAAGTCACTTTTCACCTTATTAGAGTCACTTTGCACCCTATAAGAGTCACTTGCCACCATATATTGATACAATTAACATGTTATCATCATGCAATCAGACATCCTTTAACCACCTCTTGGTACCCCTTTCCTACAAGTCAATTTTGGGCCACATTTTGGCTCTAATCAAACATGTAAGTGACTTCACACAATATTAGAGTCACTTTGCACCTTATAAGAGTCACTTGCCACTAAATATCGGTACAATTAACATGTTAACACCATGTACATGCAATTAGAAATCATTTTACAACCTCTTAGTGCCACATTCATACAAGTCAATTTTGGTCCACATTTTGGTTCTAATTAACCATGGAAGTCACTTTTCACTATATTAGAGTCATTTTGCACCCTATATGAGTCACTTTCCACAACCTATTTGTATAATCAACATGTTAACATCGTATACATCCAATTTGACATCGTTTTACCACATCTTAGTTCCACTTTCATACAGGTCAATTTTGTTCCACATTTCGGTTCTAATCAACCATGTAAGTCACTTTTCACCATATTAGAGTCACTTTGCACCCTAGAAGAATCACTTGCACCATATATACAACAATTAACATATTAACATCATGTACATGCAATTAGAAATCCTTTTACAACCTCTTAGTGCCACATTCATACAAGTCAATATTGGTCCACATTTTGGTTCTAATTAACCATGTAAGTCACTTTTCACCATATTAGAGTAATTTTGCACCCTATATGAGTCACTTTGCACCTTATAACACTCACTTGCCATCATATATTGGTACAATTAACATGTTAACATCATGTACATGCAAATAGAAATCCTTTTACCTCCTTTTAGTGCCACATTCACACAAATCAATTTTGGTCCACATTTTGGTTCTAATTAACCATGTTAGTCACTTTTCACCATATTAGAGTCACTTTGCACCCTATATTAGTCAATTTCCACCATATATTTGTACAATTAACATGTTAACATCATATACATCCGATTTGACATCCTTTTACCACATCTTAATTCCACTTTCATACAGGTCAATTTTGTTCCACATTTTGGTTCTAATCAACCATGTAAGTCAATTTTCACCATATTAGAGTCATTTTGCACCCTATAAGAGTCACTTGCCACCATATATTGATACAATTAACATGTTAACATCATGTCCATGCAATTAGACATCCTTCAACCATCTCATGGTACCCCTTTCTTACTAGTCAATTTTGGGCCACATTTTGGCTCTAATCAAACATGTAAGTGACTTCTTACAATATTAGAGTCACTTTGCACCTTATAAGAGTCACTTGCCACTAAATATCGGTACAATTAACATGTTAACACCATGTACATGCAATTAGAAATCCTTTTACAACCTCTTAGTGCCACATTCATACAAGTCAATTTTAGTCTCCATTTTGGTTCTAATTAACCATGTTAGTCACTTTTCACCATATTAGAGTCACTTTGCACCCTATAAGAGTCACTTGCCACCATATATTGATATAATTAACATTTAACATCATGTACATGCAATTAGATATCCTTTAACCACCTCATGGTACCCCTTTTTTACTAGTCAATTTTGGGCCACATTTTGGCTCTAATCAAACATGTAAGTGACTTCTCACAATATTAGAGTCACTTTGCACCTTATAAGAGTCACTTGCCATTAAATATCGGTACAATTAACATGTTAACACCATGTACATGCAATTAGAAATCCTTTTACAACCTCTTAGTGCCACATTCATACAAGTCAATTTTGGTCCACATTTTGGTTCTAATTAACCATGTTAGTCACTTTTCGCCATATTAGAGTCACTTTGCACCCTATAAGAGTCAATTGCCACCATATATTGATACAATTAACATGTTAACATCATGTACATGCAATTAGACATCCTTTAACCACCTCTTGGTACCCCTTTCCTGCAAGTCAATTTCGGGCCACATTTTGGCTCTAATCAATCATGTAAGTTACTTCTTACCATATTAGAGTCACTTTGCACCTTATAAGAGTCTCTTGCCATCAAATATTGGTACAATTAACATGTTAACATCATGTACATGCAATTAGAAATCCTTTTACAACCTCTTTGTGCCACATTCATACAAGTCAATTTCGGTCCACATTTTGGTTCTAATTAACCATGGAAGTCACTTTTCACTCTATTAGAGTCATTTTGCACCCTATATGAGTCACTTTCCACAACCTATTTGTATAATTAACATGTTAACATCGTATACATCCAATTTGACATCGTTTTACCACATCTTAGTTCCACTTTCATACAGGTCATTTTTATTCCACATTTCGGTTCTAATCAACCATGTAAGTCACTTTTCACCATATTAGAGTCACTTTGCACCCTAGAAGAGTCACTTGCACCATATATACAACAATTAACATATTAACATCATGTACATGCAATTAGAAATCCTTTTACAACCTCTTAGTGCCACATTCATACAAGTCAATTTTGGTCCACATTTTGGTTCTAATTAACCATGTAAGTCACTTTTCACCATATTAGAGTAATTTTGCACCCTATATGAGTCACTTTGCACCTTATAACAGTCACTTGCCATCATATATTGGTACAATTAACATGTTAACATCATGTACATGCAAATAGAAATCCTTTTACCTCCTCTTAGTGCCACATTCACACAAGTCAATTTTGGTCCACATTTTGGTTCTAATTAACCATGTTAGTCACTTTTCACCATATTAGAGTCACTTTCCATCCTATATGAGTCACTTTCTACCATATATTTGTACAATTAACATGTTAACATCATATACATCCGATTTGACATCCTTTTACCACCTCTTAATTCCACTTTCATACAGGTCAATTTTGTTCCACATATTGGTTCTAATCAACCATGTAAGTCACTTTTCACCATATTAGAGTCACTTTGCACCCTATAAGAGTCACTTGCCACCATATATTGATACAATTAACATGTTAACATCATGTACATGCAATTAGACATCATTTAACCATCTCATGGTACCCCTTTCTTACTAGTCAATTTTGGGCCACATTTTGGCTCTAATCAAACATGTAAGTGACTTCTTACAATATTAGAGTCACTTTGCACCATTTAAGAGTCACTTGCCATTAAATATCGGTACAATTAACATGTTAACACCATGTTCATGCAATTAGAAATCCTTTTACAACCTCTTAGTGCCACATTCATACAAGTCAATTTCGGTCCACATTTTGGTTCTAATTAACCATGGAAGTCACTTTTCACTCTATTAGAGTCATTTTGCACCCTATATGAGTCACTTTCCACAACCTATTTGTATAATTAACATGTTAACATCGTATACATCCAATTTGACATCGTTTTACCACATCTTAGTTCCACTTTCATACAGGTCATTTTTATTCCACATTTCGGTTCTAATCAACCATGTAAGTCACTTTTCACCATATTAGAGTCACTTTGCACCCTAGAAGAGTCACTTGCACCATATATACAACAATTAACATATTAACATCATGTACATGCAATTAGAAATCCTTTTACAACCTCTTAGTGCCACATTCATACAAGTCAATTTTGGTCCACATTTTGGTTCTAATTAACCATGTAAGTCACTTTTCACCATATTAGAGTAATTTTGCACCCTATATGAGTCACTTTGCACCTTATAACAGTCACTTGCCATCATATATTGGTACAATTAACATGTTAACATCATGTACATGCAAATAGAAATCCTTTTACCTCCTCTTAGTGCCACATTCACACAAGTCAATTTTGGTCCACATTTTGGTTCTAATTAACCATGTTAGTCACTTTTCACCATATTAGAGTCACTTTCCATCCTATATGAGTCACTTTCTACCATATATTTGTACAATTAACATGTTAACATCATATACATCCGATTTGACATCCTTTTACCACCTCTTAATTCCACTTTCATACAGGTCAATTTTGTTCCACATATTGGTTCTAATCAACCATGTAAGTCACTTTTCACCATATTAGAGTCACTTTGCACCCTATAAGAGTCACTTGCCACCATATATTGATACAATTAACATGTTAACATCATGTACATGCAATTAGACATCATTTAACCATCTCATGGTACCCCTTTCTTACTAGTCAATTTTGGGCCACATTTTGGCTCTAATCAAACATGTAAGTGACTTCTTACAATATTAGAGTCACTTTGCACCATTTAAGAGTCACTTGCCATTAAATATCGGTACAATTAACATGTTAACACCATGTTCATGCAATTAGAAATCCTTTTACAACCTCTTAGTGCCACATTCATACAAGTCAATTTTAGTCCCCATTTTGGTTCTAATGAACCATGTTAGTCACTTTTCACCATATTAGAGTCAATTTGCACCCTATAAGAGTCACTTGCCACCATATATTGATATAATTAACATGTTAACATTATGTACATGCAATTAGACATCCTTTAACCACCTCTTGGTACCTCTTTCCTACAAGTCAATTTTGGGCCACATTTTGGCACTAATCAATCATGTAAGTTACTTCTCACCATATTAGAGTCACTTTGCACCTTATAAGAGTCACTTGCCATCAAATATTGGTACAATTAACATGTTAACATCATGTACATGCAATTAGAAATCCTTTTACAACCTCTTAAAGCCACATTCATACAAGTCAATTTTGGTCCATATTTTGGTTCTAATTAACCATGTTAGCCACTTTTCACCATATTAGAGTCACTTTGCACCTATATGAGTCACTTTCCACCATATATTTTTACAATTAACATGTTAACATCATATACATCCAATTTGACCTCCTTTTACCACCTCTTACTTCCACTTTCATACAGGTCAATTTTGTTCCATATTTTGGTTCTAATCAACCATGTAAGTTACTTTTCACCATATTAGAGTCACTTTGCATCCTATAAGAGTCATTTGCCACCAAATATTAATACAATTAACATGTTAACATCATGTACATGCAATTAGAAATCGTTTAACCACCTCATGGTGCCCCTTTCTTACTAGTCAAAGTTTGGGCCACATTTTAGCTCTAATCAAACATGTAAGTGACTTCTCACAATATTAAAGTCACTTTGCAACTTATAAGAGTCACTATCCATTAAATATTGGTAAAATTAACATGTTAACACCATTTACATGCAATTAGAAATCCTTTTACTACCTCTTAATGCCACATACAAGTCAATTTTGGTCCACATTTTGGTTCTAATTTACCATATTAGTCACTTTTCACCATATTATAGTCACTTTACACCCTATAAGGGTCACTTTCCACGATATATACAACAATTAACATGTTAACATCACATACATCCAATTTGACATACTTTTACCACCTATTAATGCCACTTTCATACAAGTTAATTTTGTTCCATATTTTGGCTCTAATCAACCATGTAAGTCACTTTTCACCATATTAGAGTGACTTTGCACCCTATAAGAGTCATTTTCACCATATATACAACAATTAACATGTTAACATCTTGTACATGCAATTATAAATCCTTTTACAACCTCTTAGTGCCACATTCATACAAGTCAATTTTGGTCCACATTTTGGTTCTCATTAACCATGTAAGTCACTTTTCACCATATTAGAGTCATATTGCACCATATATGAGTCACTTTGCACCTTATAACAGTCACTTGCCATCATATATTGGTACAATTAACATGTTAACATCGTGTACATGTAATTAGAAATCCTTTTATCTCCTCTTAGTGCCACATTCATACAAGTCAATTTTGGTCCACATTTTGGTTCTAATTAACCATGTTAGCCACTTTTCACCATATTAGAGTCAATTTGCACCCTATATGAGTCACTTTCCACCATATATTTGTACAGTTAACATCATATACATCCGATTTGACATTCTTTTATCACCTCTTAATTCCACTTTCATACAAGTCAATTTTGTTCCACATTTTGGTTCTAATCAACCATGTATGTCACTTTTCACCATATTTGAGTCACTTTGCACCCTATAACAGTCACTTGTCACCATATATTGATACAATTAACATTTTAACATCATGTACATGTAATTAGACATCCTTTAACCACCTCATGGTACCCCTTTCTTACTTGTCAAATTTTGGGCCACATTTTGGCTCTAATCAAACATGTAAGTGACTTCTCACAATATTAAAGTCACTTTGCACCTTATAAGAGTCACAAGCCATTAAATATCGGTACAATTAACATGTTAACATCATGTACATGCAATTAGACATCCTTTAACCACTCTTGGTACCCCTTTCCTACAAGTCAATTTTGGGCCACATTTTGGCTCTAATCAATCATGTAACTTAATTCTCACCATATTAGAGTCATTTTGCACCCTATATGAGTCACTTTCAACAATCTATTTGTATAATTAACATGTTAACATCATATACATCCAATTTGACATCGTTTTACCACATCTTAGTTCCACTTTCATACAGGTCAATTTTGTTCCACATTTTGGTTTTAATCAACCATGTAAGTCACTTTTCACCATATTAGAGTCACTTTGCATCCTATAAGAGTCACTTGCACTATATATACAACAAATAACATGTAAACATCATGTATATGCAATTAGAAATCCCTTTACAACCTCTTAGTGCCACATTAATACAAGTCAATTTTGGTCCACATTTTGGTTCTAATTAACCATGTAAGTCACTTTTCACTATATTAGAGTCATTTTGCACCCTATATGAGTCACTTTGCACCTTATAACAGTCACTTGCCATCATATATTGGTACAACTATCATGTTAACATCGTGTACATACAATTAGAAATCCTTTTACCTCCTCTTAGTGCCACATTCATACAAGTCAATTTTGGTCCACATTTTGGTTCTAATTAACCATGTTAGTAACTTTTCACCATATTAGAGTCATTTTGCACCCTCTATGAGTCACTTTCCACCATATATTTGTACAATTAACATGTTAACATCATATACATCCGATTTAACATCCTTTTACCACCTCTTAATTCCACTTTCATACGGGTCAATTTTGTTCCACATTTTGGTTCTAATCAACCATGTAAGTCACTTTTCACTATATTAGAGTCATTTTGCACCTTATAAGAGTTACTTTCCACCATATACACAACAATTAACATTTTAACATCATATACATCCAATTTGACATCCTTTTACCACCTACTAATGTGACGGCCTCAACCCGGGGGTTAGGGGCTGACGTCACCAAAAATATGATAAATTATAACAAAAACTGCTAAATAAACATTATAATAATACACGACCCCAACCAGGAGCCGAAACAGGTTCAAGTATTATTTAGGTTACAACACACACACTAACTTATTCAGAACCATACACTCTCACTTATTACAGCAACTCATCAGACCTCAGGGCCTGATACAAACTACCTCGGAGGAGCCGGGACCGGAGGCTGACACTCTACGCTAACCTGGTTTTCTAGACATCTGCAATAAATAAATACAAAACCAGCTGCAAGGGTGAGCAATCCATTGCTCAACAGTACCTCTATATGAATAACCAGTAACGGGTTGTATAAAACAATATAGGAACAAATATTAATCTGATATACGAGAAATCTGTAAAACAGGTATAAACTGGATATCAAAACTAGCATGCTTTGCAAAATAACATCATCTGTAGTGTGCTGTGTCAAAATACCAGAGTTCAATTTTAGCATGCTATTTCCTTTCCAAAACCACTGTCCATTGCTGGACCAATAATTCACCGGTCCCGTTACGGGGACTAAAACTATTCCAACTTTATCAGATATATAAAAGAGGATGAATTCTAGGGACAGCTGATCAGTCTATCCTACCACAAATTTCGTTCCGGAACTCAGAGACTAGCTAGGTCTCTGTCATGCTGGACTAAGCGGACTACTAGTACGCGCATCCGACTTAGCCTCTTACGCAACCATGCTGGGCCGTTACCTAATAACGGACCTCTTACGCCAACTGACCATCCAATATCTGATTTATTTTTATCCAGTTTCAAAAACCATTTACACCTATCTCTTTCTAAACCATTACAGCACATATTCTAAAAATTTCTTTTTAATTTTAATCACAATCTAGAGATAGGCATTTTCAGAAGTTACTTTTTCCCCAAAACATCAGTTAATAAAACATATTTAAATATGGGGAATACGTAACTTAAAACGTTCTGTTCCAGTACGTAATTTAAATCAACAACTATTCATATATACTGATCTGTAAAGGATTAGTTCAGGGGTACTTGCCTTGCGAAGCTTTGCACTAACTTTGGCTTAACTCTAATTGACTTGAACTACCGGGTCCTTTGACTCGAACCTACGAAATCGAAACATCCTAGGTTAGACATCCGAGTATGCTTGACTTTTTCTCACTAACTAATTACCCATCGCTATAATTTTTCGACTCGCAAATATATTAATATCAATAACGTATACTCAATAATGGTGCACATAGCAATCAGAGTTTAATTTATAATAAACGAGGTATATGAACTCGATTTATAATTTAAGGTAATTTTTAGAAAAATTGGATAGCGACTCCTCTATTTAAAGGTCTACCCGTCGAAACATCAATCGACGTCCAATCTCAACAAAAAAATCAATTTGAATCGCCACATAACCAAATTTTAGTCCCGAATATAATTTATACAAAATTTATTTATTAAAATATTGAGGACTCAGAACAGGGTCATCACCGTTCACCGCGCGCTCGTAAAAATTCATCGCACGCGGCAGCAAAATTTATTAGTGCCCGAAAATATCCGGGTGTCCTAATAAATTTCACCGATTAATTAATTTCCCGCACAAAAATATTTTATTTCACAAAATCCAGTCAAATAATTTCCTGCAAAAGAAATAATAATAATAATAAAAATTTCAGAAACAATTGAATCGAGTAATAACAGCGACAACAGGATACTGAACACGCGCCTCATGCGCAGAAATGGAAAAAGGAACAGGACAGCCACAACAACCGGAAACAGGGTCAACGGCGGCAAAACACCGGCCACACACGCAACACACACACCACAGAATCACACACACACACACACGAGCATATGTATACACACACCATATATATACATAACCAACAGAATCAATCGGACCACCAAGCCTCACCGGAAATTAGGCGGTGGTGGCGGAGCAAACAACGGCAACAAGAGACGGCACAAGATAGGGCCGAAGAAGAAGAACGAAGGAAGAACGAGAGAGACGAGAGGTGAGAGAGAACAGAGAGAGAGAGAGGTGATAAACAGAGAGATTGATATGAACCCAGGAGAAGAAACCAAAGGCGAGAATTGTGCACATGACACGTGCACAATAAAATGCCACCTGCCTTATTTGTATAACACGTGTCCTTTCCTACTGCTCTGAATATTTACAATTTAACGAACCGATTTAAGGGTAAAATAAACCCGGAAATTTATCGAAATAGTTTTAAAATGTCACAAATAATTTGAAGTTATTAAAAATGAATTTTTTGTAAATATTAAATAAATTTTGTTACAAAACTTATACCCGCGTTTTAATGATTAAACGAAATAAAGCGCAGGTGAAATTAATCTCGAAAATTACCAAAATAATTTTAAAATTCCCAGAATATTATGAACTTAATAAAATATGAGTTTCATGTTTTTGAAGAATCCTGGAATTAAATATGGATTTTACCATTTAAATGAGTTCAGAAAATCATTGAAGAATAAATAAATGACAGAATATTGATTTGTAAATTTTGTAAAATCCCTAAAATAATTAGCAAGGTTATAAAATCATAAAACAATTTTTAGAGACAACCCCAAATAATTTCGGAAATTAAAATTCTCATAAAAATCATTTTTAAAAGAAAATAAATGAAACCAAAATAACGCTGGACACCAGCTAATTATAAAACACACTACAAAATCCCACAATCACATATAAATGATAATAAATAAACACAGAGATCATGAGTGATATAAACTTCTTTATTAATTAACTACACAATAATTACATATTTAAATATTACAGAAATATACGAGTCGTTATAACTAATGCCACTTTCATACAAGTTAATTTTGTTCCCCATTTTTGGCTCTAATCAACCATGTAAGTCACTTTTCACCATATTAGAGTCACTTTGCACCCTATAAGTGTCATTTGCCACCATATATTGATACAATTAACATGTTAAATCATGTGCATGCAATTAGACATCCTTTAACCACCTCTTGGTACCCCTTTCCTACAATTCAATTTTGGTCCATATTTTGGCTCTAATCAATCATGTAAGTGACTTCTCACCATATTAGAGTCACTTTGCACCTTATAACAGTCAATTGCCATCATAATATTGGTACAATTAACATGTTAACATCATATACATGCAATTAGAAATCCTTTTACCTCCTCTTAGTGCCACATTCATACAAGTCAATTTTGGTGCACATTTTGGTTATAATTAACCATGTTAGTAACTTTTCACCATATTAGAGTCATTTTGCACCCTCTACGAGTCACTTTCCACCATATATTTGTACAATTAACATGTTAACATCATATACATCCGATTTAACATCCTTTTACCACCTCTTAATTCCACTTTCATACGGGTCAATTTTGTTCCACATTTTGGTTCTAATCAACCATGTAAGTCACTTTTCACTATATTAAAGTCATTTTGCACCTTATAAGAGTCACTTTCCACCATATACACAACAATTAACATTTTAACATCATATACATCCAATTTGACATCCTTTTACCACCTACTAATGCCACTTTCATACAAGTTAATTTTGTTCCCCATTTTTGGCTCTAATCAACCATGTAAGTCACTTTTCACCATATTAGAGTCACTTTGCACCCTATAAGTGTCACTTGCCACCATATATTGATACAATTAACATGTTAAATCATGTGCATGCAATTAGACATCCTTTAACCACCTCTTGGTACCCCTTTCCTACAATTCAATTTTCATCCACATTTTGGCTCTAATCAATCATGTAAGTGACTTCTCACCATATTAGAGTCACTTTGCACCTTATAACAGTCACTTGCCATCATAATATTGGTACAATTAACCTGTCAACATTATATACATGCAATTAGAAATCCTTTTACCTCCTCTTAGTGCCCCATTCATACAAGTCAATTTTGGTCCCCATTTTGGTTCTAATTAACCATGTTAGTCACTTTTCACCATATTAGAGTCACTTTGCACCCTATATGAGTCACTTTCCATCATATATTTGTACAATTAACATGTTAACATCATATACATCCGATTTGACATACGTTTACCACCTCTTAATTCCACTTTCATACAGGTCAATTTTGTTCCACATTTTGGTTCTAATCAACCATGTAAGTCACTTTTCACTATATTAGAGTCACTTTGCACCTTATAAGAGTCACTTTCCATCATATATACAACAATTAACATGTTAACATCATATACATCCAATTTGACATGCTTTTACCACCTATTAATGCCACGTTCATACAAGTTAATTTTGTTCCACATTTTGGCTCTAATCAACCATGTAAGTCACTTTTCACCATATTAGAGTCACTTTGCACCCTATAAGAGTCACTTGCCACCATATATTGATACAATTAACATGTTAAATCATGTACATGCAATTAGACATCCTTTAACCACCTCTTGGTACCCCTTTCCTACAATTCAATTTTGGTCCACATTTTGGCTCTAATCAATCATGTAACTGACTTCTCACCATATTAGAGTCACTTTGCACCTTATAACAGTCACTTGCCATCATATATTGGTACAATTAACATGTTAACATTATGTATATGTAATTAGAAATCCTTTTACCTCCTCTTAGTGCCACATTCATACAAGTCAATTTTGGTCCACATTTTGGTTCTAATTAACCATGTTAGTCATTTTTCACCATATTAGAGTCACTTTGTACCTTATACGAGTCACTTTCCACCATATATTTGTACAATTAACATGTTAACATCATATACATCCGATTTGACATCCTTTTACCACCTCTTAATTCCACTTTCATACAATTCAATTTTTTTCCACATTTTGGTTCTAATCTACCTTGTTAATCACTTTTCACTATATTAGAGTCACTTTGCACCTTATAAGAGTCACTTTCCATCATATATACAACAATTAACATGTTAACATCATATACATCCAATTTGACATCCTTTTACCACCTATTAATACCACTTTCATACAAGTTAATTTTGTTCCAAATTTTGGCTTTAATCAACCATGTAAGTCACTTTTCACCATATTAGAGTCACTTTGCACCCTATAAGAGTCACTTTCACCATATATACAACAATTAACAAGTTAACATCATGTACATGCAATTATAAATCCTTTTACAACCTCTTAGTGCCACATTCATACCTGTCAATTTTGGTCCACATTTTGGTTCTAATAAACCATGTACATCACTTTTCACCATATTAGAGTCATATTGCACCCTATATGAGTCACTTTGCACCTTATAACAGTCACTTGCCATCATATATTGGTAAAATTAACATGTTAACATCGTGTACATGTAATTAGAAATCCTTTTACCTCCTCTTAGTGCCATATTCATACAAGTCAATTTTGGTCTACATTTTGGTTCTAATTAACCATGTTAGCCACTTTTCACCATATTATAGTCACTTTGCACCCTATATGAGTCACTTTCCACCATATATTTGTACAATTAACATGTTATAATCATATACATCCGATTTGACATCCTTTTACCACCTCTTAATTCCACTTTCATACAGGTCAATTTTATTCCACATTTTGGTTCTAATCAACCATGTAAGTCACTTTTCACCATATTTAAGTCACTTTGCACCCTATAAGAGTCACTTGCCACCATATATTGATACAATTAACATGTTAACATCATGTACATGCAATTAGACATTCTTTAACCACCTCATGGTACCCCTTTCTTACTAGTCAAGTTTTGGGCCACATTTTGGCTCTAATCAAACATGTAAGTGACTTCTCACAATATTAAAGTCACTTTGCACCTTATAAGAGTCACAAGCCATTAAATATCGGTACAATTAACATGTTAACATCATGTACATGCAATTAGACATCCTTTAACCACCTCTTGGTACCCCTTTCCTACAAGTCAATTTTGGGCCACATTTTGGCTCTAATCAATCATGTAACTTAATTCTCACCATAATAGAGTCATTTTGCACCCTATATGAGTCACTTTCAACAATCTATTTGTATAATTAACATGTTAATATCATATACATCCAATTTGACATCATTTTACCACATCTAAGTTCCACTTTCATACAGGTCAATTTTGTTCCACATTTTGGTTTTAATCAACCATATAAGTCACTTTTCACCATATTAGAGTCACTTTGCATCCTATAAGAGTCACTTGCACTATATATACAACAATTAACATGTTAACATCATGTATATGCAATTACAAATCCTTTTACAACCTCTTAGTGCCACATTCATACAAGTCAATTTTGGTCCACATATTGGTTCTAATTAACCATGTAAGTCACTTTTCACCATATTAGAGTCACTTTGCACCCTATATGAGTCACTTTCCATCATATATTTGTACAATTAACATGTTAACATCATATACATCCGATTTGACATACGTTTACCACCTCTTAATTCCACTTTCATACAGGTCAATTTTGTTCCACATTTTGGTTCTAATCAACCATGTAAGTCACTTTTCACTATATTAGAGTCACTTTGCACCTTATAAGAGTCACTTTCCATCATATATACAACAATTAACATGTTAACATCATATACATCCAATTTGACATGCTTTTACCACCTATTAATGCCACGTTCATACAAGTTAATTTTGTTCCACATTTTGGCTCTAATCAACCATGTAAGTCACTTTTCACCATATTAGAGTCACTTTGCACCCTATAAGAGTCACTTGCCACCATATATTGATACAATTAACATGTTAAATCATGTACATGCAATTAGACATCCTTTAACCACCTCTTGGTACCCCTTTCCTACAATTCAATTTTGGTCCACATTTTGGCTCTAATCAATCATGTAACTGACTTCTCACCATATTAGAGTCACTTTGCACCTTATAACAGTCACTTGCCATCATATATTGGTACAATTAACATGTTAACATTATGTATATGTAATTAGAAATCCTTTTACCTCCTCTTAGTGCCACATTCATACAAGTCAATTTTGGTCCACATTTTGGTTCTAATTAACCATGTTAGTCATTTTTCACCATATTAGAGTCACTTTGTACCTTATACGAGTCACTTTCCACCATATATTTGTACAATTAACATGTTAACATCATATACATCCGATTTGACATCCTTTTACCACCTCTTAATTCCACTTTCATACAATTCAATTTTTTTCCACATTTTGGTTCTAATCTACCTTGTTAATCACTTTTCACTATATTAGAGTCACTTTGCACCTTATAAGAGTCACTTTCCATCATATATACAACAATTAACATGTTAACATCATATACATCCAATTTGACATCCTTTTACCACCTATTAATACCACTTTCATACAAGTTAATTTTGTTCCAAATTTTGGCTTTAATCAACCATGTAAGTCACTTTTCACCATATTAGAGTCACTTTGCACCCTATAAGAGTCACTTTCACCATATATACAACAATTAACAAGTTAACATCATGTACATGCAATTATAAATCCTTTTACAACCTCTTAGTGCCACATTCATACCTGTCAATTTTGGTCCACATTTTGGTTCTAATAAACCATGTACGTCACTTTTCACCATATTAGAGTCATATTGCACCCTATATGAGTCACTTTGCACCTTATAACAGTCACTTGCCATCATATATTGGTAAAATTAACATGTTAACATCGTGTACATGTAATTAGAAATCCTTTTACCTCCTCTTAGTGCCATATTCATACAAGTCAATTTTGGTCTACATTTTGGTTCTAATTAACCATGTTAGCCACTTTTCACCATATTATAGTCACTTTGCACCCTATATGAGTCACTTTCCACCATATATTTGTACAATTAACATGTTATAATCATATACATCCGATTTGACATCCTTTTACCACCTCTTAATTCCACTTTCATACAGGTCAATTTTATTCCACATTTTGGTTCTAATCAACCATGTAAGTCACTTTTCACCATATTTAAGTCACTTTGCACCCTATAAGAGTCACTTGCCACCATATATTGATACAATTAACATGTTAACATCATGTACATGCAATTAGACATTCTTTAACCACCTCATGGTACCCCTTTCTTACTAGTCAAGTTTTGGGCCACATTTTGGCTCTAATCAAACATGTAAGTGACTTCTCACAATATTAAAGTCACTTTGCACCTTATAAGAGTCACAAGCCATTAAATATCGGTACAATTAACATGTTAACATCATGTACATGCAATTAGACATCCTTTAACCACCTCTTGGTACCCCTTTCCTACAAGTCAATTTTGGGCCACATTTTGGCTCTAATCAATCATGTAACTTAATTCTCACCATAATAGAGTCATTTTGCACCCTATATGAGTCACTTTCAACAATCTATTTGTATAATTAACATGTTAATATCATATACATCCAATTTGACATCATTTTACCACATCTAAGTTCCACTTTCATACAGGTCAATTTTGTTCCACATTTTGGTTTTAATCAACCATATAAGTCACTTTTCACCATATTAGAGTCACTTTGCATCCTATAAGAGTCACTTGCACTATATATACAACAATTAACATGTTAACATCATGTATATGCAATTACAAATCCTTTTACAACCTCTTAGTGCCACATTCATACAAGTCAATTTTGGTCCACATATTGGTTCTAATTAACCATGTAAGTCACTTTTCACCATATTAGAGTCATATTGCACCCTATATGAATCACTTTGCACCTTATAATAGTCACTTGCCATCATATATTGGTACAATTAATATGTTAACATCGTGTACATGTAATTAGAAATCCTTTTACCTCCTCTGAGTGCCACATTCATACAAGTCAATTTTGGTCCACATTTTGGTTCTAATTAACCATGTTAGCCACTTTTCACCATATTATAGTCACTTGGCACCCTATATGAGTCACTTTCCACCATATATTTGTACGATTAACATGTTAACATCATATACATCCGATTTGACATCCTTTTACCACCTCTCAATTCCACTTTCATACAAGTCAATTTTGTTCCACATTTTGGTTCTAATCAACCATGTAAGTCATTTTTCACCATATTTGAGTCACTTTGCACCCTATAAGAGTCACTTGCCACCATATATTGATACAATTAACATTTAACATCATGTACATGCAATTGGACATCCTTCAACCACCTCATGGTACCCCTTTCTTACTAGTCAAATTTTGGGCCACATTTTGGCTCTAATCAAACATGTAAGTGACTTCTCACAATATTAAAGTCACTTTGTTCCTTATAAGAGTCACAAGCCATTAAATATCGGTACAATTAACATGTTAACATCATGTACATGGAATTAGACATCCTTTAACCACCTCTTGGTACCCCTTTCCTACAAGTCAATTTTGGGCCACATTTTGGCTCTAATCAATCATGTAACTTAATTCTCACCATAATAGAGTCATTTTGCACCCTATATGAGTCACTTTCAACAATCTATTTGTATAATTAACATGTTAACATCATATACATTGTTTTACCAAATCTTAATTCCACTTTCATACAGGTCAATTTTGTTCCACATTTTGGTTTTAATCAACCATGTAAGTCACTTTTCACCATATTAGAGTCACTTTGCATCCTATAAGAGTCACTTGCACTATATATACAATAATTAACATGTTAACATCATGTATATGCAATTACAAATCCTTTTACAACCTCTTAGTGCCACATTAATACAAGTCAATTTTGGTCCACATTTTTGTTCTAATTAACCATGTAAGTCACTTTTCACCATATTAGAGTCATTTTGCACCCTATATGAGTCACTATGCACCATATAACAGTCACTTGCCATCATATATTGGTACAATTATCATGTTAACATTGTGTACATACAATTAGAAATCCTTTTACCTCCTCTTAGTGCCACATTCATACAAGTCAATTTTGGTCCACATTTTGGTTCTAATTAACCATGTTAGTAACTTTTCACAATATTAGAGTCATTTTGCACCCTCTATGAGTCACTTTCCACCATATTTTGTACAATTAATATGTTAACATCATATACGTCCGATTTAACATCCTTTTACCAACTCTTAATTCCACTTTCATACGGGTCAATTTTGTTCCACATTTTGGTTCTAATCAACCATGTAAGTCACTTTTCACTATATTAGAGTCATTTTCCACCTTATAAGAGTCACTTTGCACCATATACACAACATTTAACATTTTAACATCATACACATCCAATTTGACATCCTTTTACCACCTACTAATGCCACTTTCATACAAGTTAATTGTGTTCCTCATTTTTGGCTCTAATCAACCATGTAAGTAACTTTTCACCATATTAGAGTCACTTTGCACCCTATAAGTGTCACTTGCCACCATATATTGATACAATTAACATGTTAAATCATATGCATGCAATTAGACATCCTTTAACCACCTCTTGGTACCCCTTTCCTACAATTCAATTTTGGTCCACATTTTGGCTCTAATTAATCATGTAAGTGACTTCTCACCATACTAGAGTTACTTTGCACCTTATAACAGTCACTTGCCATCACAATATTGGTACAATTAACATGTTAACATCATATACATGCAATTAGAAATCCTTTTACCTCTTTTTAGTGCCACATTCGTACAAGTCAATTTTGGTTCACATGTTGGTTCTAATTAACCATGTTAGTCATTTTTCACCATATTAGAGTCACTTTGCACCCTATACGAGTCACTTTCCACCATATATTTGTACAATTAACATGTTAACATCATATACATCCGATTTGACATCCTTTTACCACCTCTTAATTCCACTTTCATACAATTCAATTTTGTTCCACATTTTGGTTCTAATCAACCTTGATAGTCACTTTTCACTATATTAGAGTCACTTTGTACCTTATAAGAGTCACTTTCCATCATATATACAACAATTAACATGTTAACATCATATACATCCAGTTTGACATCCTTTTACTACCGATTAATGCCACTTTCATACAAGTTAATGTTCCACATTTTGGCTTTAATCAACCATGTAAGTCACTTTTCACCATATTAGAGTCACTTTGCACCCTATAAGAGTCACTTACCACCGTATATTGATACAATTAACATGTTAAATCTTGTACATGCAATTAGACATCCTTTAACCACCTATTGGTACCCCTTTCCTACAATTCAATTTTGGTCCACATTTTGGCTCTAATCAATCATGTAACTGACTTCTCACCATATTAGAGTCACTTTGCACCTTATAACAGTCACTTGCCACCATATATTGGTACAATTAACATGTTAACATTATGTACATGCAATTAGAAATCCTTTTACTTCCTCTTAGTGCCACATTCATACAAGTCAATTTTGGTCCACATTTTGGTTCTAATTAACCATGTAAGTCACTTTTCACCATATTAGAGTCATTTTGTACCCTCTATGAGTCACTTTCCACCATTTATTTGTACAATTAACATGTTAACATCATATACATCCGGTTTGACATCCTTTTACCACCTCTTAATTCCACTTTCATACATGTCAATTTTGTTCCACATTTTGGTTCTAATCAACCATGTATGTCACTTTTCACCATATTAGATAGACTTTGCACCTTATAAGAGTTAATTTCCACCATATATACAACAATTAACATGTTAATATCATATACATCCAATTTGACATCCTTTTACCACCTATTAATGCCACTTTCCTACAAGTTAATTTTGTTCCACATTTTGGCTCTAATCAATCATGTAACTTAATTCTCACCATATTAGAGTCATTTTGCACCCTATATGAGTCACTTTAAACAATCTATTTGTATAATTAACATGTTAACATCATATACATCCAATTTGACATCGTTTTACCACATTTTAGTTCCACTTTCATACAGGTCAATTTTGTTCCACATTTTGGTTTTAGTCAACCATGTAAGTCACTTTTCACCATATTAGAGTCACTTTGCATCCTATAAGAGTCACTTGCACTATATATACAACAATTAACATGTTAACATCATGTATATACAATTAGAAATCCTTTTACAACCTCTTAGTGCCACATTAATACAAGTCAATTTTGGTCCAAATTTTGGTTCTAATTAACCATGTAAGTCACTTTTCACCATATTAGAGTCATTTTGCACCCAATATGAGTCACTTTGCACCTTATAACAGTCACTTACCATCATATATTGGTACAATTATCATGTTAACATCGTGTACCTATAATTAGAAATCCTTTTACCTCCTCTTAGTGCCACATTCATACAAGTCAATCTTGGTCCACATTTTGGTTCTAATTAACCATGTTAGTAACTTTTCACCATATTAGAGTCATTTTGCACCCTCTATGAGTCACTTTCCACCATATATTTGTAATATTAACATGTTAACATCATATAGATCCGATTTAACATCCTTTTACCACCTCTTAATTACACTTTCATACGGGTCAATTTTGTTCCACATTTTGGTTCTAATCAACCATGTAAGTCACTTTTCACTATATTAGAGTAATTTTGCACCTTATAAGAGTCACTTTCCACCATATACACAACAATTAACATTTTAACATCATATACATCCAATTTGACATCCTTTTACCACCTACTAATGCCACTTTCATACAAGTTAATTTTGTTCCCCATTTTTGGCTCTAATCAACCATGTAAGTCACTTTTCATCATATTAGAGTCACTTGGCACCCTATAAGTGTCACTTGCCACCATATATTGATACAATTAACATGTTAAATCATATGCATGCAATTAGACATCGTTTAACCACCTCTTGGTACCCCTTTCCTACAATGTAATTTTGGTCCACATTTTGGCTCTAATCAATCATGTAAGTGACTTCTCACCATATTAGAGTCACTTTGCACCTTATAACAGTCACTTGCCATCATAATATTGGTACAATTAACATGTTAACATCATATACATGCAATTAGAAATCCTTTTACCTCCTCTTAGTGCCACATTCATACAAGTCAATTTTGGTCCACATTTTTGTTCTAATTAACCATGTTAGTCACTTTTCACCATATTAGAGTCACTTTGCACCCTATATGAGTCACTTTCCACCATATATTTGTACAATTAACATGTTAACATCATATACATCCAATTTGACATCCTTTTACCACCTCTTAATTCTACTTTCATACAGGTCAATTTTGTTCCACATTTTGGTTCTAATCAACCATGTAAGTCACTTTTCACTATATTAGAGTCACTTTGCACCTTATAAGAGTCACTTTCCATCATATATACAACAATTAACATGTTAACATCATATACATCCAATTTGACATCCTTTTACCACCTATTAATGCCACTTTCATACAAGTTAATTTTGTTCCACATTTTGGCTCTAATTAACCATATAAGTCACTTTTCACCATATTAGAGTCACTTTGCACCCTATAAGAGTCAATTGCCACCATATATTGATACAATTAACATGTTAAATCATGTACATGCAATTAGACATCCTTTAACCACATCTTGGTACCCCTTTCCTACAATTCAATTTTGGTCCATATTTTGGCTCTAATCAATCATGTAACTGACTTCTCACCATATTAGAGTAACTTTGCACCTTATAACAGTCACTTGCCATCATATATTGGTACAATTAACATGTTAACATTATGTACATGCAATTAGAAATCCTTTTACCTCCTCTTAGTGCCACATTCATACAAGTCAATTTTGGTCCACATTTTGGTTCTAATTAACCATGTTAGTCATTTTTCACCATATTAGAGTCACTTTGCACCCTATACGAGTCACTTTCCACCCATATGGTGGAAAATGACTCATATAGGGTGCAATATGACTCTAATATGGTGAAAAGTGACTTACATGGTTAATTAGAAGCATAATGTGGACCAAAATTGACTTGTATGAATGTGGCACTAAGAGGTGGTAAAAGGATTTCTAATTGCATGTACATGATGTTAACATGTTCATTGTACCAATATATGATGGCAAGTGACTCTTATATGGTGCAAAGTGACTCTAATATTGTGAGAAGTCACTTACATGTTTGATTAGAGCCAAAATGTGGCCCAAAATTGACTTGTAAGAAAAGGGTACCAAGAGGTGGTTAAAGGATGTCTTATTGCATGTACATGATGTTAACATGTTAATTGTATCAATATATGGTGGCAAGTGACTGTTATAGGCTGCAAAGTGACTCTAATATGGTGAAAAGTGACTTACATGGTTGATTAGAACCAAAATGTGCAACAAAATTAACTTGTATGAAAATAACATTAATAGGTGGTAAAAGGATGTCAAATTAGATGTATATGATGTTAACATATGAATTGTTGTATATATGATGGAAAATGACTCTTATAAGGTGCAAAGTGACTCTAATATGGTGAAAAGTGACTAACTTGGTTAATTAGAACCAAAATGTGGACCAAAATTGACTTGTATGAATGTGGTACTAAGAGGTTGTAAAAGGATTTCTAATTGCATATACATGATGTTAACATGTTAATTGTTGTATAAATAGTGCAAGTGACTCTTATAGGGTGCAAAAGTGACTCTAATATGGTGAAAAGTGACTTATATGGTTGATTAGAACCAAAATGTTGAACAAAATTGACCTGTATGAAAGTGGAACTAAGATGTGGTAAAACGATGTCAAATTGGATGTATATGATGTTAACATGTTAATTATACAAATATGTTGTGGAAAGTGACTCATATAGGGTGCAAAATGACTCTAATATAGTGAAAAGTGACTTACATGGTTAATTAGAACCAAAATATGGACCAAAATTGACTTGTATGAATGTGGCACTAAGAGGTTGTAAAAGGATTTCAAATTGCATGTACATGATGTTAACATGTTAATTGTACCAATATTTGATGGCAAGTGACTCTTATAAGGTGCAAAGTGACTCTAATATGGTGAGAAGTAAGTTACATGATTGATTAGAGCCAAAATGTGGCCCAAAATTAACTTGTAGGAAAGGGGTACAAAGAAGTGGTTAAAGGATGTCTAATTGCATGTACATGATGTTAACATGTTAATTGTAACAATATATGGTGGCAAGTGACTCTTATAGGGTGTAAAGTGACTCGAATATGGTGAAAAGTGACTTACATGGTTGATTAGAGCTAAAATGTAGAACAAAATTAACTTGTATGAAAGTGGTATTAATAGGTGGTAAAAGGATGTCAAATTTGATGTATATGATGTTAGCATGTTTATTGTTGTATATATGGTGGAAAGTGACTCTTATAAGGTGCAAAATGACTCTAATATGGTGAAAAGTGACTTACATGGTTGATTAGAACCAAAATGTGGAACAAAATTGACCTGTATGAAAGTGGAATTAAGAGGTGGTAAAAGGATGTCAAGTCGGATGTATATGATGTTAACATGTTAATTGTACAAATATATGGTGGAAAGTGACTCATATAGGGTGCAATATGACTCTAATATGGTGAAAAGTGACTTACATGGTTAATTAGAAGCATAATGTGGACCAAAATTGACTTGTATGAATGTGACACTAAGAGGTGGTAAAAGGATTTCTAATTGCATGTACATGATGTTAACATGTTAATTGTACCAATATATGATGGCAAGTGACTCTTATAATGTAACACCCCCAGATCCGGGGTCGGGGATCCGGGTCGTCACGGTCTTTCTTTCCACAATATCACTTCACTTAATTAATAATAATAACCTTATGCTGTGACCCCACACTAACACACACCACAACCCGTTATAGTCTCAGAGATGAAATTTAAATAAGTACAAGTCTTTGAATCCACAATTTAAAAGTTATTACAACCCAAAATGATTACTTGATAAATTTACAGTTAATTGCCATTATCTGCCACAAGTTATAATTATACATAATTTGATTCTCAAAAATAGAATGCCTGATCTACCAATAGATCTACCTCTGCAGCTATAGCAGCCACAACATCATCGGGAAGACGCGGGATGCTTCCCACGCGCTTGCGCTGGGTCTGCTGGAGTCTGGCCATCTTTCCTAACTGTTGTTGTGTGATGAAGAAATAAAGCAAGAGTGAGCCTTACAGCTCGCAAGATAATATGTAGTGATAACAATAATATAAGTATCTAAATGGATACTTACTAGAATCTTTTATCATGAGTAAGATAATTACTTACTAGATATAAGTAAAAACAAGGGATGAAGTTACCAAATACTTCACTATACTTATATCATTTATAAAGCTACTTGAACTACCACTGTTCAAAGTATAATGAGCTTTCAACAGTTCATCACATAGATGAGACTACAAGACAAGATTTGAATAGATTAAATCTTTAAAATATCATCAAAATAAAATGAAGTTACTAGATACTTCATTTGATGCAAACATCATTTTGAAAACTTGACCCTGCCAACACTCAACAATCGCCCAACCATAGCCTTTCTATCGAAATTCTCTGGATAGTGTTGCAGAAATATCCAATTGGATGATGAACTCATTACGGGAGTTTACCGCGCCAGGAAGACCACTTACGATGATCAGTCGTAGTAGTACAACCCCACCATTTTCTACATGTAGAGGAGAACCTGTCGGATTTACTTGTCAACCGAACACTGAACTCCTAAGGAATGGACCGCCTTAGCGGAACTTCCAGGCCATTTGGGCCAATATAATAAGGCTGGGCCGGCGCTACTCGACCACTTACGCCACTCCTAGTTCAGATGAAATCCATGACTCTGAAACGTAAAGCTCGTTCCCCCTTTCCCCAGGTAGAAACTTGTTGATACGGCTTCACCAAGAAGTCGTATCTAGTTGGAAAGGAAAACTCACCGATATTTCCCAGGCGATGCCTGTTAATGGATTAACTTGTTCCAAGAATTTTACTTCCCGAATATTGGGTAAGTAATCAAAAACTCTTTTACCAAGACAGCAACCTTGTTGCGAATATAAAATACACCACAGAGCCGGATTCCCCAGGTTTTGAGCGAGTATTTAAATCCCCTTAAAAAGGAAGATCTTAAATATAAAAATGAGTTTTGGGATCCGCTCTAACTTTTAAAAATCATTTTGAAGACTCGAAAACACTTTAAAGAGTGTTTGGAGTAAAACTGATTTAATGAAGTAAATCAGTCCCCAGTATATTTAGAAAAATGCCTGAATATTATTATTTAAATAATATTCTCATAAAGATAATCCTTATAAAAATAATCGAAGTAGAAGTATTAAAACTTATACTTGAAATGGATATTAAATAACCAAAGATATACTTATATAAAAGTACTATCTTTATTTGAATAATCGAAAATAAGTTTGATTATTTACACCTTATTCTTTAATAAAATAAAGAATATATCTCAGCAAATAATCGGAGTCATAGATCCTCAAATGAATATTCAAAAAAATATTCAATAAATAATATAAACTGAGTCATAAGCCCTCGAATGAATATTCAAATAATATTCAATAAATAAATAAAAGGGTCATAAGCCCTCGAATGAATATTCAAATAATATTCAATAAATAAAATAAAGTTAAAGTTATCGAATAAACCTTATTCGATTAATAGTTTGGAAAACTATAACCATATATATATATATAAATATATATATATATATATCCATATCCATATATACAAAATCTACTCGGGATCCTCGACTCCCGGTTTTTAGAAAATATTTTCACCCTTGGGTCCCTATACTAAGGGTATATGCAAGTTACCGCTATCCTCTAGCATAGGTATTATCAACTGAACCAACAGATATATAACTCAAGAATATGAGACAGGCATGCATATATATATACCATATCAGCATGCTTCAATATATCGCAACATTTGCTAATTAACCAATATGCATTTATCGCAAGATCATGCATATACAAATGTATACATCACAACAACAGTATAACGGATAGAATACTTGCCTGAGCGACTTGGGGTGATAAAAGGCTCGGGACGAGTCTGGTAACCTATAAACAACAAGTAAGTTGGAATTAAACCAAAATCACTTGTAAATCTATACTTTAACTAACTTAGACTCTAACGCTTGTTTTGCGCTCACTGATTCGCTTAAGTCACTCGGGTACCCTCGGCTCCACCATTTTTAATAATTTAACCTTTACGAGTTTTAAAGCGATTCCTTCGCGAGTGTCTTACCAACTGCCTAAAACACTTACCATAAATGTTTCATACATTAATTAACCCTTTTTGGTCTTTAACCTATGTTTCAAAGTAAGGCGAGGGGAAAAGTTTCGTTCGCGAAATGCCGTTACTTGAAACGGTCGTTTCTCCTAAACCGTGCATCGGAATCGAACGAACTACATATCAAAACGAAGCTCGTAACATGAGCTATCTAAACATGGCAGTGGTCATAATCTATCAGGGGGTTCTCGGGTCCTAATGCTATGCACAAAAACAGTCCAAAGAAAATCGGACGTTACGACGGCTATGTTTACGCGATTTCCCAATTTTAAGCCATTCAAAACCAACCACAAACCAACCTCAAATCCAACATACAACCAACATCCATCCTTATCACATCATAACAACCCCAACCAATTCAATTTAATCATTCATACTTATGCCTAAGCTTAACTTTAATCATACTTAAGTTCTTTTAATCAAAACCACAACATTTACCATTCCATTTCACTACCATTCCAAATCCCAAACTCTAAATCACAACAACAAGCTACAATATCATCCTACTAATTAAAATCGTCTTATAATACATAGGGATCTAGGGTTTGGAGATGGTATACCTTCCTTGAAGTGGTGGGAGGAGCTAGGAAGCCTTAAGAAGCTTTGAGAAGTCTTAGGAAAGCTTGGATCTTCAAGAAAAACAAGAAAAACTTCAAGTTAAAAACTTGAAAACACTATTCATAGTCTTCTTCTTTGATTAAATGAAGAAGATTGAGAAGGAATTAATGGCTTAAACTCATTATATAGCCCTAACTAAGCATGAAGATGATTAGGGAATTTACTCACCAATTTAGGAAGCTTGGATCTTGAATTTTTGAAATTTTTGCCCATTTGCAATAGTAAAAGCCGAGAGCATGATGAACCATGCCTTGGTTTCTTTTTGATTTTGATGAAAATGATTTTGCTTGGCTTGGTTGGCTTGGTTTTTGTGTTTGATTTAGTAAATTACCTAGTTGCCCTTGATTTTGTGTGGTTAAAAAGTCACCACATCTCCTTCCTTTCTTGTCATGCCTATGTCACCTTGCACATGTCATAATGCTCCCACTTGTCCACACCTTGTGGTTTGATGATGTCACAATCCCTGGCTTCTTGTACAAGCTTGTCTCTTGGTCACTTATTTGTTTTACGGTTCGCTTATCTTTCGTTCTCGTTTATCGTTTGAGGGATCATACCCGGGATCTTATTACTTAGGTTCCCTTAACCTTTCTCAATATATTGTATTCCTTTTATGATCCTCTCTTATAATCCTTTAATTTAAATCCTTTTTATCCTGTTACCTTATACTCAATTCTCTCCGTATCTAGTGGATTTCCGGGAAAATCAAAGTGTTCAGAATTGGATTCTGACGATCTTTACATACACTTATATACCACGTAGAGTACTAATAATATCCCATAAGATCAATAACAGAACCCCTACATAGCGTGGCATGAACAGTTTTCTCATTCAGCAAAAACACTATTCATAAGGGTTTCAAAAATTTCCAAAAATTGGGGTTATTACAGTCTCCCCTCCTTAAAAGGATTCCGTCCCGGAATCAGATAGAAATAAATAGGGATACTTTCTTAGTATTGCACTTTCTAACTCTCAAGTCAATTTTCCCACATTGTGGTTCTACCACCAACTCTGCCTAGTTTGATAATCCTTCTCCTAAGCACTTGTTCCTTTTCATTCTATAACCCTTCCTGGTTGCTCCATATAGGTTACGTCGGGTTGCATATCTATGCGCTCATATGCCTCTATTTATCTGGCATCTGAATTACACTTCCTTAACATTGATACGTGAAACACGTTACGACCTGCTACATGTTCGGGGTTAGGGCTAGCTCATATGCTAACTTCCCAAATGTCTTAATATATCCAAGGGTCCAACAAATTGTAGACTTAGCTTTCCTTTCTTTCCGAACCTCATCAATCCTTTCCAAGGGATACCTATAACATTACTAGGTCCCCTATTTCATACTCTTTATCCTTTCGTGTCAAATCAACATACTTATCATGTCCATCTTGGGCTACTACCAGCCGTCCTCTAATTAGATCTATTATATCCTTGGTCCTTTGGACCACTACTGGTCTGAGCATCTTGCGCTCTACAACTTTATCCTAACATAAGGGAGATTGACATTGTCTTCCCTCAAGGATCTCATAAGGAAACATCTCGATAATGACATATGATCTATTGTCGTAAGATAGCTTAATCCGCGTTAAGTGATCATTCCAAATTCTTTCAAGTCTATTACACAGACTCTCATCATAGCTTCTAATCATTATAGCTTTTGCTTCTCAATACCCATTCTTTTCTAGTTCGTAATCGCTATCACCTTCCGTTTCTAATATTATACTGGTTATACTTTTGCTCGTTAGCGTTCTTTAACCTTTTAATAACCACGTCAACCTTAGTATCACGAATGTGTTCCCATCCCGAATACTATCACAATTTTATTACTCCTTTTTCAGTTGTTTCTATTTTCCAAAATTTGATCAATCAAATAGAAGTAAAGGAATTTGTTGAGAGATCACTATGATCATGAACACTTGTTATATCGCATAGTTAGTACAGAAGGTGGCCAGCCTTTAGTACTTGACAAGCAATTAAACAATAGCTGGTATCCTACTCGGCTTCTATCACACAGATAGATAGTCATTCGGCAATACCTCCCCTTCTGGAAGGGTTGTTCTTCTCAGCTTACATGAAATGAAAAGAAGAGAAAAGAACGAATTGAAGAGAATTGTATATTCATAAAAAAAATTTTATTGCCATAAAATATCTGGCTTGGGATCTACCTCTGAACTATAGAGGTTTGTCATAGAAGAGCAAAACATATATGTATTTATATCAACATCAAGTATTATAGCATCGCATTTCACGTGCCTAAATATTTTCGCTATCCCGTCCATCATTCTATGGACCCATGCCCTTCCTCGAGCTTATACACAATTACCTTTGAAACTCCCTCGACATCGAAAATCGAATCTGGTATCTCATTCTAGACATCATCATTACTTGAATTCTATGCTTGCACCGCAACCTTCCTCGTATAATAATACGACTCTCTATTGCTAAGAAAGAATAATTATTCACTAGGTAGATACTCTACTTAATTAGTCTATCAATGATAACTTATACACTACCATGACCCGATTAGTGGTACTCAATCTCAACACCCATTCCAATACAACTCTCACGGTTGTAATCAGCTCAATACTCGCAGAATCATTGCTGCCTTACTATGGTCCACCACTGACCTACTGTCGTCATTCATTTTCCATGAAGTCTTAATAGCTAACCATACGGAGTCCATACATGTCGTATCAAATCCTTCTAAGGAGGTAACATAATCACCATTCATGATTCATGGAGTACACTCCTGATCCTGACATACATACATGACATGAAGCATATAAAATTGCAGAAGAGTTTCAATCAAAGCACCGATAGCAGGTTAATACCATTCTTAATCATATGCCTTCAATAGAAGACTTAACTCAAAGGTTTGTTTGGTCCTTTTTGAAACATGGTCCTGGCTTATCTCAAGATAGGACCTTCTAAAATAGATAGCCCGTTCATGGCGATTACACAAATTAAACCTTTACCAACTACTATTACGGTTGGGTATTGCACAGTCATCAGAAGGAATGTCAATCTTCCAAACCATAATTCAACCTTCACATTTTTAACCATCATCACTGTATTCTTTTGGCACACGCGCCTATAATTTTTCCTTTTACCGTTAAAGTGTCGGCCAACTCTTTGGCCTTTCCTGATAGTAATAGTTCCTTACAGTCAATGTCTTTTAACCACCTTCAACTAAATTTTCTACCTCATTTCAATCACAGCTTATGTGAAGATGTTTTCCTTAAAATCTGATAAGTAAAAAAAAAATATCACCATTTTTCCATAAGTTATTGCCTCAGTCTTTAGAGGCTAATCACTTGTCATGACTGACTCTCAATCATACTTAGAACATCTTTTATCTTAGGTCCTAATTGCCCTGAACAATTTCGACCTTTACTGGTTCGATCCATACTTTCTCGTGGTTTAACACGTGCCCCACTTGGCATCATTATAATTACGTCATATTTCCTTTATCCACATTTCTATTCTTGAGAATTTTGAATATTACCTTTTTCCTTATAAAACCTCTAAGGTTATCCTTCAATCGTTCCTCCTGTATTCCCTATATACAGGGCATATCAAAATACCATTTACTAATACTAGAACCATTGTCTATTTACTTCTGAAAAATTTCTCCACTGATCCTTAAAGGTTATTATTACCTTAATCCTTTCCAATTCATACTGTCAAAACTCATACTATCCCTATTAAGGGTGAAATCCCAACCTTTATGCATTCCCCTATGATTCGTTTTAAGTTACCGATGTTCTATCCTTAATTCCACCTTTAAAAAGGTACAAGCATCCTTCCATGGATAAATAAAGTCATATATCCCTGATAAGGGTATCTTATTCAATCAGTTCCACCTCGATAGTCTATACCGAATTTCACAATAGCATCCTTATTCAAGTTAAGGTCAATCCACATGGCCTCCAAAAGATAAAAATGGTTATCCGCTTTTCTTTCCTGATTTAGTAATGATCACATGGATGATCTGGAAGATATTGGTCGTGTTCAACGTGAACTTCTTCTTAATAAATCCTTATTTACTTTTGTTGTTTATCTCAACAGTCATCTCAACGTTGGGATATCTTTCATACCTGGCGTCTCCCTTCCTGGGTATCAAGCCACCGGTCTTACACTTCACATTCTTGAAGGTCACTTCCTTCATCCAATTTTCCTAATTTCTTACTTCCTTGTCTCCTCAGTCTATCCGCGTCTCAATATTTATCCTTCGAACTATCTCAAGGTTTCCTCAAATCCTCCCAACTTACAGGGGATAAAATATATTTATCTCTTATGCCTTCAACCATCAATTTAACTCATGGTGAATCACCCTCATCCTGACGATTACATACTTTTCTATTTCTATTGCTACGAGTCTTTAGGGTTTCCTCATACCCAACTTCCTTATCATTCCTCAAACTCTATTGCCTTTATATTCCTTTCCACCTCAATTCCTTTTTATTTTCCTTTCTCTTATCATTATTTCATGAACCAACACAACATAAGCATTGATTTCAAATATCTCGTCATTCTGGATTCGCGTCTTCAGAACGAATTTTAACAACTTTTACAGCTTAGACTCATAATTCATCATACTCGTCTGTCTTTGTTCTGGCTCTAAAGCTTTTACACTATCTCCTTATCTTTGGGAATTACTTTCCCGAAAACAATTGACTGAACTTAAATCAGTTTATTCTAACCTCTGGCTCCGTGCCTTTCTTGGTCTTTCACCAATGGGTGGTCTCTCTCTTAGGAGGGTAAGTGACAAAAACGGTCTTTTGTGGTTCATCAATCATTTTAAATCTCAAATGATTCCTATATTTCCTTTAGCCAGGTTCTTGCCTCGGCTGGGTCAGCCTGTTCCTTGGAACTCTGAGAGCTTAGCGATTTAAAGGTCATGAAAGAATTTCACACCACATTGTTTCCTCAAGGTGGTGGTTGGGAATAAAATATAAGTTCTGTTTAGACAGGTTCATGAATTTCCGTATAGGAGTACCGTCTCGGGTCTCCTTATCTCGCTCGACTTTTGCTTTCTTAGTCTAAATATTTCTTCCTACTCCCCATAATTGGAGTCATCTTTTAATTTAAAATCTTCATTTTCCACTTTATTATATTCCGAGTTTTTTATATCTTAATTGCAACCTCCCTGATTATCACGTTCAAGGTTTGCTCTAAATCTTATTCCTCAAACTATGGCTCTCATCTAAGTTCTCATCCTTACGCTCTTGAACTTTCGGAACCCAAATTCTATAAGAATACCTCATTATTCCCTTATCATCTTTCTCGATATTAATCTTTTATCTAATTGTTGGCTCTCTGCCTTCATTCATAACTTTTTCTGGCACAATATGATCTTTTCCAATAATTCGGGCTGTATTGCAATCTCAAACAGCTTTTCGGTACCGGCTCCGGTTACCTTCACTTCTATTTTCATTTTCTCAAAATCTCTTATAAACTCTCCAAAAGACATTATCATCTTGAGTCTCTCCTTTTTACTAAGGGCATCAGCCACCATATTGGCTTTCCCCGAAGGATAAAGAATCTCCCAATCATAATTCTTGATTAGCTCTAACCGCCTCCTCTGGCGTATGTTGAGCTCTTTCTATGTAAGAATGTACTAGAGCTCCTATGGTTTGTGAATCTCACACTTCTCTCCGTACAAGTAGTGCCTCAAATCTTTAGGGCAAAACTATTGCCACGAGCCCAAGCTCATGGGTGGGGATATCGAATTTTAAATTCCCTTAATTGTCTTGACGTAGACGCGATTATCTTGCTGTGCTATATAAGAAGCACCCTAATTCCTTATGCGAAGCGTCACTACACATCACAAAATCTCATTTTCCATCCGGCAACGCCAACATAGGGAACGTCACCAACCTTTGCTTCGGTTCTTAAAAGTTGTTCTCGCATTTCTCTGTCCATTCGAACTTCTCAGTCTTACGAGTAAGCCGCGTTAAAGGGGCTACTATCTTTACAAACTTGAATGAACCTCTGGTAGTGACCGGCCAATCCTACCTCTGGTAGTCGACCAAACCATGGTCATCAATTCATCAGTGGTCCTTTATCCAATCCTGTCAGGATCTTCCATGGGATCCTCCTCAACAACTATCCCTTCTAGGACAACATCCTTAACCGCTAAATCCTCAATATCAACATCATCTGGTCCTGCATTAGGACACTCTATCGGATCCACAATCCGATCTCCAATTAGTAATAAAATATCATCGCGATGTTGCTCCTCAACCTCAGGGTTCGGAGTCCCGCTACCATATACGATAACGAACTACGCTCCTATCACGATATTTATAAGGGTTCCCATAAGGGTTTTAACTGTCAGTGCTACGTTAGGTAGCCCGACTATGAACTTGGCAAGAGTTCTTATTATCTTAGTTAACTTATTATCTTAACGTCCCATCATCTCTGAGGTTTATAACGCTTAGCTCTGATACCACTTCTGTAACACCCCCAGATCCGGGGTCGGGGATCCGGGTCGTCACGGTCTTTCTTTCCACAATATCACTTCACTTAATTAATAATAATAACCTTATGCTGTGACCCCACACTAACACACACCACAACCCGTTATAGTCTCAGAGATGAAATTTAAATAAGTACAAGTCTTTGAATCCACAATTTAAAAGTTATTACAACCCAAAATGATTACTTGATAAATTTACAGTTAATTGCCATTATCTGCCACAAGTTATAATTATACATAATTTGATTCTCAAAAATAGAATGCCTGATCTACCAATAGATCTACCTCTGCAGCTATAGCAGCCACAACATCATCGGGAAGACGCGGGATGCTTCCCACGCGCTTGCGCTGGGTCTGCTGGAGTCTGGCCATCTTTCCTAACTGTTGTTGTGTGATGAAGAAATAAAGCAAGAGTGAGCCTTACAGCTCGCAAGATAATATGTAGTGATAACAATAATATAAGTATCTAAATGGATACTTACTAGAATCTTTTATCATGAGTAAGATAATTACTTACTAGATATAAGTAAAAACAAGGGATGAAGTTACCAAATACTTCACTATACTTATATCATTTATAAAGCTACTTGAACTACCACTGTTCAAAGTATAATGAGCTTTCAACAGTTCATCACATAGATGAGACTACAAGACAAGATTTGAATAGATTAAATCTTTAAAATATCATCAAAATAAAATGAAGTTACGAGATACTTCATTTGATGCAAACATCATTTTGAAAACTTGACCCTGCCAACACTCAACAATCGCCCAACCGTAGCCTTTCTATCGAAATGCTCTGGATAGTGTTGCAGAAATATCCAATTGGATGATGAACTCATTACGGGAGTTTACCGCGCCAGGAAGACCACTTACGATGATCAGTCGTAGTAGTACAACCCCACCATTTTCTACATGTAGAGGAGAACCTGTCGGATTTACTTGTCAACCGAACACTAAACTCCTAAGGAATGGACCGCCTTAGCGGAACTTCCAGGCCATTTGGGCCAATATAATAAGGCTGGGCCGGCGCTACTCAACCACTTACGCCACTCCTAGTTCAGATGAAATCCATGACTCTGAAACGTAAAGCTCGTTCCCCCTTTCCCCAGGTAGAAACTTGTTGATACGGCTTCACCAAGAAGTCGTATCTAGTTGGAAAGGAAAACTCACCGATATTTCCCAGGCGATGCCTGTTAATGGATTAACTTGTTCCAAGAATTTTACTTCCCGAATATTGGGTAAGTAATCAAAAACTCTTTTACCAAGACAGCAACCTTGTTGCGAATATAAAATACACCACAGAGCCGGATTCCCCAGGTTTTGAGCGAGTATTTAAATCCCCTTAAAAAGGAAGATCTTAAATATAAAAATGAGTTTTGGGATCCGCTCTAACTTTTAAAAATCATTTTGAAGACTCGAAAACACTTTAAAGAGTGTTTGGAGTAAAACTGATTTAATGAAGTAAATCAGTCCCCAGTATATTTAGAAAAATGCCTGAATATTATTATTTAAATAATATTCTCATAAAGATAATCCTTATAAAAATAATCGAAGTAGAAGTATTAAAACTTATACTTGAAATGGATATTAAATAACCAAAGATATACTTATATAAAAGTACTATCTTTATTTGAATAATCGAAAATAAGTTTGATTATTTACACCTTATTCTTTAATAAAATAAAGAATATATCTCAGCAAATAATCGGAGTCATAGATCCTCAAATGAATATTCAAAAAAATATTCAATAAATAATATAAACTGAGTCATAAGCCCTCGAATGAATATTCAAATAATATTCAATAAATAAATAAAAGGGTCATAAGCCCTCGAATGAATATTCAAATAATATTCAATAAATAAAATAAAGTTAAAGTTATCGAATAAACCTTATTCGATTAATAGTTTGGAAAACTATAACCATATATATATATATAAATATATATATATATATATATCCATATCCATATATACAAAATCTACTCGGGATCCTCGACTCCCGGTTTTTAGAAAATATTTTCACCCTTGGGTCCCTATACTAAGGGTATATGCAAGTTACCGCTATCCTCTAGCATAGGTATTATCAACTGAACCAACAGATATATAACTCAAGAATATGAGACAGGCATGCATATATATATACCATATCAGCATGCTTCAATATATCGCAACATTTGCTAATTAACCAATATGCATTTATCGCAAGATCATGCATATACAAATGTATACATCACAACAACAGTATAACGGATAGAATACTTGCCTGAGCGACTTGGGGTGATAAAAGGCTCGGGACGAGTCTGGTAACCTATAAACAACAAGTAAGTTGGAATTAAACCAAAATCACTTGTAAATCTATAATTTAACTAACTTAGACTCTAACGCTTGTTTTGCGCTCACTGATTCGCTTAAGTCACTCGGGTACCCTCGGCTCCACCATTTTTAATAATTTAACCTTTACGAGTTTTAAAGCGATTCCTTCGCGAGTGTCTTACCAACTGCCTAAAACACTTACCATAAATGTTTCATACATTAATTAACCCTTTTTGGTCTTTAACCTATGTTTCAAAGTAAGGCGAGGGGAAAAGTTTCGTTCGCGAAATGCCGTTACTTGAAACGGTCGTTTCTCCTAAACCGTGCATCGGAATCGAACGAACTACATATCAAAACGAAGCTCGTAACATGATCTATCTAAACATGGCAGTGGTCATAATCTATCAGGGGGTTCTCGGGTCCTAATGCTATGCACAAAAACAGTCCAAAGAAAATCGGACGTTACGACGGCTATGTTTACGCGATTTCCCAATTTTAAGCCATTCAAAACCAACCACAAACCAACCTCAAATCCAACATACAACCAACATCCATCCTTATCACATCATAACAACCCCAACCAATTCAATTTAATCATTCATACTTATGCCTAAGCTTAACTTTAATCATACTTAAGTTCTTTTAATCAAAACCACAACATTTACCATTCCATTTCACTACCATTCCAAATCCCAAACTCTAAATCACAACAACAAGCTACAATATCATCCTACTAATTAAAATCGTCTTATAATACATAGGGATCTAGGGTTTGGAGATGGTATACCTTCCTTGAAGTGGTGGGAGGAGCTAGGAAGCCTTAAGAAGCTTTGAGAAGTCTTAGGAAAGCTTGGATCTTCAAGAAAAACGAGAAAAACTTCAAGTTAAAAACTTGAAAACACTATTCATAGTCTTCTTCTTTGATTAAATGAAGAAGATTAAGAAGGAATTAATGGCTTAAACTCATTATATAGCCCTAACTAAGCATGAAGATGATTAGGGAATTTACTCACCAATTTAGGAAGCTTGGATCTTGAATTTTTGAAATTTTTGCCCATTTGCAATAGTAAAAGCCGAGAGCATGATGAACCATGCCTTGGTTTCTTTTTGATTTTGATGAAAATGATTTTGCTTGGCTTGGTTGGCTTGGTTTTTGTGTTTGATTTAGTAAATTACCTAGTTGCCCTTGATTTTGTGTGGTTAAAAAGTCACCACATCTCCTTCCTTTCTTGTCATGCCTATGTCACCTTGCACATGTCATAATGCTCCCACTTGTCCACACCTTGTGGTTTAATGATGTCACAATCCCTGGCTTCTTGTACAAGCTTGTCTCTTGGTCACTTATTTGTTTTACGGTTCGCTTATCTTTCGTTCTCGTTTATCGTTTGAGGGATCATACCCGGGATCTTATTACTTAGGTTCCCTTAACCTTTCTCAATATATTGTATTCCTTTTATGATCCTCTCTTATAATCCTTTAATTTAAATCCTTTTTATCCTGTTACCTTATACTCAATTCTCTCCGTATCTAGTGGATTTCCGGGAAAATCAAAGTGTTCAGAATTGGATTCTGACGATCTTTACATACACTTATATACCACATAGAGTACTAATAATATCCCATAAGATCAATAACAGAACCCCTACATAGCGTGGCATGAACAGTTTTCTCTAAATCCTTTTTATCCTGTTACCTTATACTCAATTCTCTCCGTATCTAGTGGATTTCCAGGAAAATCAAAGTGTTCAGAATTGGATTCTGACGATCTTTACATACACTTATATACCACATAGAGTACTAATAATATCCCATAAGATCAATAACAGAACCCCTACATAGCGTGGCATGAACAGTTTTCTCATTCAGCAAAAACACTATTCATAAGGGTTTCAAAAATTTCCAAAAATTGGGGTTATTACATATAAGGTGCAAAGTGACTCTAACATTGTGAGAAGTCACTTACATGTTTGATTAGAGCCAAAATGTGGCCCAAAATTGACTTGTAAGAAAGGGGTACCAAGAGGTGGTTAAAGGATATCTTATTGCCTGTACATGATGTTAACATGTTAATTGTATCAATATATGGTGGCAAGTGACTCTTATAGGGTGCATAGTGACTCTAATATGGTGAAAAGTGACTTACATGGTTGATTAGAGCCAAAATGTGGAACAAAATTAACTTGTATGAAAGTGACATTAATAGGTGGTAAAAGGATGTCAAATTAGATGTATATGATGTTAACATATGAATTGTTGTATATATGGTGGAAAGTGACTCTTATAGGGTACAAAGTGACTCTAATATGGTGAAAAGTGACTAACATGGTTAATTAGAACCAAAATGTGGACCAAAATTGACTTGTATGAATGTGGCACTAAGAGGAGGTAAAATGATTTCTAATTGCATGTACACGATGTTAACATGTTAATTGTACTAATATATGATGGCAAGTGACTGTCATAAGGTGCAAAGTGACTCATATAGGTGCAAAATGTCTCTAATATGGTGAAAAGTGACTTACATGGTTAATTAGAACCAAAATGTGGACCAAAATTGACTTGTATGAATGTGGCACTAAGAGGTTGTAAAAGGATTTCTAAGTGCATATACATGATGTTAACATGTTAATTGTTGTATATATAGTGCAAGTGACTCTTATAGGGTGCAAAATTGACTCTAATATGGTGAAAAGTGACTTACATGGTTGATTAGAACCAAAATGTTGAACAAAATTGACCTGTATGAAAGTGGAACTAAGATGTGGTAAAACGATGTCAAATTGGATGTATATGATGTTAACATGTTAATTATACAAATATGTTGTGGAAAGTGACTCATATAGGGTGCAAAATGACTCTAATATAGTGAAAAGTGACTTACATGGTTAATTAGAACCAAAATATGAACCAAAATTGACTTGTATGAATGTGGCACTAAGAGGTTGTAAAAGGATTTCAAATTGCATGTACATGATGTTAACATGTTAATTGTACCAATATTTGATGGCAAGTGACTCTTATAAGGGGCAAAGTGACTGTAATATGGTGAGAAGTAAGTTACATGATTGATTAGAGCCAAAATGTGGCCCAAAATTACTTGTAGGAAAGGGGTACCATGAGGTGGTTAAAGGATGTCTAATTGCATGTACATGATGTTAACATGTTAATTGTAACAATATATGGTGGCAAGTGACTCTTATAGGGTGCAAAGTGACTCGAATATGGTGATAAGTGACTTACATGGTTGATTAGAGCTAAAATGTAGAACAAAATTAACTTGTATGAAAGTGGTATTAATAGGTGGTAAAAGGATGTCAAATTTGATGTATATACTGTTAGCATGTTTATTGTTGTATATATGGTGGAAAGTGACTCTTATAAGGTGCAAAATGACTTTAATATTGTGAAAAGTGACATACATGGTTGATTAGAACCAAAATGTGGACAAAATTGACCTGTATGAAAGTGGAATTAAGAGGTGGTAAAAGGATGTCAAGTCGGATGTATATGATGTTAACATGTTAATTGTACAAATATATGGTGGAAAGTGACTCATATAAGGTGCAATATGACTCTAATATGGTGAAAAGTGACTTACATGGTTAATTAGAAGCATAATGTGGACCAAAATTGACTTGTATGAATGTGGCACTAAGAGGTGGTAAAAGGATTTCTAATTGCATGTACATGATGTTAACATGTTAATTGTACCAATATATCTTATAAGGTGCAACGTGACTCTAATATTGTGAGAAGTCACTTACATGTTTGATTAGAGCCAAAATATGGCCCAAAATTGACTTGTAAGAAAGGGGTACCAAGAGGTGGTTAAAGGATGTCTTATTGCATGTACATGATGTTAACATGTTAACTGTATCAATATATGGTGGCAAGTGACTCTTATAGGGTGCAAAGTGACTCTAATATGGTGAAAAGTGACTTACATGGTTGATTAGAGCCAAAATGTGGAACAAAATTAACTTGTATGAAAGTGACATTAATAGGTGGTAAAAGGATGTCAAATTAGATGTATATGATGTTAACATATGAATTGTTGTATATATGGTGGAAAGTGACTCTTATAGGGTGCGAAGTGACTCTAATATGGTGAAAAGTGACTAACATGGTTAATTAGAACCAAAATGTGGACCAAAATTCACTTGTATGAATATGGTACTAAGAGGTTGTAAAAGGATTTCTAATTGCATATACATGATGTTAACATGTTAATTGTTGTATATATAGTGCAAGTGACTCTTATAGGGTGCAAAAGTGACTCTAATATGGTGAAAAGTGACTTATATGGTTGATTAGAACCAAAATGTTGAACAAAATTGACCTGTATGAAAATGGAGCTAAGATGTGGTAAAACGATGTCAAATTGGATGTATATGATGTTAACATGTTAATTATACAAATATGTTGTGGAAAGTGACTCATATAGGGTGCAAAATGACTCTAATATAGTGAAAAGTGACTTACATGGTTAATTATAACCAAAATATGGACCAAAATTGACTTGTATGAATGTGGCACTAAGAGGTTGTAAAAGGATTTCAAATTGCATGTACATGATGTTAACATGTTAATTGTACCAATATTTGATGGCAAGTGACTCTTATAAGGTGCAAAGTGACTCTAATATTGTGAGAAGTCACTTACATGTTTGATTAGAGCCAAAATGTGGCCCAAAATTGACTTATAAGAAAGGGGTGCCAAGAGGTGGTTAAAGGATGTCTTATTGCATGTACATGATGTTAACATGTTAATTGTATCAATATATGGTGGCAAGTGACTCTTATAGGGTGCAAAGTGACTCTAATATGGTGAAAAGTGACTTACATGGTTTATTAGAGCTAAAATGTAGAACAAAATTAACTTGTATGAAAGTGGTATTAATAGGTGGTAAAAGGATGTCAAATTTGACGTATATGATGTTAGCATGTTTATTGTTGTATATAAGGTGGAAAGTGACTCTTATAAGGTGCAAAATGACTCTAATATGGTGAAAAGTGACATACATGGTTGATTAGAACCAAAATGTGGAACAAAATTGACCTATATGAAAGTGGAATTAAGAGGTGGTAAAAGGATGTCAAGTCGGATGTATATGATGTTAACATGTTAATTGTACAAATATATGGTGGAAAGTGACTCATATAGGGTGCAATATGACTCTAATATGGTGAAAAGTGACTGACATGGTTAATTAGAACCAAAATATGGACCAAAATTGACTTGTATGAATGTGGCACTAAGAGGTGGTAAAAGGATTTCTAATTGCATGTACATGATGTTAACATGTTAATTGTAGCCATATATGATGGCAAGTGACTCTTATAAGGTGCAAAGTGACTCTAATATTTTGAGAAGTCACTTACATGTTTGATTAGAGCCAAAATGTGGCCTAAAATTGACTTGCAAGAAAGGGGTACCAAGAGGTGGTTAAAGGATTTCTTATTGCATGTACATGATGTTAACAAGTTAATTGTATCAATATATGGTGGCAAGTGACTCTTATAGGGTGCAAAGTGACTCTAATATGGTGAAAAGTGACTTACATGGTTAATTAGAGCCAAAATGTGGAACAAAATTAACTTGTATGAAACTGACATTAATAGGTGGTAAAAGGATGTCAAATTAGATGTATATGATGTTAACATATGAATTGTTGTATATATGGTGGAAAGTGACTCTTATAGGGTGCAAAGTGACTCTAATATGGTGAAAAGTGACTAACATGGTTAATTAGAACGAAAATGTGGACCAAAATTGACTTATATGAATGTGGTACTAAGAGGTTGTAAAAGGATTTCTAATTGCATATACATGATGTTAACATGTTAATTGTTGTATATATAGTGCAAGTGACTCTTATAGGGTGCAAACGTGACTCTAATATGGTGAAAAGTGACTTACATGGTTGATTAGAACCAAAATATGGAACAAAATTGACCTGTATGAAAGTGGAACTAAGATGTGGTAAAACGATATCAAATTGGATGTATATGATGTTAACTTGTTAATTATACAAATATTTTGTTGAAAGTGACTCATATAGGGTGCAAAATGACTCCAATATAATTAAAACTGACTTACATGGTTAATTAAAACCAAAATATGGACCAAAATTGACTTGTATGAATGTGGCACTAAGAGGTTGTAAAAGGATTTCAAATTGCATGTACATGATGTTAACATGTTAATTGTACCAATATTTGATGGCAAGTGACTCTTATAAGGTGCAAAGTGACTCTAATATTGTGAGAAGTCACTTACATATTTGATTAGAGCCAAAATGTGGCCCAAAATTGACTTATAAGAAAGGAGTGCCAAGAGGTGGTTAAAGGATGTCTTCTTGCATGTACATGATGTTAACATGTTAATTGTATCAATATATGGTGGCAAGTGACTCTTATAGGGTGCAAAGTGACTCTAATATTGTGAAAAGTGACTTACATGGTTGATTAGAGCTAAAATGTAGAACAAAATTAACTTGTATGAAAGTGGTATTAATAGGTGGTAAAAGGATGTCAAATTTGACGTATATGATGTTAGCATGTTTATTGTTGTATATATGGTGGAAAGTGACTCTTACAAGGGGCAAAATGACTCTAATATGGTGAAAAGTGACTTACATGGTTGATTAAAACCAAAATGTTGAACAAAATTGACCTGTATGAAAGTGGAATTAAGAGGTGGTAAAAGGATGTCAAGTCGGATGTATATGATGTTAACATGTTAATTGTACAAATATATGGTGGAAAGTGACTCATATAGGGTGCAATATGACTCTAATATGGTGAAAAGTGACTTACATGGTTAATTAGAAGCATAATGTGCACCAAAATTGACTTGTATGAATGTGGCACTAAGAGGTGGTAAAAGGATTTCTAATTGCATGTACATGATGTTAACATGTTAATTGTACCAATATATGATGGCAAGTGACTCTTATAAGGTGCAAAGTGACTTTTCACCATATGTAAGTGACTCTTAGAGTCACTTTGGACCCTATAAGAGTCACTTGCCACCATATATTGATACAATTAACATATTAACATCATGTACATGCAATTAGACATCCTTTAAGCACCTCTTGGTACCCCTTTCCTACAAGTCAATTTTGGGCCACATTTTGGCTTTAATAAATCATTTAACTTACTTCTCACCATATTAGAGTCACTTTGCACCTTATAAGAGTCAATTGCCATCAAATATTTGTACAATTAACATGTTAACATCATGTACATGCAATTTGAAAATCCTTTTACAACCTCTTAGTGCCACATTCATACAAGTCAATTTTGGCCCATATTTTGGTTCTAATTAACCATGTAAGTCACTTTTCACTATATTAGAGTCATTTTGCACCCTATATGAGTCACTTTCCACAACATATTTGTATAATTAACATGTTAACATCATATACATCCAATTTGACATCGTTTTACCACATCTTAGTTCCACTTTCATACAGGTCAATTTTGTTCCACATTTTGGTTCTAATCAACCATGTAAGTCACTTTTTACCATATTAGAGTCACTTTTGCACCCCATATGAGTCACTTGAGCTATATATACAACAATTAACATGTTAACATCATGTATACGCAATTAGAAATCCTTTTACAACCTCTTAGTACCACATTCATACAAGTCAATTTTGGTCCACATTTTGGTTCTAATTAACCATGTTAGTCACTTTTCACCATATTAGAGTCACTTTGCACCCTATAATTCCTGAGGAGATCTGGGATTCTGTCCCACAGGAGGTGCTAACTCACCTCCTATTCTTCTATATGGATTACCATCGCCATCTGGAGCGATTGGAGGAGGAAAGGCGGGAAGCTATCCGTCAGCAAGAGCGAATCATAAGACTCGCCATCTTGTTCGTCGAAGATAGGAAGAGGAAGATGACTTAATCTCGTCTTCTTCCTGTTCTTCTTCATCATCAGCTTTGTCAGGCTTCTTAGCTAGGACTAAAGCTGTTAACGTTAGGATTAGAAGCTTAGGGAAAATCTTGTATAAGTATTGATGTAATTTCCATTTCATAAATGTATTAACTTGATATATTAATGAAAATTATTTTTACTTCAAGATTTTGTCTCTGAGTTATTTTATCTTCTGTTGATAAATCCTGATTGATATTCTGATGATCATTTAAATTTTGTTTTTATTTAAGTTCTGATTCTCTGTCAGCACTTATTCATCGAAATTATCTCGGTCATTTTTAACATGATTTATTTTCAGCATATTAATGTTGCAGTGAAAAATAATTCAATCAGTGCTAACGGTTTAAATTTTGAATTAAAACTGTTTCTCTTGATTAATGGAACGGTTTTTCCTTGAAACAAGGCAACTGGGTAAGTAATCATTCCTGTTTTCTCGAGCCCAGTAACTATCCGTTATTACTGCATGTCTGACAGGTGTCCAACGGTAATATTTTTTTGTATAAGTACAGCAGAGAGAAGATTTATGTAATCTTTTTAATTTCTTCATCTTTTATCTCTCTTCTTACTCTTACTCTCCTTCAATTTACTTTTTCCGTTGTTTTCATACAGACATTATATCAAACACATATCAGGCATACTTAATTCTCAATTTTTTCACATGGCACCAAAGGATTTAATCATTGATGGAGCAAAGTTTGTCCCAAACAACTATGCTGCAATTCTTGATCATGCTGAAGCTCCATCTGAATTGCACTTTGTGCAAGATCTTCTTGCACATAGTGAGGTTGGGTACGCCTTAACTCAGCCTGAATTATTTTCAAGTCAACAAGTTCTGAGGTTCTGGAGGACTGGCATTTTTGATGATGATGGTGGTAACCGTGGAACTCCCAGTATTATCTTCCAAGTGGGTGATTCATCTTTTGTAGTCACTCCTGGTACAGTACGCAGGGCTTTACATCTTCTAAAGGATTGTACTTTCTCAGTTCCAGAGGACTCAGCCCTTCAGGAGTTAATGGCTGAATTGGGATATGAAAAGAGTCTGATGAAACTTGGACAGTTGAAACGGGCTAATATCAGAAGAGAATGGAGTTTCTTCTTTGATTGCATCACCAAAGCCTTTGGGAACAAATGTTCAAATTTTGATGATATCCCAATTCTGAGTCAGCACATAGGGTATGCTATTATCCATCAAACTCATTTTGATTTTGCAACTGGAATAATTAGTTTTATTGGGGATAGGATGACAGAGGATCGAGATGTTGTTTATTTTGCTAGATTCTGTCAACTTATTTACACTTACTGTACTGATGAACCTCATTTAGTCAGCACTCAAACCCCACCTTTTAAGGTTGCAAAACGATACTTTAATGACCTGGTAAATGCTGATACTAAGAAGAAAGTGGTTAGACCATTACAGATTCCTAAGTCTGTAAAACAGATCCTGATAAATGCTGATCCTGATACTTATAGATTTGTTTACTCTGATGTCCAATCACCTTCCACCACCCAAAATCCATCAACCTCAGTACCTACCTCTCATTCTACTCAACCTACCCTCAGAACTTATCTCCAATCCTATCTCTCCACTTCACAGACTGCTCAACCTTCTTCTTCAGCACCTACTGTGAAGCCTACATCCTCTAAGCCAAAGAGAACAAAGACTATTCCTCAAACACCCCAAAAGAGGAGGAGATTTACTTTGAGAGATGAATCAGATTCTGAGGAACAGATTCCTTCTTCAGAACCTGTGGTGGTTGAAGCTGAGAAAGCAACTTCTCAGAAGGATTCTGAAATTGGGGGTTCTAGGCTTCTCAAGAGGCTTAGACGTATGATAGTTCCTGAAACTCCCAAGGAATCCAAATCAACAAGGAAGTACAAGAAACAGAGGGCACAAAGGCCAGTTTCAGATGATGAGGAAGAAGCAGCTAAGGAAGGGGATCAGGAATCTCTGATCTCACAAGGCAAGGAATTTGCTCCAGTCACTTCTTCTCCATCCACTCCATCTCAGGAAGCTGTATCTGACAAGGCTAACTCACCATCTGTGTCTCTTGTTGATCCAGGCACAAGTGCTGAAATTGATATTCAGAACTTGGTTGTGCCTGCAATTCTTTTCTTAGAAGCTCCAACAGCAAATAATCCTTCCACAACACCTGTTACTGATGCTGTTCAAACTCCAGAGTTATCAACAACACCTTCTCTGCATCAAGATGCTGATGATCAGATTTTTGGTGAGCATCAGGATGTGGCTGTTGATCAGAACTTAGTATCTGATCAGCAATTAGAGGATGTTGAAGCCTCCATTGCTACTCACACTGTTGTCTTATCAGAAGATACTGATTCTTTAAGTTCTGATGCTGCAAATGTTGGAGATACTGGTAAAGCTGCTACAACTGTAGATGCTAATGAAGCAGGTCCTTCAGGACATACTCCTCCACCGACTCTTCCTAAGTCTGAATTGTTAAAGGAGTTTGTTATCAGGGATGCACCAGTGCCTTGGAGTGAAACTCCTGCAGGTCAGGAGTGGACTAAGGAATGGAACTCAGTTTCATGTGTTCCAAATGCTTTACATCTTGCTGAGCACTTGACTAAAGCTGATGAAATGTTAAATTCTGATGATTTTAAAACCCAGCTTAGAGTCACTGCATTGAGTACTAAACATCTACAAGGTCTTCATTCCAATATTCATGCCGAGCTACACAAGATTCAGGAGAACTTTATCAAACAGGAACAAGTTTGGAAAATTGATAAGAAAAAGTTCTTCCAACCTACCATTGACAGGGTTGCTTATATTAAGAAAACTCAAGAGAAACAACAAGCTCAGATTGATCAAATTTTGACAAATCAGGCTTCTCAGCAATCGCAACTTACTGAAATCCAGACCTCAGTGGAACTACTTATCTCTCTTTTATTACCTGCTGATGCCAAAAAGGGGGAGAAGGTCATTAAGTCCAAATGCACAACCAACAAGACACTGCAAGGAAAGGATGATGGAAAAGATGACCAAGGAAACTCTGGAATGGGTAGTGGTCATAGTCAAGGTAGAAGGTTTACATCAAGACAAGCTAGTCACAGAACAAGTTCTGATATTGGGAAAAGAATAAGTTTTGCTGCTGGTAAAAGGATAAGTTCTGATGAACTTCTAGATCTTGATGAGGAAATGTCAAGACAGTTATTTCTTCAAGAAAATCCAGGGATGGACTTGGAAAGTTTAAAGGAAGAAGAAGCCAGACTTAAATCAGAGAAAGTCACATCTAAATCTGAAGCTTCTGGTAAAAAGTTACTTCCAAAACCTAAAGGCATTGTGATCAAAGAAAGGACACATACTGAAGCAACTTTGGCTAGATCACAACCACAGATAGATCCAAGATCCAAGGGTAAAGAAAAGGTTGGTGAACCTATCAAGCCTTATGTACCTCCTGAGGAAGAAGAAATTACTGATGGAAAAGATGATCTTGCTCTGACTACAAGAAAAGTTCTTAAAACAACCTCTGACATGGCTCAAGTTGTTCAGAGTCAAGAAATTGTAAGTTCTGATATTCAGAAGAAGCAAGTAACCTCTGACAGTGCTCAAGTTAACTTGATATCAGAAAATAGATCAAAGACACTCCTACCAGGATTCACTAAAGCAAAACAGACTCAATCTTTGAAGACTACTGCAAGTGGTTTTGAAGCAAGAGTAGTTACTGGAAAGGAAGCTAGAGATAAAACTGGATTGGGAAGTGCTGATGAAAGAAGAGTACACAACACTACCAATGATCCAACTTCCTTGAGTGAACCAGGTATTGGAGCAACTCCTAAAAGATTGAATCAACTGGAATCTGTACAGATGGTTTACCATACCTACTTGAAAGAATACATCATGTTGTATTTCATGACAGATGGTAGGGTTTATCATATAAGACAAAATGCCATTCCTTTGAAGTATTTTGAAGAATTGGAGCATGTACTTTTCTTACTTTAAGTGGATGACAGAATAACAGAGACTGCTGCAAACTACTTAAAAGAACAGATTCAGAGACAGAAAAGGCTTTACTCTGTTAAGTCTGACAGTAGATATGTTCCAAAGTACATAGATCACAATGGTGATATTGTTGATATGAAGCCTAATACTGCACAGATCAGAACGTATCTTGGTATTAAGGGACTTGAATTCAATCTTCAGTCTGACAAAGCTTATGTCATAAGACTAGATCAGGAGTTAAGAAAAGCAAAGATTAATGATCTCAGAGCTGCAATCTTTCAAACTGGTGAAGATACTGTAGAGCTTAAAGGTGTTAAAAGGAGAATGATTGATGAACTAAGATATGCTGAGAAATGTTTATTGAAGAACTATCTCAGAACAACTCCTGACATCAGAGAGATCAGAAAATGAAGAAGCCAAGTCGAAGATCTACAACTGCTTAAAATCTGATATTTATACAGATTGAAGTTGTTATCAGAAGTTGAAATTGGTAAAAACTTTAAGGGCTGTAAGTTGTAGTTATCTAGTCTATTTCTCATGCATTTGTACTTAATGTTTTTGACATCATCAAATATCTGTTAAACTTGTATATTTTGTTAATTTACAAGTTGGGGGAGATTGTTAGATATATTTGATTATGTCATGGCTAATATGTTTTATGTTTAGCTTTCAGATCTTACGTGAACAGGATAAATCAGTACTTAACTATTGATCGGTACTTATACTGGAAGTCAGGACTTAAGGATATCAGTACTTATATTATCAGGAGATAATCATCAGAAGATAGATATCAGAACTTAAGTGCTGAAGGACAATCAGATAAGGACAGTAGCTGATTAAAGGAAAGAAGATCGAGATAAACATAAGAAGAGATATGCATGAAGAAGGAATTCCGTGAAGAATGGAATACTTGGAAGAAAAGATATCTGATTGATATATTTTAGGAAGCAGAATTATATTCCATATCAATTAGTGATTATCTTGTAACTGTGTAGTATATAAACACAGACATAGGGTTTACACTATAAGTGTTATTATTATTGGAAAAGATTATTCATTGTAACCCTAGCAGCTCTCGTGATATTTGTTCATCACTGAGAGGTAACAGTTCTATACTGTAACAGAGTTTATTGTTTCAATAAAGTTTATTTTCTATTACTTAAGTTCTTAAAGTTCGATTTGAGTGTACTATACACTGTATTCACCCCCTCTACAGTGTGTGTGTGACCTAACAGATGAATATCCCTCTACTGCACATCTAGATTCTTTTAATCATTGTAATACTTGGCACAACATAGATTTCGATAAACTAAATGCACGTTATAATGTCCTTCCTCCTCTTAGATTAGTTCCAGTCTCTGGTGGTGACCGTACTTGCCATTGGAGACCCGACACTCTCTTTATTTACACAGATGCCCTTAATGCTGGGCTTAGGTTTCCTTTCCACCCTTTTATTCCTCATCTTTTAGCTGATTTACAAATCAACCCGTGTCAGCTTCCTCCAAACGCTTGGAGGACCATTTTATGTTTTATGGTCTGCTGCCTTAGGGAGGGTTTTCCCCTTTCCGTATATGTTTTTAGGAAAGTCTTTCAGTGCTATAATAGCTCTTCCAGTATTTGTGGTTGGGTCTATGTTAAGCAAAGGCCCAAAAGTAAACATATCTTTAACAGCGCCTCCATTCCCGACAACAACCAAAATTGGAGGAATAGTTTCGTTGGGTTATGTTGGGAGAATGGTGACTGGGGCACACTCTTCCGATCTTCCTTCGGGAAGGTCAGTGATGGTAGCCTCAAATCCATTCACTTAACTCCTGAGGAAACTATTATTTATAATGGGCTTACTCAGGACAACGACACTACTACCAGCTGGACTCTCTTAGAGGAGTTCTCCCTCATTCACGTGGGACTATCCTCTGTTTCTCAACAGGGTATTTTTCTTCCCTTATCATCTTTATTTCATTTCATGTATTATTAACATCACTTATTTTGTTTTTTGCCTTGTTTTGCAGCTGCTAAGGAGATTAACGAGGACAATGTTCCTCCTGTTGAAGAGACTGCTAGGATGAAGAAAGCTCGGCTCGCAAGCCTAGACACCCGGGGAAAGGCGACAGAGCCTATCTTCTTGAGAAAGCACAAGGAGCCTATTGGAGAGGCTTCAACTGAAGGAGCTGAGGGCCATAATGCTCCTATCACTGCTGTTGCCCCTGCTGCTGCTGCTACAGGCGCCTTTCAGCCTCTCTGGGGATTCCGCCGAGGGGATACCGTGGTTGGTTCCACGAAGCATGCTTGGGATTGGTCCTATCATAGCGTGACTCCCAAGGACTTTACTGACGTGGTGGCCACCCCTGACCTTGAGAGGATTAAGCTCATGGGAGCTCAGTCTCTGGCTTCGGTATGCCTCCTCTTTTTTGAACTTATCTTTCATTCTTGTAGCATTTTCTTGCCTTATACTTTGCCGATTGCTTTGTTTCAGTCTAACGCCTATTTTCAAGGCGCTGTGAGGTAAGCCGAGTCATAGAAGCGGGCTTCTGATAAGGCCGATAATGCCCTTAGGAGGCAACAGAAGAAGTATGCTACCCTGGAGAAGAAGCTCAAGCGCAAAGAGGAAGAACTCGGGGAGTCTAACGCTGAGCTGGTGGTACTTCGGGCGGAGAAGGATAAAGCTATAGACAACTATCTGGACTTGAAGGAGTTTGCCCAGTCCATGAGGATTAGGGATGGTTCAGTCTTTCCCGGGTTTTTTAGGACTGGTTGGGACACGGCCCTTGGGACCGTGAACGAGACTTGTCCTGATATTAACCCGGTGGATTATGTCTGCCCTGATAACGAGGCTTTGCTACAGAGGTTTCGTACCCGAGTAGTTGTCTCGGATCATGTTCCGCAAGATCCACTCCTTCCTCCTCCCGAGTCTTCTTCCAGACCTGCTGAGGATGATAGCTCTTCCTCCTCCTCCGAGACGACAGAGACATCCAGCGAGAGCGGAGAGGACGATGATATGGATGCCGAGGGTACCTCAGCTCCTTAGAGCTTTTTTAGCCCTGCGTGGCTTGTTTTCTTTATCTTATTTTCGAGACTTTATTTATCGAACTTCTTATAATATTTATCCGATCTATTTTATTTATTACCTTTTATGCTTGCATCCATGCATTTAGTTTTTACTTGTTAGGCCATAAACATACTTTGAAAAACTCATGAATTTCATAAATTGTCTGGGATTCATCCCTTACACAAGTCTTAATAAACTTCGTAATAAAACTAGAACATATAAATCCTAAGAAAGCAAAGCTTCAAGGTGATTTTCAACCTACTCGCCATCCTGACAAGTGAGAATTGTATCCAGCTGTCCTACACAGGTTTTGTGCATGCCAAGTTCTCGGGACTTCAAAACCATCCATAGTCTCTAGCTTGTAGGTTCCTCTACCCTGAACACTCTTGACTCTGTACGGCCCTTCCCAATTCGGGGCAAGCTTCTCTTTTTGTCCTACACCAGATGCTTCTATCTTCCTCAAGACTAGATCACCTTGTTTGAAAAACCTTTCTTTAACCCTTAGGTTGTAGTAGAATGAAGCCTTTTTCTGATATTCTCCTATCTTTGCATGTGCCTTAACTCGCACTTCATCGATTAGATCCAGGGCTAACCTCTGCCCTTCTTCATTTTCTTCTGCATTGAAAGCCTGAATCCTTGGAGAGGAATGTGATATCTCCACTGGAACTACTGCTTCTGCCCCATATGCCAACATGAAGGGAGTTGCTCCTGTCGTGACTCTACAGGTAGTCCTATAGGCCCATAATATGGGAAGTATCTCATCCACCCAATTATTTCTTGACTTCTCGATCCTCTTCTTTAGTCCATCCAGGATTATTCGATTTGCTACTTTCGCTTGCCCATTGGCTTGTGGGTGAGCCACAGAGGTGAACCGTAACTCAATTTCATTTTCTTCACAATACTTCTTGAATTCCTCGTTGTTGAATTGTGTTCCATTGTCAGGACGAGGATACGGGGAATTCCATATCGGCACATAATGTTTTCCCATAGGAATTGTGCAACCTGCTTAGTTGTGATTTTGGCCAAGGCTTTGGCTTCAATCCACTTGGTGAAATAATCAATGGCTACAATCAGAAACTTCCTTTGTGCCGTGGCCATAGGGAAAGACCCCAGAATATCCATCCCCCACATAGAAAAGGGAATGGGAGAGTTGATAGAGGTCAGCATCTCGGGAGGTTGTCTAACAACAGGTGCATGCTTCTGACAGTGGTCACACTTCTTCACATATTCTTTGGCATCAACCATCATTTCTGGCCAATAAAAGCCTAGACAAGTTATCTTATGAGCCAAGGCCCTGCCCCCCAAGTGTTGTCCACAAATACCTTCATGCACTTCTTCAAGAGCCAAGCGTGCCTCATCGGGCCTGAGACACCTTAAGTAAGGAACCACGAAAGATCTTTTGTACAGAATCCCATCTACCAAAGTGTACCTTAGTGCCCGAACAGTTAACTTCCGTGCTTCAGTTACATCATTTGGCAACCAACCGGTTTGAATGTGAGCCTTAATGGGATCAATCCATGACCTCCCCAGGCCTATAGGAGCCACAAGCTTAACATCTATGCTTCGTGTCTTCAAAACACGGAAGTACACACTTCCTGAACTTTCTTCTATCTCAGATGAAGCAAACTTTGATAATGCATCTGCCTTACCATTTTCCTCCCTTGGAATGTGCTCAATATGGCATTCATTAAATTGGGTCATCACAGCCCTTACTAGGCGGACATACTTAGCCATCGTATCATCCCTTGCCTCAAATTCTCCCTTTACCTGGGATATGATCAGCTTCGAGTCTCCACGGACCTTTAAGTTTTTGACTCTAAGTGTTCCAGCTAGGCCAAGGCCAGCTATCAAGGCTTCATATTCCGCCTCATTGTTTGTGGTTGGGAAGTCTAGCTTCATAGCATACTCAATTAAGAACCCGTCAGGGCTTTGTAAAACCAATCCTGCTCCACTGGAATTTGTTTTTGATGCTCCATCAAAATAGAGAACCCAATATTCTTTCTCCTTATCATCCTTCTCTTTGTCCCCATTATCGACTCCCTTGTCTTGAGATATGGTATCTTCCTGCCCCCCGACTTCTTGGTTGGGTATGGTACATTCCACCACGAAGTCAGCTGGGCTTTTATTGCCGTACGTGGCTTATACTTGAGGTTGAACTCTCCCAGCTCTATTGCCCACTTAATCAATCTCCCACTTGCCTTGGGACTTGAATGATATTCCTCAGGGGCTGATTTGTTAGCACCTCAATCTGATGAGCCTGAAAGTAAGGACGCAGCTTTCTCGAAGCCATTACCAAGGCTAGAGCAAATTTCTCAATAGATGAATAATTTAACTCGGCACCATGCAGAATTTTGCTGACATAGTATACGGGTTTCTGGACTTTCAGTTCCTCTTTAACCAACACCGCGCTCAAGGCACTCTCTGAAACAGCTAAGTACAAGAACAAAACCTCATTCAAAGCTGGCTTGGCCAACAACGGGGCCTGCGCCATATACTGCTTTAACTCTTCGAATGCCTTCTGGTTTTCCTCATTTCATACAAAGTCCTTGATGTTCTTTAGTGACTTGAAGAATGGCAGGCACTTGTCTCCTGACTTGGAGATGAATCGTCCTAGCGCAGCAACCCTTCCTGTGAGCTTCTGAACATCCTTGACGGTTTTTGGTGGTTCCATATCTAGGATTGCCTTTATTTTGTCGGGATTAGCCTCTATCCCCCTCTTGGAGACCATCAATCCCAAAAATTTTCCAGATCCTACTCCGAAAGCACATTTTGTAGGATTTAACATCATCTTGTGGTACCTCAGAACCTCAAAAGCTTCCCTCAAATGGGTTATATGATCAGTCTTTGCTAGACTCTTGACTAACATGTCATCAACATAGACTTCTATAGTCTTACCAATAAGGTCCTTAAAAATTTTATTTACCAACCTTTTATAGGTGGCTCCTGCATTCTTAAGACCAAATGCCATAACAAGATAACAATAAACACCAAAGTCAGTGATGAATGATACCTTTGGAATGTCATCCTTATGCATCTTGATCTGGTTGTATCCGCTAAATCCATCCATGAAACGCAGCATCTCATGCCCAGCAGTGGCATCAATCAAAGTATCAATCCTTGGCAACGGAAAACAGTCTTTAGGGCATGCATCATTCAGATCAGTGAAGTCTATACACATCCTCCACTTTCCATTAGCCTTCTTCACCATTACAGGGTTTGCTAACCATTCCGAAAATTGAATCTCCTCAATAAAACTAGCCTCTAAGAGCTTTTCTACTTCCTATTTTATAGCCTCTTGTCTTTCCGGGGCAAAGTTTCTTTTCTTTTGTTTCACTGTCTTCCTGCTTGGATCCACGTTTAGCTTGTGAGTAATCAGCTCCGGGTCTATGCCCGGCATATCAGCTGCTGACCATGCGAACACATCACTATTTTCTTGCAAAAATTTCACCAACTTCCCTCTAAGGGGCTCCCCTAATGTGGCTCCAATGAAGGTCATCCTCTCTGGATTCTCGGGGTCTAAAGGAATGGAAACCAAGTCTTCTGCCAGCTTTCCTCTCTTCTCATCATTTTCTCGGACATCCATATCTTCAATAGAAAGAACCTGCCCCCCAACTCCATCTGCCCTCAAAGAGGCCACATAACAGCTTCTGGCCATTTTTTGATCTCCTTTCTCCTCTCCAATCCCATTCCGGGTGGGAAACTTCATAACTGAATGGTAGGAAGAAGGGACTGCCTTGAAGGCGTGTATCCCTGTCCTCCCCATGATAGCATTATAAGTTGAACTAGCCTTTACCACCATAAAGTCCAACATCTGCGTTGCCTGCCTTGGTTCCTGACCTATGGTGGTTGGCAACCTGATTATCCCTTCCACAGGACATTCCACTCCTGCAAATCCATATATCGGCATATCGGTTGGTGTCAACTGGGAATCGTTATACCCCATCCTTAGAAAAGCGTCATGGAGCAAGATATACACTGAAGCACCATTATCCACAAGGACCCTCTTGACCGGGCTATTTCCTATTACCGGTGTTATGACCAGCGGGTCGTCATGAGGAAACTTTACTCCCTCTAGGTCAGAATCGTCAAAAGCCAATGTTACTCCTGTCCTGGCCCTCTTCGGGGCTTCTCCAACAATATGCATAACCTCTCTAGTATATGCCTTTCTGGAATTTTTGGACAATCCAGCAGTAGTTGGGCCTCCAAAGATCGTGTTTATCACAGGCCCTCGAGGTCTTGGCCCTCCATAAATTGTGTTTATAACTGGCCCTCTAGGCTGGGGGTTTCGCCCCTGATCGTTTTGGTCTTTCCTTCGATCATCGAAGTTCCTTCTCACGTTGTTGTTTCTATCCCCTCCTTCTCCAATATATTTGCTCAATCTTCCTTTTCGAATCAGAAACTCAATTTCGTCTTTCAATTGCCTACACTCATCGGTGTCATGGCCAACATCTTTGTGAAATCTGCAATATTTGCTTTTGTCTAGCTTGGTAGGATCAGCCTTCAAGGGCTTAGGCCAACGAATATCTCGATCTTTCTCGATTTCCATCAAGATCTGGCTTCTAGGAGCATTCAACTTAGCGTATTCGGTGAACTTTTGCCCAGGTCCTCCCTTCTTGGGGGTTGAATCAGGGTTTTGCTCGGTTCTAGGATACTTGTCCTTAGCGATATACTCCAGATCAATTTTTTGCTTCTTGCCTCCAGTGGGCTCATTACTTACTACGGTCTTCCTCATACTTTCTTCAACTTTGATATACTTCCCTGCCCTCTCCTGGAGCTGCAACATGCTTTCAGGGGGGCATTTGGCCAAAGACATCTTAAAGAACTCGTCCCTAGTTCCTTGTTGCAGTGCTATCATGGCTACCTTATCATCAAGGTCTGGGACTTTTAAAGCCTCCTTTGTGAAACGATTCAGGTAATCTATCAAGGATTCCTTTGCTCCCTGTACAATGCTCATAAGAGATGCAGAACTTTTCTCATGAACTCTTCCACTGATGAATTGCTTAATAAAAGCCTGGCTTAATTCTCTGAACGACCCAATAGATTTTGGGGCAAGCGACTGTACCATCTTTGAGCCATACCCGACAGGGTTTGAGGGAAGGCCCGACACTTTATAGCATCATTCACGGGTTGCAACAACAGTGCATTAGAGAATGTCCTAACATGATTAGCGGGATCTCCCGTGCCATCATAGGCTTTGATGGTTGGCATCTTAAACTTCCTTGAGATATGGGCATTCATTATCTCTTCAGTGAATGGAGGAGTAGGATCATCAGGATCTCCAAGGGGAAGGAGATTGCTTGGATCAGTTCTTGGGACAACAGCCCTTCTCCGTACCGGACCATCCAGGTCTATGACAGGAGGAGGATTTCTCCCCCTAGGGGGTATCTGGGGTCTGGTGGCCTGGTGAGCTTCTAAGTCGCGCCTCAGCCTTTGGATTTCAGCCTCATGAGCCCTGATCCTTTCCTGTACTTCTTGGGGATTCGCCCCTTGGGTGCTTTGAGGGCGTTGTCTTTCATCGGCCATCGACTCTTTGCCAAGACGCCTCCTTCTTAGGACTACTTCATCATCCAAAGATTCGGAGTCTCTCTCAGTATAAGGACCAGAAAATTCCCGATCCTCAGGGATAGGAGCCAAACCTCGTATATAGGGGGCGATTGCCCTCATGCTTCACTTCGCCCAGCATGTCCACTTCCTCCAACCTCGGGGTAAAGGGGCATCCCATAAGGGGTGTTAGTAGTAACAACAGTTGAATATTCATACCCGACGGGTCGAGAAGTCACATGTACATGTACTTGTTAAACTTGAGGATTCGTACCTTGAATAGTCGGGGGAGTCGTCCCTTGTGGCTGAGGTTGAGTTGCCCCTATCTGGGCTTCCCCTTGAGTAGATGCATAAGTTGAGTGGGGAGGAATCTCCACGGTTGACGAAATCACCTGGGTTGTCCCTGATGGTGTTCCTTCCTCCAGGGCTCCAATTGTTCTCCGTGTTCTCGCCATGGTTGTTGTTGTGCCGCCCCACGGTGGGCGCCAAATGTTATGGATTAAAAACTAATATATATAATTGTTGTATTTAGTACTAAGGAACGTGAGCTTCAAGGCTCGATTTGACTGCTCTTGTGTTTCGTGACTCAATCTGCCTTAACAAGATGCCTATGTACCTTGCTGATTGCCAAGGATCAAGTCAAAAAACGTAGTTCTGATTTGTAGGGTGAGGCCCCTTATATAGATGTGAGAGTCCTTGAATTGGACTTGGTATAGGAGACTTGGTGGTCAAGTCTCTGAATTAGGATAGACTTAGGAGTCCTAGGAAGTAGGAAGCTGATTCTTTATCCCATGAAGTTCCTTGGAGGCCAATCTACAAGGATTTATATCTCCACTAGGACTTATCTTAATAGCTGTTTTTCTCCCTTATTTATTAATTATGAAATTAATAAATAATCAGGGTTTTTGGGCCTTCTTTGTTCCATCAGGCCTGATCTGGTCCATCAGGCCTGATCAACATGTTAACCTTTCTGGTCTGAATGTCATACATCTTCTTATTGGGCCTTGCAGCCCAAACTATAATATCTAATTTTGTAATCATGATTTATTTATATCCCTATCAACGTACTTTATCGCGATACTCTTTACCGCCTCTTGCTAGCCTCAATTAAAAATTACTTTCATAATTTATTTATATGACCAACAGAATATGCAAGTCAAGTCAATCAATGGGAAAACATTACAAACATCGAACTTCCGATTACTTGCATATGACACGTTCACTAATTTCTTTTCTGAATTAATCACTTTCTCATCATACTTAATGATTAAACCTTTTATAAAAAAACTTAATTCAAATCAACTTTAGAATTCCGAACAACCTTAACATTAAAAAATATTGTATCTGAATTTCCCGAACATATAAGATCCTACTGAAACCTTTTGTTAGAAAGACTTTTAAACAAATGCACATTTTTTAAAGTACATACACAATTGTCTAATTCACCGCAAATTTTCAAACAAAAATATTTCAGGATAGCAAACATTCTCTAGATCTCCCACTTTTCAAAGTGCAGACACAATTTTCCAATTCGCTTTTTATATTTACCTTTTTTCAATTAAGCAGTTCTCAAATTTTAACTTACGCATTTCTTCTTTCAAAAATTCACTTACAACTTATGAATTTTCTATCTTAAAATACATAAAACTCCCACATTTATTTCTTTCCACGAATTCAATAATTTTCATTCACGAGTTATATCATTACGATCTCGTTCATCATAAAAATCTCATTTGTTCATTTTCATCGTCTATTTATCATCTCTAAATAATTACTTTTCCCGATCCATATAAGAATGAACCACTAAATTTCGATAACATCACTTCAATTACCATTTTAAATCTATCAAATATATTTAAAATTATAACCAAAATACGTAAACATTTTTAGAATTGTATTAAAATAATTTATATTTCGTTTTAACAACATTACGGGTCGCACCCAATTGAATCCGCCATCTATGTATATCTTTGGTTAAACTACCAATATTGCATTTAAACACATCAATAAATTTATATTCCACGTGCTTTCTATTCCAAGCATTATATAAAAATTTATATAGTATAACATCGTCTATTTCAACAATAATTTTTAAAACACACGCAAATAAATTAATTTTCCCACTTTCACTTGCTCTTTATTCCCATTAAACTTTTATACTTAAGCAAACAAAATACACTAGTTTGCTCACTGTGCGCGCAAAAAAATAATATGATAACTATTATTCCTGAACATTCACTCACGTTAAATGTATTATTCTTATTCACACCAATATTGAATTCAGAAAAGTAAATATAGTTAGTTATATTAAAGATGAAACAATAAAAGTTTTGTTGGTAGTATGGTATAATCACATGTACTTTGGTAATCTCTTAATTTATATTCATTTGAAATTTTAAATCGGTCAACAAGATTTTAAAGAATCTTATACACAAATAATTTTTGATCAAACACAAATATATTAGAAGACACCGAGACCATCTAACATAAATAAATTATATAAAATTACCAAAAATTTATACAAGTTTAATCTTTAAATTGAATAGTAATCCATAACAAGATCAAAAGCACCGAAAACAATGACTATAGTTTATAGCAATAAGCCATTAGAAACAAAAGAATAAATATGTACACGTGAATAACATAAGCTACCTAGTGGTTGGGCAAAAAAAATTCTTATTAACATACATAAAAACAATTTAGGCACCACAAATTTCACACATGAAAATTAGGATCTTAATGTGCAATTTTATAAAAGCAAAATGCATGAAAAAAGTTATTTAAAGAATAACACCAGATCAAGTATGATATTCTCACCACAAAAATAAGGACAAAATAATTTTATTGATAGAACTAAAAGCTGGAAGGAAAGAAAATAATCAATACGAAGGTTACAAGGTCCAACATATGTATGCATGAAGTAGCCTTGAAAATCAAATCCAATCTAAGCACCAAATAAAAAGAGTAGAAACAAAAGTGAGATGTGAAGCACATCGAAAAATAAATTAATAAGAGATAGAAGTATACATGAGGAGCAACCCTAGCTCTGATACCAATGGAAGAACTGGACCTGCAAATTCCATAATATAAATTAATAATGTTTGGGAAAAATTAAAGCAGAAAATAGTTTTTCAGGGTTTCGAAATTATATAAAACAAACATTTTCCTTCTTTTTATGAAATGCTTCTTCTCTTGGATCTCTTCACAATATATAGGCAATACTATATTTTCTCCACCTCAAAAATGTAACCGCCCATGATAATAAATATACACAATCAATGTATTTAATTGTAGAAGTTACAAATACACATTAATCTCTCTAATAATAAATATATTTTGTAACTACCATACAAATAATTTATGTTTATAAAGATGTCAAAACTAACGTTCGCTTAACATACTAAACAAAAATTCTTGAAACAGAAAATGAAATTTATGGTTTTTGACAGCCTATACAACCTTTTGATAGCTTCTTGAAAATAATATTATCACAATTGACATTCACACAATTAAATTCCGATGTAGTCCAGAGTTCAGATATTTCAGTTGTACTAACTGAAATCGAAGGTTGCCCCCGTAGTATGAATAAATTTCTGTTATGAAATGTGAGTTTTTGCGATTTCCGCCACCGTTCTATTCATACCACTTTAATGCGTGCATAGATATTCCAATAAACAATTTATATCATCATCAACGAAAAACAACTCAAAGCATAATCAGACATATTAAACTCTCACGAGAAGATACAGTAAACAAACCAAAAAGTTCGGTACATAAAACAAATATCACAAAATGATAAGTGTTATTGAAAAATAAACAAGATGAAAGTTAAAAAGAATCAATGAATAAATATTGTTGTGCAAGACATGCCTGTACTATAACAAGACTAAGTCAAATTGACAGCCCCAAGTTAGTTGTATGATAATCAAAATTTGCATTTTGTATTGTATCACTTAAGTCTGTAAAAGAGTAAATAGATTAGATTGTATTATTTTTCTGTAACAGTCTCAAGCCTAAGAATAAGCTTTGGAAGAAGATCATGAAGATTATGCCTCAGAGACAATATGAAGAAGCTTGAATTTGAATAAATTTGTTTTGGGAAAAACATTCTAAGTCAAGAAATCTACAAGTCACAAATTAAGTCTTAGAGAAAAGTCATTCGAGAACTCCAGAATGACTTATCGAGAAGTCAAAAAATAGCTTGTAGAGAAGTCTCAGAGATATCGACAAGCCAAAATGAAAATATGAAGATTGAAGATATCGACAAGTTATTTATGCACTAGAGAACTCAGAGATATCGATAAGCCAAGATGAAGATATGAAGATTAGAGATATCGATAAGTTATTTCTACATACAAAGACATGGAGACCTCGATAAGCCAAGTTCATTCGAGAACTCAGAGATCTCGATAAGTCAAGGTCATACTCGAGAACTCAGAGATCTCGACAAGTCGATTTCACATTCGAGAACTTAGAGACTTCGATAAGTCACAACAACTATAGAGTAATAAGAGATCTTGATAAGCCATTATACTTATCGAGATGTCGAGTTCTCTCTATATTAAATTGGAGATCTCGATATAAAACTCGAGTACAAAATGCAGACCATTTAAATATCTAAGATTATCAATCAACAAACAAATCAATTACTGATTTGAAAAATCTACAAAAGTAGCTTGAAGAGTACAAGATCAAAGGCCAAGATTAACTGATAAAGTAAAGTCATAGACATGCACGATTTGCAAAGATACACTAAGCCAGAAATAGAAAGTTTCAGTTAACTTAAAGTAGGTTTAGTACATGCTATTGTATGTTGTGTAAAACCTGTGTTTACTGTTCAATAAAGTAAACACTGGATGCTCTATTTTAGAGGTAACAAAATAGATCTAAAAAAACTTGTAACTCTCAAGAGGGAAGCTGAATTCTTTATCAACAAAAGAACCAAGAAATTTGTAGCAAGACATACTTGATTTTAATATAAAACTAAGTGAGTTTTGAAAGATAGTGTGTTCCTGTACATGTTTTATTATTCCTGTTAAAACATATTATCTTTACAAGTTAGATTACTTTGTTCACCATCCAAAACAGTTCAAAAAGCTTAAAAATAATCCAAAACACATTCACCCCCCCCCCCCCGTGTTGTATTTAATACCTAATAAGTGGTATCGGAGCAAAATCCGAAAGCAAACAGATTAAATATCTTGGAAGAATGAATACATAGAAGCTTAGCAGTATCAAAATTCCTACCTTTGACAGATCTAACTATACACTATTGAAAAAGAAAATGTTGTTGTTCATCAGGATGGCCAATCCTTTATACATTCAGATCATCAAGAATGGGCCTTTTACCCCCATGGTAAGAGTTGAGGAATCTACAGATGGAGACATGGTCATTCCAGCATATTATGCTCCTAAATATCCTTCATAATATAATGAAACTGAAAAAGAAAAAGTCTCTCTGGATAGTAGCTTACAGTTAATCTTAATAGAGTCACTTGACAATATAATGTACAACAACATTATCAACTATGACACAGCCAAACAGATCTGGGAGAAAATAGAGATCTTATGTGAAGGAACAAAGGAGGTTAGGTCAAACCAAAGGAGCATTCTGGTTTCTCAATATGAGGGGTTTATGGCTAAACCAAAAGAAGGAATCACTGAAGTTTTTGAAAGGTTCAATAAATTGATAAATGACTTGCAACTACATGATAAATATTATGAAGCTGAGGAGGTTAACCTAAAGTTTCTGCTAGCTCTTCCTGATCATCTTGAATAGAAAATATCAGCTATTAGAGAAGGAAGAGATTAAGCAGAATAACTTTGGAAGTTCTATATGGAATCTTGAAAACTATGAACTTAAAATGCTGTAAAGAAAGCCATTGAAAGCACTCCATGGTCATGTTGTTGATGGTTCAAGTGCTTTGATTATGAATGACAGAGAAGAAAGTGAAGATGAACAAGATGATCAAGTTCCAGTTATTCAAGCTATGGAACAAAAGAACAAAGGACCTCAAAAGCAAGTTGTATTGGAGCTGGAGGAAGATGAATATTATACCTTGGATGAGCTAGATGAAATGGACCAATCCATGACTTACTTGGCTAGGAAATTCTCCAACATAAGAGTCAAGAAGCCGAGGTTTTTCAAAGGCAATAGACAATCTTCCAACAGCAATAATTGGAAACCAAAAGCTCAGTATAATTCAGCTAGCAAAGGTGTCTACAAAACAAGATCTGTGGACATATCAAAGATAATGTGCTTCAACTATGATGAGTTGGGACACTTTGCTACTGAATGCAGAAAGCTTAAAAAGGTGAAGAAAGATAAGGCATATCTTGAACTGGAAGAAAAGAATGAAACTCTCTTGAAGAAGCAGTTTGAAAAAGCTTATATTGCAGAAGGAAGGAGTTGGGATGATATTGATGTTGATGATGAGGATGAAGAGGTTGGAAACTATGCACTTATGGCTTTTGAGCATGGAGAAACATCCACTTCAAAATCAAAGGTACCAACTCTAACCACTATTGATTTCAATGCTAGTCAATATAAGGAGACTGTGGAAAAGATGAGTGTGGAGATGTTCCATATACACACTAGCTTGGTAGCAGCTACTGAGGAAGTCAGTAGGCTAATAAAAGCTAATGAGAAGCTTGAGAATGAGAAGCAAAAGATGGATCTATTGCTTGTGGAGCTTGAGTCAGTCAAACAAGAAAATGAATACTTGAAAAATAAGCTAAAGTGTGCCAATGAGATTGAAGCTGTGTTAAGAGAGAAGATTAAAAAGAATGAGGTAAAACTGAAATCGTTTAGGAATGCATCTGAGTTGGTTGGTCAGTACCATGAGAAAAATAAGCCATGTGCTAACATAGCTATTGGTCTTGATTATGATACTTTGAATAGTAACAAGAAAGATGTAGGTGGTAAAGGAAAAACAACAGAAAATAAAGATGTCCTAGCTATGCTGAGAAAGGTTGGTTCACCTATATTTAAAGCATGTGAAGTAGATTTCAGTAAAGAAGAGTTGATCATAAAGCAAGAATTTGCTAATGAAGACAATGAGAAGAAAAATGCAGAAACAACTCCAACTTCCAAAACTGAAAAGAAGCCAATGGTCAACCAAGATTCCAAGACACTTGTCAAGGAAATAAAAACTGAAGATGCAAGAAAGAAGAAAAAGAATAGAAATGGAAAGATTGGGATAAACAAGAGCAACAATTTTGCTTATGTTGCAGATGCTCCAAGAAAATAATGTCAAAAATGTGGCTCTGTGAATCATCTAACTCACTTTTGCAAAAAAATTGTTAGTAAGCCAGGAGTAGGAGCATGCAAGTACAATGAAGCAAAAACTGAAGATCTCTACTCATTCTGTGACAAGTTTGATTGCATACCTTGCAACATGAAAGTAATGACAAGTTGCCACAAGAAGAGAGTTGATCTTAAGGAAATCAATATTGAATCTTTAGCTAAATGGACAATGCATATCATTCAATGAACTCTATTCTTTCTGAATCATCAAACTCTACCTCTATCAAATCTGTTAACAAGAAGAAAGTACCCAACACTGCTTGGGTTTCTAAACACACTTAAACTCATTGTGTGCAGGGAAAAAAGAAGAAAGTCATATGGATCATAGATAGTGGATGCTCAAGACATATGACAGGTGATATGGCCCTGCTATCACAGTTTGAGGATAAGGCTGGCCTATTAGTGACCTTTGGAGATAACAACAAAGGTTTCACAATGGGATATGAAAAATTGATTTATGGAAATATTGTCATTGAAGATGTAGCACTGGTAGCTGGTTTTGAAGTAAATCTTCTTAGTGTCAGTCAATTTGCAGACAAAGGTTTCAAGGTTTTATTTAACAAAGAAAAATGCACTTTTATCAGCAAGAAAATTGGTAAAGTTGCCCTGAAAGGAGCAAGAAAAGGAAGCTTATTTGTTGCAGACTTGGACTCAGCAAATGAGGATGGAATTTGTTGCTTCTACACGAAGGCATCTGTAGAGCAAAGCAAGCTATGACATAAAAAACTATCTCACTTGAATTTCAAGGCAATCAATACTCTAGTTAAAAAGGAGTTGGTGAGAGACATGCCTAACCTATAATTTGCTCAAGATGAAGTCTGTGATGCTTGGAAAAAAAAGAAAAATGAAGAGATCAAGTCACAAAAGTAAAACTGTGAATTCCATAAGTGCACATTTGCAACCTATTCACATGGATTTATTTGGACCAGTTAATTTCCATTCAATTTCAAGAAAAAGATATGCACTTGTGATGGTGGATGACTACTCAAGATATACATGGGTAGAATTTATGCACTCTAAAGATGAAACTCTATACATCATAATTGAACACATCAAGAAGATTGAGAAGCGGGTTAAAAATCAGAATTATATGAAAAAAGGAGTGACAATGGAACAGAATTCAAGAATGCAACCTTAACTGAATTTTTCAAAGACAAGGGCATTGTTCAAGAGTTCTCAGCTGCTAGAACACCCCAACAAAATGGAGTAGTTGAGAGAAAGAACAGAACACTAGTAGAGTCTGCTAGAACAATGATGCAAGATGCAAAACTGCCAACTAGTTTTTGGGAAGAAGCTATGAATACTGCATGCTATACTCAAAACAGATATCTCATTAACAAGAATCTTGGCAAGTCACCTTACTCAATCTTGTCTAAAAGCAAGCCTACTGTGAGCATCTTCATGTGTTTGGAAGCAAGTGCTATATTTTGAAGGACAACTCTGAATATGTGGGAAAATTTGACTCTAAAGTTTTTGAGGCAATTTTTCTAGGATATTCACTGGAGAGAACTGCATATAAAGTCTATGTGATTGAACAGAAGAAAATTATGGAAAGCACAGATATTACTTTTGATGATGACAATTGCTCAGGATTGGAATGCCTTGATGAAAATGAAGTTGAAGCCCTAAAGTTTGAAAATCTCAACATTGACATTGATTCTGATGATGAAGCTGAAGTCAACACAAATCACAGAATTGATGAAGAGTCTATTGAACAAGTGAATTATGAGAATGAAAGCTCATTTCAAACACCTGAATTTGATAGCACAAACTCAGGGGGAGAAAGAGAAGATAATTCTGGAAGTCATGCCATCGATGAAGAAGAAGCAGAAAACACAAGTCAACAAACTCACACAAGGAAATGGGATAGGAGTCATACTGCAGATGCAATTATTGGTGATCCCAATGCTGGAGCGAGGACTAGAAGTGCAACTGCAAATGAATGTCTTCATGCATGTTTTCTGTCTCAAATTGAGCCTAAGAAAACTGAGGAGGCCCTTCTTGATCTTGATTGGATATCTGCAATACAAGAAGAGCTAAATCAGTTTGAAAGAAACAAAGTTTGGAAATTGGTTCCTGCACCAAAGAACAGAAGTATTATTGTCACTAGATTCAAAGCAAGATTGGTTACAAAAGGCTACTCACAAGAGTAAGGAATTGATTATGATGAGACCTTTGCTCCAGTTGCAAGACTTGAAGCAATAAGGATCTTTCTTGCATTTGTGCACATTCAAATTTCAAGATATATCAAATGGATGTGAAGAGTGTATTCCTTAATGGTGAGTTGGAAGAAGAGGTTTATGTACAACAACCACCTGGCTTTGAAGATCCATAATTACCAAAATTTGTATACAAGCTACTCAAGGCTCTTTATGGACTAAAACAGACACCTAGATCTTGGTATGACACACTGTGAGAATTTTTGATTAAGCATGGATTTACTAGAGGTACTATTGACAAGACTCTTTACTACAAGAAGCATGGTGTTGATATGATCCTATTTCAAATCTATGTGGATGATATTATCTTTGGTTCTACTAATGAAAAGCTTTGCCAAATTTTCTCTAAGCTTATGCATAGTGAATATGAAATGAGTATGATGGGGGAATTAAGTTACTTTCTTGGACTTCAAGTCAGTCAAAGAAGTGATGGAATCTTCATCAGCCAAACTAAGTATGTCAAGGATTTATTGAAAAAGTTTGGTATGGTTGATTGTTCATCTACATCTACACCTATGTCTACAGCTACAAAGTTGGATGAAGATAAAAAGGGTAAGAGTGTAGATATTTCAAGCTATAGAGGAATGATCGGATCTTTGCTGTACTTAATTGTAAGTAGACAGACATCATGTTTGATACATGCCTCTGTGCAAGATTTCAAGCCAATCCAAAAGAATCACATTTGATGGTTGTAAAAAGGATTATGGTATCCTAAGGGAACTGGTTTTGAAGCTATTGGATACACAGATGCAGATTTTGCTGGATACAGGGTTGACAGAAAGAGTACTAATGGAAGCTGTTAGTTTCTTGGACAAAGACTTGTATCCTGGTATAGCAAGAAACAACAATCTATGTCAACTTCCACAGCTGAGGCTGAATACATAGCTGCTGGAAGTTGCTGTGCTCAAGTGCTTTGGATTAGAAATCAGCTAATGGATTATGGCCTAGTGTTACACAAAATTCCAATTATGTGTGACAATACTAGTGCTATATCTATTGTGGCTAATCCAATTAATCATTCTAGAACAAAGCATATTGATGTAAGGTACCATTTTATTAGAGAACATGCTACAAATGGTACCATTGAGCTCATTTTTGTTCTAACAGAAAAAAAATTAGCTGACATTTTCACTAAACCTTTGGATGAAGCAATTTTCACTAGACTTGTAGGTGAAATTGGAATGCTAAATTCTTCATCCTAAGGCAAGAACTCAGCTAATGTTTTGCAGCAGATCAATTTCTAATAAATCAAAATTCATTTGATTAATTGGAAATTAACTGAAATATGAATTATAAATATTTCAGAAATCTCTGCATATTTATTTTTCAAAATTCAAAATTTAGCTTGGAATTTTTCAATTCTAAGAAAATTGTCTAAATGTTGATTTGCATTTTCATTATGTGAAATTAGCATAAGACAGAATCAAAGTGATCAAAAGTATATAGAGAACTGAGTTCTCGATAAATCTAATTGACTTATCGACAAGTCATTTTAAGACTTCTCGAGTGAGCTCTCGATAAGTCAATTTTCTGACTTCTCGAGGGACTTCTCGATAAGCTTTATCATGACCTATCGATAAATCATTGTAGAGTTCTCTATAAGTGTTAACTCACATAGTTCTCTACAAGTATAATTTTAGACTTATAAATAACTCAGAACTGGAATAATTTAATTCAATAAATTATTTTAGTAAAATACTTTTGGCAAAATTATTCTGATTTTATTTGGATTTATTCAAATAAAAATTGGAAACAATTCAGTCCATTTTAGGACAAACTGAGTATTTATTTGACATCTCGATAAGTCAGTTTTAGTTCTCTAAAAGAGTAAATTAAAATTTCTCGATATGCAATTTTCTTTTTAAAATGACTTTTCGATAGACAAATTTCAAACGTTTATTTTTGAGTTCTCGATAAGTCATTTGCGTTTACTATAAATACTCAAACATCTCGACATACACATACTTACGCCTTCGAGAACTCTAAGTGACCTAGATTTTTCAATTCCTAACCGATTTCTCTCTCGTTTCAAGCTATTTCTCTATCATTTTTCTTACCCATTCCTTCTTACTCAACAAAAATGGCACTCAATCTTGTTAGAGCTGAAATCCCCAAACAAGGAACCAACTACCTTGCTTTCACTGGTGTTAAGAAAGCCCTTGATAGTTTCAAGGGGTTTGTCAAATTTTTGTATGAATCTTATCTTGCAGGTGCTTTAACTGCTAACCCAATCATGTGTTTGGATGTCCTGCATGAGTTCTGGACAACAGCTGTAGTAAGGACAATTATGAATGACAACTCTGTGTTCATGGTGGTGACCTGCTCAATTGGAGGCCAACAATTAGAGTTCAATGAGCAAGATGTGAATGCAGCTTTGGATCTTCCAACTGCAAATCTGGTGGAGGTGCCAACACAGGATAAGCTAGCCGAGTTCATGAATTTCATCAACTATGATGGAAGGATCAACTTAGCTAGTCTAAACAGAATAAACCTAAGGAATGGTCTTTTGTGTTTGATTCTATAGTGAGGGCCTTCACATGCAGAAAGACAGGATATGACAACATCTCAAGTGTGGTGCAGAAGCTGGTGTTCTCAATAGCCCACAATAGACACTTGAATGTTGGTCTATTGATCCTGGAAGAACTTGCTACAAGGCTAACAATGCCCTTAGCTGCAAGAGGTAAAGAAATTTTCTTTTCTAGATTTATTATGTCTACTTTAAATCATAAAGTATCAGACATACATTTTCTTAATGGTATGGACAACACAAAAATAGGCAATTGTAAGCAAGCGTCCAAAATAATATTTGGCTCACTTACTACAAAGAACAAGGTAACTGTAAGTCTAAAAATCACTCCATTTATGATGGAGATTTTTAAGACTTACCCTTACCCCATGCCTGACATGAGATCAAATGCACAATCTAGTACAACTATGGCCCCTAAACCTAGTGGTGTACACAACCCGACTAAACCGACCAAACCGACCTTATTTCGGCCGATCCAAACCGATTTTTTTCAACCCGATAGATATTTGGGTCGAAAAAATGTTAACCCGATTTAATTGGGTTGGATATGGGTTTTGATATTTTTAAACCGATCCAATCCAACCCAATTAAAAAATATATTTACACATTAATTTATTAATTTTATAACTGTGAAAATGTTCAGGCCTAATAGATAGGCTCATTTATTAGTAGCTTATAACATCAATCCTGAATGTTTAAAGAATATGCCAATTTTTTCGTTTATCGAGTTCAATGTTTAAAGAATGTTTAAAGGCTAAGTATTGTATTATCACTCTCTTTTGGATGTTTAAGCCAAATCTGACATGGATTATTGTAATATTTTATTGAATTATCTGCAAGTGTTTTAGACTTTGAGACTTTTCACTTTATTTTATAATTATTAATATTAGTTTCGAATATTTAGTAAACCGATCAAACCAATCCAAACCGATCCAAACCGAAGTATTACAAATTGGTTGGGGTTACAAATTTAAATGGTTCAGTTTGGGATGAAATTTTGAAAACCCGAATTAATTAGGTTGGGTTGATAAATTCTCTTAACCCGCCCAACCCGATCTGTGTAAACCCCTACCTAAAATTGTAGAAGTACAAATACAGGACAACCAACAGGGGCCATCCCAAGCTGAGACCACTTCTTCTATACCACTAGCAGCTAGGAAACCAACCACTTCATCCTATCAAAAGGGTAAAGTGAGTAAAAAGAAGAGAAAGCAGGCAAACCTAAAAAACATGAATGAGAGTGGCGAGAAACAAACACCAACAGAGTCACCCTTTGTCTGAAAATAAAAGAAGGCTAAAAACTTAGAGTTGACCACTCAAGCCAATGACCCTGCTATGGGAGAGGCAAGAACATCACATTCATGTAACAGTGCTTTGCAAGAAGCACATGGGTTTGAGGTCGGTGCACATGACAGTAACCCGAGCAAATCCCCTCCAATTCAATTGGAGGTTCCCACCACAAGCGGAGAACAACACCCTGTCATAACCAAAGAGCAATCTGTGAGTCAAACTGTGACTCCTGTCACAGGTGGTTCTGTTACACTGTCACCTTCACACCCAATTAATCAACCTTCAACTTCTCAACCTTAACAACCACACCTCATCTCACAATGGCTACAGGCAACTGAAACTCAACCTACAACAGTAGATGATCTTCTTGTTGAGCAGATTTCTGGACTAACCAACATTTCACAGCATTTGCTTACTTCAGATATGAGCAATCAAGAATATCAAGCCATTCTGCTAAATAAAATGAAGAAGTTGAAAAGCAGAAGTAGAAAATTGTTAATGAAGCTGAGCAAGATGGAAATGTTGATGCTTGGTTGTCTAAGGTCTTTGCTTTGGAGATGGATCAGGTCTTGGCTAGGTTTAGAGATGAATATGTAACCATTCTGGGGGTAATCTCAAGGCCCTGCCTCCACAAGATGTCTATAATACAATTACTGAAGTTTACAAAGCTCGACTCAAGGCCTTTCACCTATTTGGTAAAGCTCTAGAACTAAATCTGATTGGTCATGAAGACAAAGTAAGGAAGATGGTGAGAGAGAAGATGGATGCGATCATACCTTCTCAAGTCAAGATCACTTAACAATTTAAACATTTTGCTGACCAAATGGAAAGATTTGATCTGACTTCTGTGGAAAAAGATGTCAAAAATCTCAGACAGTCTTTCATTGCTCTACATGAGGAGGTTCAACAACAAATTGCAAACTCAAATGATACAAATCTCAAATTGAACCAACTCCACCAAAGTAGATATGAGCCTTTAGCACTTCTCATGTAGGGTATCAAACAGGCTGTGCAAGACACCTTTGGTCTCTCTATTCCTTCAAGCTCTCAACAACCTGCCTCTACATCTACAATTCTCCAAATTCAAGCTCTTCAAGGTCAATTATCAACCCTGCAATCCTCCAATGATAAACTAACAACTCAAGTGCAAGCTCTCACTACACTAGTGCAGAGTCAACAGGCTTACATTCAAGCTTTGGTGGACTCTCACAAGAACTTACAAATGGAAAACACTGTTGCTTTGAGAGCCATCATGGGCAAGCTCAACATTCCATTTCCCGCACTTCCTGATTCTGTGAGGCCAGAATTACCAACTCCCCTACTCATGCCTGCTCCCAAGACTAAGAGGGAGATAGAAGCTAGGATTCAACAATCCAGGGATGCTGGTAAAATCAAAGGAGCCTAGCAAATTGACTTCACTCACTCAGACTATTCCAAGCTCTTCAAAACCTCAAATCTCTAATGATGTTGGAAATGAATGACTTCTAAAGGCTGTAGAAGGACCAAATCAAGATCAAGAATTCAGTGAACTTCTTGCAGTCCTGAGGATGTCTCTTCAAAACAACTACATCACCTACAAAAGAGCTTTGTCCAAGACCATCAACTCCATTAGGGCAGTGGTTATGAATGTTGAAAACTATTTACAGAAAAGGATTATTGTAAATATTAATGATGGTGGTGTGGACAGATGTCTTCAGGTGTCTCTTTTAAATCTCAGAACTCTAAGAGCATCTGAAATAAATGTAGTGATTGACAAAGTACATGTAGTCATCACATATGACACCCAATTACTTTATGAGCTAAAAAATACACAGATAGCAGCTTTTCTTGAAGCCTATCTATATTCATATAAAGGGGTGGCATACATCTGTTCAAGAACCAAACAACGCAAATAACTTATTGATCCCAAAAACTGTGTCAAATCAAACATGAGGCTGATCATGACTCTTCACTATGATCTAAAGTACAAAAGGAATAAGAAGGCTCAGGATGAGGAGATGATAAGGATCCTGGACAGGTATATACTGAATGCTGATACCATATTGCCAAATCTGCAATTCAATTTAAAAGATGACAAGGATGATGATGAGCAGAAGTATGATGAGCAAAAACCTTCTGGTTAAAATCCAAGTCAATCTTCAAGAGCAAATGGTAGCAATGACAGGAAGCAAGATGAGAAGAAAGGTGAAGACAAGATGTAATAACCCCAATTTTTGAGAAATTTTGAAACCCTTATGAATAGTGTTTTTGCTGAACGAGAAAACTTTTCATGCCACGCTATGTAGGGGTTCTGTTATTGATCTTATGGGATATTATTAGTACTCTATGTGGTATATAAGTGTATGTAAAGATCGTCAGAATCCAATTCCGAACACTTTGATTTTTCCCGGAAATCCACAAGATACGGAGAGAATTGAGTATAAGGTAACAGGATAAAAAGGATTGAAATTAAAGGATTATAGGAGAGGATCATAAAAGGAATATAATATATTGAGAAAGGTTAAGGGAACCTAAGTAATAAGATCCCGGGTATGATCCCTCAAACGATAAACGAGAACGAAAGATAAGCGAACCGTAAAACAAATAAGTGACCAAGAGACAAGCTTGTACAAGAAGCCAGGGATTGTGACATCATCAAACCACAAGGTGTGGACAAGTGGCAGCATAATGACATGTGCAAGGTGACACAAGCATGACATAGAAGGGAAGGAAGTGTGGTTGAATTATAACCACACAAAATCAAGGTTAATTAAGTCATTAACCAAAAACAACACAAAAATCAACCAACCAAGCAAATCATTTCATTTTCATCAAACAAAACACAAAAATATCTTTCTTCCCAAGCTAGCTCTCGGCCCATTTCTTAAAATTTGAAGATCCAAGCTCCACCACTTACTATTTAGCAAGGTAATTATCTAAGCTTCCCCATGGATAGTTACATACTTCCTATAAGTTTAAGCTTCTAATTCCAAGCCAATCTTTTTCTATAAATCAAGGAAGAAGATGGTGAATAGTAACCTTCAAGAAATAACTTTAGTTTTCTTGAATTTTTATGAAAGATTAAGGTTATACAAGCAAGGATCAAGGTTCTTTAGGCATTCAAAGCTCTTATGTTGTGTTAAAAAGCTTCAAGGAAGGTATAATCTCTTAACCAAGCTTTGTTATTGAATGTTAAGAGCATAATATGAGTATTTTAGTTCATGAGAGGCTTGATGGTTGTGTATGTAGAGATTAGTGAGTTTTGGGATGTTGTTGGATTGGTAAATGTTGTTGTTTTGATTAAAAGAACTTAAGTATGGTTAAAGTTAAGCTTAGGCATAAGTATGAATGTTAAACTTGAATTGGTTGGGGCTGTTATGATGTGTTTTGGATGGATGTTGGTTGTATGATTGATTTGAGGTTGAATTGTGATGGTTTTTGAATGGTTTAAATTTGGGAAATCGCGTAAACATAGCCGTCGTAACGTCCGATTTTCTTTAGACTGTTTTTGTGCATAACATTAGGACCCGAGAACCCCCTGCTAGATTATGACCATTGCCATGTCTAGATAGCTCGTGTTACGAGCTTCGTTTTGATATGTAGTTCGTTCGATTCCGATGCACGGTTTAGGAGAAACGACCGTTTCAAGTAACGGCGTTTCGCGAACGAAACATTTCCCCTCGCCTTACTTTGAAACATAGGTTAAAGACCAAAAAGGACTAATTGAAGTATGAAACATTTATGGTAAGTGTGTTAGGCAGTTGGTAAGACACTCGCGAAGGAATCGCCTTAAAACTCGTAAAGGTTAAATTATTAAAAATGGTGGAGCCGAGGGTACCCGAGTGACTTAAGCGAATCAGTGAGCGCAAAACGAGCGTTAGAGTCTAAGTTAGTTAAAGTATAGATTTACAAGTGACTTTGGTTTAATTCCAACTTACTTGTTGCTTATAGGTTACCAGACTCGTCCCGAGCCATTCGTAACCCCCAGTCGCTCAGGCAAGTTTTCTACCCGTTATACTGTTGCTGTGATGTAAATATATGTATATGCATTATCTTGTGATATTGCATGATTGTTATTAGCAAATTTTGCGATATATTGGAGCATGCTAATATGGTATATATGCATGTCTGTTTCGTAATCTGGTTATCTATCTGTTGATTTCAATGCTTATAGTTGCATAATACCTATGCTAGAAATAAGCAAGTAGTTGCGTATACCCTTAGTATAGGGGATAAAAGGTGAACATATTTCTAAACCGGGAGTCGATGTTCCCGAGTATATTATATATATATATATTTATTTATATATATATATATGGATATAGTTTTTAAAACTATTAATCGAATAAGGTTTATTCGATAACTTTAACTTTATTTTATTAATGAATATTATTTTGAATATTATTCGAAGGCGTATGACTCCTTTTATTTATTTATCTGAATATTTTTTTGAATATTCATTCGAGGGCTTATGACTCTTTTATATTATTTATTGAATATTATTTGAATATTCATTCGAAGGCTTATGACTCAGTTTATATTATTTATTGAATATTATTTGAATATTCATTTGAGGATCTATGACTCCGATTATTTGCTGAAATATATTCTTTATTTTATTAAAGAATAAGGTGTTAATAATCAAACTTATTTTCGATTATTCAAATAAAGATAATACTTTCATATAAGTATATCTTTGGTTATTTAATACTCGTTTCAAGTATAAGTTTTAAAACTTCTACTTCAATTATTTTTATAAAAGATTATTCTTTATGGGAATATTATTTAAATAATAATATTCAGTCATTTTCTAAATATTCTGGGGACTGATTTACTTCATTAAATCAGCTTTACTCCAAACACTCTTTAAAGTGTTTTCGAGTCTTCAAAATGATTTTTAAAAGTTAGAGCGGATCCCAAAACTCATTTTTATATTTAAGATCTTCCTTTTAAAGGGGATTTAAATACTCGTTCAAAACCTGGGGAATCCGGCTCTGTGGTGTATTTTATATTCGCAACAAGGTTGCAGTTTTGGTAAATGAATTGATTACTTACCCAACGTTTGGGAAGTAAGTCCATCTATTGAGTCGGCATAAGCAACATGGGCTCAGTGGGCGTCCATGATAGTGTAAGTGGCTCAGTGGGAGTCCATCAAATGCATAAGTGGCTGAGTGGCAGTCCAGCATAGGTCCTAATGCGGCCAGGGTGATGACCAGTGGGGAATTCGTCCATCTACTAGTAGAAAAGGTTACTTATGGGTATCTTTGCCTGATCAGCAAGATATCTGGTTTATGCCAAAATTCTTTTCCTTTCCAAAATTCATTGGATGTTTCAAACTCTGTTCATACTTTACATAACAGAGGTTCCAGGAAATGTTTAAGAGATATATATATGTGGATATATATATATCGGGACTAAATAAAGTATCTCGTAACTTTATTTCATTCAATAATATTTCAAAGATTGAATCTATTCAAATCTTGTCTTGTAGTCTCATCTATGTGATGAACTTTTGAAACTGATTATAACTTGAACGGTGGTAGTTCAAGTAGTATTGGGAAAGATATAAGTATATTGGGGTATTTGGTAACCTCATCTTTTAAACTTATATCTAATTAATAATTGTCTTAGGAATGACAAAGATTTTCAGAAAAACGTTGAAACAAGGTTAGATATATGAGATCACCTTGCAACGATATTTTTTTTATACAGTTATACACTGGGACTTTGTGTATATTATGCATGGAAGAGGACTTCCAATATTTTGAAAAGTATATATGTATATATACTGAATATTTTGCGACTTCATCGCATTAAGATATCAAACTTGGTTCATTTCTTTTGACCAAGACTTTCATGAGTATTATGAGTAGGCTCATATATTGTAAATCATTATACATATTATTTTGGTGGGCTTGCTGCTCACCCTTGCTTTATTTCTTCATCACACAACAACAGTTAGGAAAGATGGCCAGACTCCAGCAGACCCAGCGCAAGCGCGTGGGAAGCGTCCCGCGTCTTCCTGTTGATGTTGTAGCTGCTATAGCTGCAGAGGTAGATCTATTGTAGATCAGACCATCTACTTTTGAGAATCAATTATGTATAATTATAACTTGTGGCAGATAATGGCAATTAACTGTAAATTTATCAAGTAATCATTTTGGGTTGTAATAACTTTTAAATTGTGGATTCAAAGACTTGTACTTATTTAAATTTCATCTCTGAGACTATAACGGGTTGTGGTGTGTGTTAGTATGGGGTCACAGCATAAGGTTATTATTATTAATTAAGTGAAGTGATATTGTGGAAAGAAAGACCGTGACGACCCGGATCCTCGACCCCGGATCTGGGGGTGTTACAGAAATGGTATCAGAGCTAAGCGTTATAAACCTCAGAGATGATGGGACGTTAAGATAATAAGTTCACTAAGATAATAAGAACTCTTGCCAAGTTCATAGTCGGACTACCTAACGTAGTACTGACAGTTAAAACCCTTATGGGAACCCTTATAAATGTAGCGATAGAAGCGTAGTTCGTTATCGTATAGAGTAGCGGGACTCCGAACCCTGAGGTTGAGGAGCAACAGCGCGATGATGTTTTATTACTAATTGGAGATCGGATTGTGGATCCGATAGAGTGTCCTAATGCAGGACCAGATGATGTTGATATTGAGGATGTAGCGGTTGAGGATGTTGTCCTAGAAGGGATAGTTGTTGAGGAGGATCCCATGGAGGATCCTGACAAGATTGGATAAAGGACCACTGATGAATTGATGGCCATGGTTAGGTCGACTACCAGAGGTTCGTTCAAGTTTGTAAAGATAGTAGCCCCTTTAACGCGGCTTACTCGTAAGACTGAGAAGTTCGAATGGACAGAGAAATGTGAGAACAGCTTTCAAGAACTGAAGCAGAGGTTGGTGATGGCCCCTATACTGGCGTTGCCGGATGGAAAAGGAGATTTTGTGAAGGGTAGTGACGCTTCGCACAAGGGCTTAGGGTGCGTGCTTATGCAGCACGGTAAGGAAATCGCGTACATGTCAAGACAATTAAGGTAATATGAAATTCAATATCCCCGCCCATGAGCTTAGGCTCGTGGCAATAGTTTTACCCTAAAGATTGGAGGCACTACTTGTATAGAGAGAAGTGTGAGAATTACCTAAGCCATAAGTGCTCTAGTACATTTTCACGTAGAAAGAGCTCAACATATGCCAGAGGAGGCAGTTAGAGCTAATCAAGAATAATGATTGGGAGATTCTTTATCATTCGGGGAAAGCCAATGTGGTGGCTGATGCCCTTAGTAAAAAGGAGAGACTCAAGATGATAATGTCTTTGGGAGAGTTTATAAGAGGTTTTGGAAATAGTAGTGAAGGTAACCGGAGCCGGTACCGAAAAGCTGTTTGAGATTGCAATAGAGACCGAATTATTGGAAAAGAGCATACGATGCCAGAGAAAGGTGATGAATGAAGGCAGAGAGCCAACAAATAAATATGAGATTAATACCGAGAAAGATGATAAGGGAATAATGAGGTATTCCTATAGAATTTGGGTTCCCAAAAGTTCAAGAGCGTAAGGATGAGAACTTAGATGAGAGCCATAGTTGGAGGAATAAGATTTAGAGCAAACCCTGAACGTGATAGTCAGGGAGGTCGCCATCAAGATAGAAGGAACCCATGACATAATGGAGTGGAAAATGAGGATTTTAAAAAAAAAAAAAAATGACCCCAATTATGGGGAGTAGGATGAAACATTTCATACTAAGGAAACAGAAAGTCGAGTAAGGAAAGGAGACCCGAGATGGTACTCCTATACGGCAATTCATGGACCTATCTAGAAAGAACTTAGACTATTATCCCCAGCCACCACCTTGAGGAAATAATGCGGTAGGAAATTCTTTCATGACCTTTAAGTCGCTAAGCTCTCAGAGTTCCAAGGAACAAGCTGACCCAGTCGAGGCAAGAGCCTGGCTAAAGGAAATATAGGAATCATTTGAGATTCTAAATGATTGACGAATCTCAAAAGACTGTTTTTATCACTTACCCTCCTAAGAGAGAGACCACCCGCTGGTGAAAGACCAAGGAAGGCACGGAGCAAGAGATTATAATAAACTGATTTAAGTTCAGTCAATTGTTTTCAGGAAAGTACTTCCCAAGGTTATAGAGATAGAGTAAAAGCTTTAGAGCCAGAACAAAGGCAGACGAGTATGAAAAATTATGAATCTAAGTTGTAAAAGTTGTCAAGATTCGTTCTGAGGACACGAATCCAGAATGACGGGATGTTGGAATCAATGCTTATGTTGTGTTGGTTCATGAAATAATGATAAGAGAAAGGAAAATAAAAAAAAAAAGAAATTGAAGTGGAAAGGAATATAACGGTAATAGAGTTTGAGGAATGATAAGGGAGTTGGGTATGAGGAAACCCTAAAGACTCGTAGAAATAGAAATAGAAGAGTATGTAATCGTCAGGATGAGGGTGATTCACCATGAGTTAAAATTGATGGTTGAGGGCATAAGAGATACATATATTTTTTCCCCTGTAAGTTGGGAAGATTCGAGGAAACCTTGAGATAATTCGAAGGATAAATAATGAGACGCGGATAGACTAAGGGGATAAGAAAGTAAGAAATTAAGAAAATTGGATGAAGGAAGTGACCTTCAAGAAGGTGAAGTGTAAGACCGGTGGCATGATACCCAGAAAGGGAGACGCCAGATATGAAAGATATCCCAACATTGAGGTGACTGTTGAGATAAACAACAAAAGTAAATAAGGAATTATTAAGAAGAAGTTCACGTTGAACACGACCAATATCTTCCAGAACATCCATGTTATCGTTACCAGATTAGGCAAGAAAAGCGGATAACCGTTGTTATCTTTTGGAGGCCATTTTGATTAACCTCATTTTGTATACAGATGTTATTGTGAAATTAGGCATTTACTATCGAGGTGGGAATGATTGAATAAGATACCCATATCAGGGATATATGACTTTATTTATCCATGGAAGGATGCTTGTACCTTTTTAAAGGTGGAATTAAGGATAGAACATCGGTAACTTAAAACGAATCCTAGGGGAATGCATAAAGGTTGGCATTTCACCCTTGATAGGGATAGTATGAGTTTTGACAGTATGAATTGGAAAGCATTAAGGTAATAATAACCTTTAAGGATCAGTGGAGAAATTTTTCAGAAGTATATAGACAATGGTTCTAGTAATAGTGAATGGTATTTTGATATGCCCTGTATCTAGGGAATACAGGAGGAACGATTGAAGGATAACCTTAGAGGTTTTACAAGGAGAAAGGTAATATTCAAAATTCTCAAGAATAAAAATGTTGATAAAGGAAATATGACGTAATTATAATGTTGCCAAGTGGAGCACGTGTTAAACCACGAGAAAGTATGGATCGAACCAGTAATGGTCGAAATTGTTCAGGGCAATTAGGACTTAAGATAAAAGATGTTCTAATTATGATTGAGAGTCAGTCATGACAGTGATTAACCTCTAAAGACTGAGGGGATAACTTATGGAAAAATGGAAATTTTTTTTTTACTCATCAGATATTAAAGAAAAGTATTTTCACATAAGCTGTGATTGAAATAAGGTAGAAAATTTATTTGGAGGTGGTTAAAATGACATTGACTGTAAGAAAATTTTACTATCAGGAAAGGCCAAAGAGGTGGCCGACACTTTAAAGGTAAGAGGATAATTATAGGCGCTTGTGCCAAAGGAATACAGTGATGATGGTTAAAGCTATGAAGGTTGTATTATGGTTTGGAAGATTGACATTCCTTCTGATGACTGTGCAATACCCAACCGTAATAGTAGTTGGTAAAGGTTTAATTCGTGTAATCGCCATGAGCAGGCTATCTATCTTAGAAGGTACTATCTTGAGATAAGCCAGGACCATGTTTCAAAAAGGACTAGACGAACCTTTGACTTAAGTCCTCTATTTAGGGCGTATGATTAAGAATGGTATTAACCTGCTATCGGTGCTTTGATTGAAACTCTTCTGCAATTTTATATGCTTCATGTCATGTATGTATGTCAGGATCAGGAGTGTACTCCATGAATCATGAATGGTGATTATGTTACCTCCTTAGAAGGATTTGATACGACATGTATGAACTCCGTATGGTTAGCTATTAAGACTTCATGGAAAATGAATGACTACAGTAGGTCAGTGGTGGACCATAGTAAGGCAGCAATGATTCTGCGAGTATTGAGCTGATTACAACCGTGAGAGTTGTATTGGAATGGGTGTTGAGATTGAGTACCACTCATCGGGTCGTGGTAGTGTATAAGTTATCATTGATAGATTAATTAAGTAGAGTATCTACCTAGTGAATAATTATTCTTTCTTATCAATAGAGAGTCGTATTATTATACGAGGAAGGTTGCGGTGCAAGCATAGAATTCTAGTAACGATGATGTATAGAATGAGATCCCAGATTCGATTTTCGATGTCGAGGGAGTTTCAAAGGTGATTATGTATAAGCTCGAGGAAGAGTGTGGGTCCATAGAATGATGGACGGGATAGCGAAAATATTTAAGCATGCAAAATGCGAGGCTATAATGCTCGATGCTGATATAAATATGTATATGTTTTGTTCTCCTATGACAAACCTCTATAGTTCAGAGGTAGGTTCCAAGCCAGATATTTTGTGGCAGTATATTTTTTTCATATATATAATTCTCTTCAATTCATTCTTTTCTCTTCTTTTCATTTCATGTAAGCTGAGAAGAACAACCCTTCCAGAAGGGGAGGTATTGCCGAATGACTATCTATCTGTGTGATAGAAGCCTAGTAGGATACCATCTATTGTTTAATTGTTTGTCAAGTACTAAAGGCTGGCCACCTTCTGTACTAACTATGCGATATAACAAGTGTTCATGATCATAGTGATCTCTCAACAAAATCCTTTACTTTTATATGATTGATCAAACTTTGGGAAATAGAAACAACTGAAAAAGGAGTAATAAAGTGGTGGTAGTATGCGGAATGGGAACACATTCGTGATACTAAGGTTGACGTGGTTATTAAAAGGTTATAGAACGCTAACAAGCAAAAGTATAACCAGTATAATATTAGGAACAGAAGGTAGTAGCGATTACGAACTGGAAAAGAATGGGTATTGAGAAGCAAAAGTTCTAATGATAAAAGCTATAATGAGAGTCTGTGCAATAGACTTGAAAGAATTTGGAATGATCACTTAATTCGGATTGAGTTATCTTACGACAATAGATCATATGTCATTATCGAGATGTCGCCTTATGAGATCCTTGAGGGAAGACAATGTCGATCTCCCTTACGTTAGGATGAAGTTGTAGAGCGCAAGATGCTCGGACCCGCAGTAGTCCAAAGGACCAAGGATATGATAGATCTAATCAGAGGACGGCTGGTAGTAGCCCCAGATGGACATGATAAGTATGTTGATTTGACACGAAAGGATAAAGAGTATGAAATAGGGGACCTAGTAATGTTATAGGTATCCCTTGGAAAGGATTGATGAGGTTCGGAAAGAAAGGAAAGCTAAGTCTACAATTTGTTGGACCCTTGGATATATTAAGACGTTTGGGAAGTTAGCATATAAGCTAGCCCTAACCCCGAACATGTAGCAAGTTCATAACGTGTTCCACGTATCAATGTTAAGGAAGTGTAATTCGGATGCCAGTCAAATAGGGGCATATGAGCGCATAGATATGCAACCCGACGTAACCTATATGGAGCAACCAGGAAGGGTTATAGAGTGAAAAGGAACAAGTGCTTAGGAGAAGGATTATCAAACTAGGCAGAGTTTGGTGGTAGAACCACAATGTGGAAAATTGACTCGAGAGTTAGAAAGTGTAATGCTAAGAAAGTATCCCCATTTGTTTTCTATCTGATTCCGGGACGGAATCCTTTTAAGGAGGGGAGACTGTAATAACCCCAATTTTTGAGAAATTTTGAAACCCTTATGAATAGTGTTTTTGCTGAACGAGAAAACTTTTCATGCCACGCTATGTAGGGGTTCTGTTATTGATCTTATGGGATATTATTAGTACTCTATGTGGTATATAAGTGTATGTAAAGATCGTCAGAATCCAATTCCGAACACTTTGATTTTTCCCGGAAATCCACAAGATACGGAGAGAATTGAGTATAAGGTAACAGGATAAAAAGGATTGAAATTAAAGGATTATAGGAGAGGATCATAAAAGGAATATAATATATTGAGAAAGGTTAAGGGAACCTAAGTAATAAGATCCCGGGTATGATCCCTCAAACGATAAACGAGAACGAAAGATAAGCGAACCGTAAAACAAATAAGTGACCAAGAGACAAGCTTGTACAAGAAGCCAGGGATTGTGACATCATCAAACCACAAGGTGTGGACAAGTGGGAGCATAATGACATGTGCAAGGTGACACAAGCATGACATAGAAGGGAAGGAAGTGTGGTTGAATTATAACCACACAAAATCAAGGTTAATTAAGTCATTAACCAAAAACAACACAAAAATCAACCAACCAAGCAAATCATTTCATTTTCATCAAACAAAACACAAAAATATCTTTCTTCCCAAGCTAGCTCTCGGCCCATTTCTTAAAATTTGAAGATCCAAGCTCCACCACTTACTATTTAGCAAGGTAATTATCTAAGCTTCCCCATGGATAGTTACATACTTCCTATAAGTTTAAGCTTCTAATTCCAAGCCAATCTTTTTCTATAAATCAAGGAAGAAGATGGTGAATAGTAACCTTCAAGAAATAACTTTAGTTTTCTTGAATTTTTATGAAAGATTAAGGTTATACAAGCAAGGATCAAGGTTCTTTAGGCATTCAAAGCTCTTATGTTGTGTTAAAAAGCTTCAAGGAAGGTATAATCTCTTAACCAAGCTTTGTTATTGAATGTTAAGAGCATAATATGAGTATTTTAGTTCATGAGAGGCTTGATGGTTGTGTATGTAGAGATTAGTGAGTTTTGGGATGTTGTTGGATTGGTAAATGTTGTTGTTTTGATTAAAAGAACTTAAGTATGGTTAAAGTTAAGCTTAGGCATAAGTATGAATGTTAAACTTGAATTGGTTGGGGCTGTTATGATGTGTTTTGGATGGATGTTGGTTGTATGATTGATTTGAGGTTGAATTGTGATGGTTTTTGAATGGTTTAAATTTGGGAAATCGCGTAAACATAGCCGTCGTAACGTCCGATTTTCTTTAGACTGTTTTTGTGCATAACATTAGGACCCGAGAACCCCCTGCTAGATTATGACCATTGCCATGTCTAGATAGCTCGTGTTACGAGCTTCGTTTTGATATGTAGTTCGTTCGATTCCGATGCACGGTTTAGGAGAAACGACCGTTTCAAGTAACGGCGTTTCGCGAACGAAACATTTCCCCTCGCCTTACTTTGAAACATAGGTTAAAGACCAAAAAGGACTAATTGAAGTATGAAACATTTATGGTAAGTGTGTTAGGCAGTTGGTAAGACACTCGCGAAGGAATCGCCTTAAAACTCGTAAAGGTTAAATTATTAAAAATGGTGGAGCCGAGGGTACCCGAGTGACTTAAGCGAATCAGTGAGCGCAAAACGAGCGTTAGAGTCTAAGTTAGTTAAAGTATAGATTTACAAGTGACTTTGGTTTAATTCCAACTTACTTGTTGCTTATAGGTTACCAGACTCGTCCCGAGCCATTCGTAACCCCCAGTCGCTCAGGCAAGTTTTCTACCCGTTATACTGTTGTTGTGATGTAAATATATGTATATGCATTATCTTGTGATATTGCATGATTGTTATTAGCAAATTTTGCGATATATTGGAGCATGCTAATATGGTATATATGCATGTCTGTTTCGTAATCTGGTTATCTATCTGTTGATTTCAATGCTTATAGTTGCATAATACCTATGCTAGAAATAAGCAAGTAGTTGCGTATACCCTTAGTATAGGGGATAAAAGGTGAACATATTTCTAAACCGGGAGTCGATGTTCCCGAGTATATTATATATATATATATTTATTTATATATATATATATGGATATAGTTTTTAAAACTATTAATCGAATAAGGTTTATTCGATAACTTTAACTTTATTTTATTAATGAATATTATTTTGAATATTATTCGAAGGCGTATGACTCCTTTTATTTATTTATCTGAATATTTTTTTGAATATTCATTCGAGGGCTTATGACTCTTTTATATTATTTATTGAATATTATTTGAATATTCATTCGAAGGCTTATGACTCAGTTTATATTATTTATTGAATATTATTTGAATATTCATTTGAGGATCTATGACTCCGATTATTTGCTGAAATATATTCTTTATTTTATTAAAGAATAAGGTGTTAATAATCAAACTTATTTTCGATTATTCAAATAAAGATAATACTTTCATATAAGTATATCTTTGGTTATTTAATACTCGTTTCAAGTATAAGTTTTAAAACTTCTACTTCAATTATTTTTATAAAAGATTATTCTTTATGGGAATATTATTTAAATAATAATATTCAGTCATTTTCTAAATATTCTGGGGACTGATTTACTTCATTAAATCAGCTTTACTCCAAACACTCTTTAAAGTGTTTTCGAGTCTTCAAAATGATTTTTAAAAGTTAGAGCGGATCCCAAAACTCATTTTTATATTTAAGATCTTCCTTTTAAAGGGGATTTAAATACTCGTTCAAAACCTGGGGAATCCGGCTCTGTGGTGTATTTTATATTCGCAACAAGGTTGCAGTTTTGGTAAATGAATTGATTACTTACCCAACGTTCGGGAAGTAAGTCCATCTATTGAGTCGGCATAAGCAACATGGGCTCAGTGGGCGTCCATGATAGTGTAAGTGGCTCAGTGGGAGTCCATCAAATGCATAAGTGGCTGAGTGGCAGTCCAGCATAGGTCCTAATGCGGCCAGGGTGATGACCAGTGGGGAATTCGTCCATCTACTAGTAGAAAAGGTTACTTATGGGTATCTTTGCCTGATCAGCAAGATATCTGGTTTATGCCAAAATTCTTTTCCTTTCCAAAATTCATTGGATGTTTCAAACTCTGTTCATACTTTACATAACAGAGGTTCCAGGAAATGTTTAAGAGATATATATATATGTGGATATATATATATCGGGACTAAATAAAGTATCTCGTAACTTTATTTCATTCAATAATATTTCAAAGATTGAATCTATTCAAATCTTGTCTTGTAGTCTCATCTATGTGATGAACTTTTGAAACTGATTATAACTTGAACGGTGGTAGTTCAAGTAGTATTGGGAAAGATATAAGTATATTGGGGTATTTGGTAACCTCATCTTTTAAACTTATATCTAATTAATAATTGTCTTAGGAATGACAAAGATTTTCAGAAAAACGTTGAAACAAGGTTAGATATATGAGATCACCTTGCAACGATATTTTTTTTATACAGTTATACACTGGGACTTTGTGTATATTATGCATGGAAGAGGACTTCCAATATTTTGAAAAGTATATATGTATATATACTGAATATTTTGCGACTTCATCGCATTAAGATATCAAACTTGGTTCATTTCTTTTGACCAAGACTTTCATGAGTATTATGAGTAGGCTCATATATTGTAAATCATTATACATATTATTTTGGTGGGCTTGCTGCTCACCCTTGCTTTATTTCTTCATCACACAACAACAGTTAGGAAAGATGGCCAGACTCCAGCAGACCCAGCGCAAGCGCGTGGGAAGCGTCCCGCGTCTTTCCGTTGATGTTGTAGCTGCTATAGCTGCAGAGGTAGATCTATTGTAGATCAGACCATCTACTTTTGAGAATCAATTATGTAAAATATAACTTGTGGCAGATAATGGCAATTAACTGTAAATTTATCAAGTAATCATTTTGGGTTGTAATAACTTTTAAATTATGGATTCAAAGACTTGTACTTATTTAAATTTCATCTCTGAGACTATAACGGGTTGTGGTGTGTGTTAGTGTGGGGTCACAGCATAAGGTTATTATTATTAATTAAGTGAAGTGATATTGTGGAAAGAAAGACCGTGACGACCCGGATCCTCGACCCCGGATCTGGGGGTGTTACACAAGAAAAGAGGAAAAGGAAGAAAAGGGAATATGGCTCAGAACCACAAAAACAATCCCTACCAATCCAAATTAACCAAGCTCAACCCTCTAAGCCAACAAACTCAACTACCAAACCACCTCAAACCTCAAAGCCTAAATACTTGTACAAACAAACTTCCAACACCTTTCTGAAAATACCAATCACCTCAAGCCAAACACGTCTCAAGAAAATCTCAAACCTGCCTTCTGTTAAGCCATCAACCAAAATTCACTACAAGTCTGTTGGGAGAAAATCAAAGAAAATACAAGTTACCGAGAGGGCCATATGGAACTGCTTTAATCAAAGTGATTTTCTACCTCTAAACTGGTGCATCTCAAATGAAGACCACTTTCAACAATTAGCTGAAGAAATGGTCAGAGTTTGGGTTGTAACACCAAGGGAAGTAAGAATCTACTATCAAGATGGATCCTTCAGATTTCTTGGCAGCAACTTGATGGACACCTTTTCACCCATAGAGATCAAAAGAGTGATAAGCTTACTGAAGGATAATGATACTGCAACTAAGGCATGAAGGTCTATTTTGGCTGAATGATTGGTAGAAAGGGAAGAAAGAAGAGCAAGGAACAAGGCTAAAAGTGAGGAGATGAAGAGAAAGTATGATGAGGAGATAGAAATGTACATTCAAAAATCTGAAGATCTCAAGGCAAAATGGATGAGCAGAGTTACTAAAGATGGACAATTTCTGAATGTCAAAGCTGGTAGATTCTCAAGGTTTAGGATTGATTTATTGAGTGGATACCCATTACATGACAAACTCAAACTTGTAGAAGCTTTAAGAGGGATACCAATCATAGAGGAACTGGAAATCCTTATAAACTTAAAGGACCTCATTGGAGAAGAAACATGAGATGAGACATTTGTCTGATGTATGTATCTGTCTAACTTAAAAAATCACCTACCGTATAAATGTTGTATTTTTGTCAATTTTTTTGTAAAGTTTATTTGTCCATTGTATCTTGGGGTTAATCTTGTTACCAAGCATGAATTTGTAATAAGCAATCTTATCATAAATTGGGGGAGATTGTTGTGCAAGACATGCCTGTACTATAACAAGACTAAGTCAAATTGACAGCCCTAAGTAAGTTGTATGATAATCTAAGTTTACATTTTGTATTATATCACTTGAGTCTGTAAAAGAGTAAATATATTATATTGTATTATTTTTCTGTAACAGTCTCAAGCCTAAGAATAAGCTCTGGAAGACGATCATGAAGATCATGCCTCAGAGACACTATGAAGAAGCTTGATGTTGAATAAATCTGTTTTGGGAAAAACATTCTAAGTCAAGAAATCTACAAGTCACAGATTAAGTCTTATAGAAAAGTCATTCGAGAACTCCAGAATGACTTATCGAGAAGTCAAAAAATAGCTTGTAGAGAAGTCTCAGAGATATCGACAAGCCAAAATGAAAATATGAAGATTGAAGATATCGACAAGTCATTTATGCACTAGAGAACTCAGAGATATCGATAAGCCAATGTTAGATATATTTGAGATGTCATGTCTAATATGATTTGTGTTTAGTTTTCAGAACTTAACAACAGGACATATCAGGACTTACTGAAATCAGGACTTACTGAAGTCAGAACTTAATATCAGAACTTAAGGTGGGAGAAGATACATATCAGTACTTAAGTGCGGGAAGACTTTCAGATAAGGAATGCGGGTGATCTACAGGAGAGAAGATCTGAACTAAATCAAAAGAAGATATATATGAAGAGTTAGAGGACTAGAAGACTTATAGAAGATATCTGATTGATATATTTTAGGAGACAGAATTATATTCCATATCAATTAGAAGATATCTTGTAACTGTGTACTACATAAACACAGACTTAGGGTTTACACTATATGTGTTATTATCGAGAAACATTATTCATTGTAACCTAGCAGCTCTTAGTGATATTTTTTCATCACTGAGAGAGAACAACAGTTCATATTGTAACAAAGTTTATTGAATATACTTGATCTTTGTTACATACTTGTGTTCAAATCGATTTGATTGTATAAACACTGTATTCAACCCCCTTCTACAGTGTTTTGTAACCTAACAAATGGTATCAGAGCTTTTCTGTTAAAACATATACAGTATAGATCCAAACAATCATGTCTGAAGAAACACAAACCCCAACTAAGCCCACCAAAACTCAAGAAACTCAAAACACTCAAACCCACAGTCGATATGAGACTATTAGGGTTCCCATACTGAGACCTTCTGAGTATCCCATATGGAAAGTGGAGATGGCTATGTTTCTGGAAGCTACAGATCCAGAATACCTTGACAAAATTAATGAAGGACCATATAAGCCTACCAAGCTCTCTGTTACAGTTGATGATCAACCAACAAAGTCCATACCAAAGGAGAAAGGTGATTACACAGCTGAAGACATCTCATCTATTTCCAAGGATGCAAGGGTAAGGCATTTGCTACATAGTGCCATTGATAATGTCATGTCAAACATGGTAATTGGATGCAAGACTACAAAGGAGATATGGGATGCTTTGGAGATAAGATGCCATGGGAACTGATGCAATCAAAAAGAACAGGAGGACTATACTCACTCAAGAGTATGAGCACTTTGACTCAAAAGCTGATGAGTCATTACCTGATTTGTATGACAGGTTTGTCAAACTCTTGAATGATCTGTCACTGGTGGACAAGGAATATGATCTTGAAGATTCAAATTTAAAATTCCTTTTAGCTCTTCCTGAAAATTGGGATTTGAAGTCTACTACCATAAGAGACAACTATGACCTTACTGAAACTACTCTTGATGAAATTTATGGTATGCTCAAGACTTATGAACTTGAGATGGATCAAAGGAGCAAGAGGCATAGAAGAAAGTCAAGGAAAGTTGTTCTTAAAGTTGAGGAGGAATCTTCTAAAGTTGCTGTCTCAAAGAAGGGCAAATGAAAGGCTCTCATCATAAAGTCTGATTTAGAATCATCATATTCTGATGATGATGATTCAGAAACTGAAAGTTTATCTGAAGCTGATGTTGATGCTGGGATGATGCAACTGTGTGCTCTAATGGTGAAGGGTATCACTAAGATAGCTTACAAGAAATTCAGAAAGGGCAAGAAGTTTTCCAGGAAAGGTGGAAGTTCTGATAAGAAAGGATTCAGAAAGTCTGAAGGCAAAGGAAAGTCTGACAGAAGAGACAACTCAAATGTCAAATGCGACAATTGTGGTGAAAGAGGCCACATATCTCCTGACTGCAAGAAAGGAAAAAGTGACAAAGGCAAGGCACTTGTCACAAAGATGAAAAGCTGGACAGACACTTCAGATTCTGAAAATGAGGTGAACTATGCCTTGATGGCAAATGCTGGTAGCAGTACTAAAACTGCTGAATTGAAGGTACCTCAAACAACTTATGCTTTTCATGCTGATGATATTACTGAGTTGAGATTATATCTTAAAACCATGTTCATTGGTTATAGAGATCAGACTTTAACATGTGAAAGATTAACATTTGAAAATCTTGCTTTTAAAAAGAGAAATGACTATTTAGAAAAGGAGTTAGTTTTTCTTCATTAAACTAAGAAAGAAAGAGATGATGCTTTGTATGTTAGAGATGAAGTGTTAAAATTAAATGAATCTCTAAAAGCTGACTTAGAAAAGGAAAGAGAGATTATCAGAACTTGGACTAACTCTGGCAGAACAACTCAGAATTTACTAAGTAGTGGAAACTGGAAAGAGGGCTTAGGGTATGGAGATGATAAAAGTGAGAAAGGAACTGTGCAAATTGAGCCAATTTTGTTAAACAGACTGATAAGCCAAAGGTAAATCATGTTAAGTTTGTAGTAAAAACTGTAAAGTCTGATTCTAAAAAGATGAAAGAGTCTAGGACAGAAGTCAAAGAAAAGTCAACTTCTGACAAATTAAAACAGGATAAACCAGCTGAAGTTAACATAGGCTTAATGACAAAGAAGCAGCTTAAGCATAAGCTGAAAGAAATTAGAAATGTGAACAAGGTAAAGGAAGTTAGGAAAAATAGGAATGGAAAGAAAGGTGTGAATAAAAGCAATAATCATATGCATGTTCCTAATGCTCCTAGAAAGAAATGTTATAACTGTGGAAACTCTAACCATCTTGTTTCTTTTTGCAGGAAAAATAAAGATATAAACTCTTTACCTCCTAAATCAGGAGTTAAGAGTCAGCCTGTTAGGTTTAAACCATAAAATCCTTGTTTTCATTGTGATAGTTTATGTCATTCCATTTATACTTATAAGGAATATCATAGTTTGTACTATGATTATTATCAAATAAAACCTTCTTTGAAGAATGTTAGTATTATTCCTTCTAGTGTAAAGTCTGATGCAAAGTATGATATAAAGTCTGATAAATAGCATGTTAGCATAAACTCTTAAACTAAATCCACTGCAAATGCTAACAAACTTAATAAGGCCAAAGGATCCAAGCAAGTCTGGGTCCTTAAAACAAACCAATAGTGGTCTTTGTGATTGCAGGGCAACAGGAAAAACATCCTAGTTCTTGATAGTGGATGTTCAGGACATATGACTGGAAATAAAGCCCTGCTATCAGACTTTATGGAGAAAGCTGGCCCAGGAGTTTCTTATGGAGATGGCAACATGGGAAAAACTCTGGGATATGGAAATATCAATCTTGGGAATGTCATCATTGAAACAGTAGCTCTGGTCTCAGGACTTAAACACAATATGCTAAGTGTGAGTCAAATCCGTGACAGAGGTTATCATGTGGATTTCTTTAAAGAACGTTGTGAAGTTGTAAGTAATTCTACAGGCAAAGTGGTTCTGAAAGGTTACAGACATGGTAACATATATGAAGCCAGACTTTCAACAAGTTCTAATGGTTCTGCAATATGTCTGTTGAGTAGAGCATCAATTGAAGAAAGCTGGAATTGGCACAAGAGACTCTCTCATTTAAATTTCAACAACATAAATGAGCTAGTAAAGAAAGATCTTGTGAGAGGACTGCCAAAATCAGTGTTTCCTCCTGATGGCCTTTGTGATTCATGTCAAAAGGCAAAACAAAGAAAATCTTCATTCTAGAGCAAAACTGAATCCTCAATTCTTGAACCTTATCACCTACTACATGTTGATCTATTTGGTCCAGTCAATGTCATGTCAATTGCAAAGAAGAAATATGTTATGGTTATAGTGGATGAGTTCACAAGATACACTTGGGTGTATTTCTTGCACAAGAAGAATGAAACTGCATCTACTCTAACTGATCATGTCAGACAGCTGGATAAATTGGTTAAAGATTCTGTCAAAATTATAAGAAGTGATAATGGCACTGAGTTCAAGAATTCAATCATGGAAGAGTTCTGTAAAGAGCATGGAATTAAGCAGGAATTTTCTGCACCTGGAACTCCACAGCAAAATGGAGTTGTAGAAAGAAAGAACAGGACTCTCATTGAAGCTGCACGAACTATGCTTGATGAAGCAAAGTTGTCAACCTACTTTTGGGCGTGCTTATTTTACATAGAATGTCACACTCATAAACAAGCATGGAAAAACACCATATGAGATGGTAAAGAAAAAGAAGCCAAATATGAAATACTTTCATGTATTTGGATGTAAGTGTTTTGTTCTTAAGACTCATCATGAACAGCTGTCAAAATATGATCTAAAAGCTGATGAAGGAATTTTTGTTGGATATGCACTTTCCACAAAAGCCTTCAGAGTCTATAATTTAAGAACAAGGTTGTCATAGAATCTATCAATGTATCTTTTGATAATAAGAAGATTACCGGACTTGAAGATTTCAATGATCATGATTAGCTGAGATTTGAAAATGAAGATTTAAATTCTGATTCTGTAAATTCTGATGGCTTAAATTCTGATCCTGTAAGTTCTAACAGGTTAAATTCTGATGTCATTGAAATTGTGGTAACTACTCCAAGGGAAAATGCACCTGTTCAGGGGGAGCAAGCTGAAGATCCTACCACAACTCAAGACTTTCAAGAAGTATCAAATCCTGTCACTGGCTCTTCAAGTTCTGATTCATCAAGTTCTGATGAGCCAAATTCTGATAATTCTGGAAACTCTGATTCTTCAAATCCTGAAGGATCCAACTCAAATTCTGAAGTCTCAGAGAGCATAACTACGAGGGGAGCATCAGAAAATGCTGATGGGGACAACATGGATCATGGGGGAGGATCCAGTTCTTTCCATCTGCAAGGAAGTGGACCAAATCACACACACCTGACTTAATAATTGGAGATCCTGAAGCAGGTGTCAGAACTAGAACTGCAACATCAAATAAATGTCTCTATCATTCCTTTCTATCTCAGATTGAACCAAAGAAAGTGGAAGAAGCTATTCAAGATGCTGATTGGGTTCAAGCAATGCAGGAAGAGTTAAATGAATTTGAAAGAAATAAAGTCTAGACCCCAGTGCCAAGACCAAAGAACAGATCAATTGTTGGCAGAAAATGGATGTTCAAAAATAAAACTGACAGTGATGACATAATTACAAGAAACAAAGCAAGGCTGGTTGCCAAAGGCTACTCTCAACAGGAGGGTATTGATTATGATGAAACATTTGCACCAGTTGTTAGATTGGAAGCCATAAGAATCTTTTTAGCTTATGCTGCTCACAAAAAGTTCAAAGTCTTTCAAATGGATGTGAAAAGTTCTTTTTTTAATGGAGAATTGGAAGAAGATGTATATGTTGAACAACCTCCAGGATTTGTAGATCCAAAATTTCCTAATCATGTCTATGGACTCGGTAAAGCACTTTATGGCCTTAAGCAAGCTCTAAGAGCATGGTATGAGACTTTAGCTTAATTTCTTCTGAAAAGTGGATTTAACAGAGGCACAATTGATAAAACACTGTTCTACCTCAACCATGAAAAGGACTTACTTTTGGTATAGATATATGTTGATGATATCATATTTGGTTCTACTAATGCCAAACTCTGTGAAAGGTTTGCAAAGCTAATGCAGTCAAGATATCAAATGAGTATGATGGGAGAACTTAGCTATTTTCTGGGACTTCAAGTCAAACAAAATGAAGAAGGTACTTTCATAAATCAATCCAAGTACACCAAAAATTTACTGAAGAAATTTGGAATGCAAGAGTGTTCAACTGCATCCACTCCCAGGGCCACTGTAACCAAGTTAGATAAAGATACTGGATCATCAGTAGATATTACTAACTATAGAGGTATGATTGGCTCTTTACTCTATTTAACTGCAAGTAGACCTGATATCATGTATGCTACCTGTCTTTGTGCAAGATTTTAAGCTGATCCAAGAGAACCTCATCTAATAGTTGTGAAAAGGATTTTCAAGTACTTAAAGGGTACAGCTGATCTAGGATTGTGGTATCCTAGAGAATCAGATTTTAAGCTAATAGGTTACTCAGATGCAGATTTTACAGGATGCAAAATAGACAGGAAAAGCACTAGTGGAAGTTGCCAATTCCTTGGAGGCAGATTGGTTTCTTGATTTAGCAAGAAACATAAATCAATTTCCACATCAACTGCAGAAGCAGAATATATTGTTGCAGGAAGCTGTTGTGTACAAATTCTTTGGATGAAGAATCAGTTACTGGACTATGGGTTAGAATTTTCTAAAATACCTATTTACTGTGATGATCAAAGTTCTATTGCTATGACAGGTAATCCGGTTCAACACTCAATGACAAAGCACATCAGCATTAGGTACCATTTCATAAAGGAACATGTGATGGAAGGTACAGTGGAATTGCATTTTGTTCCAACAGATCAACGACTGGCAGATATCTTCACAAAACCACTATGTGAAGCTACTTTTACAAGACTGGTAAATGAACTTGGAATGGTTTCAGGTTCTTTCTCAAAATCTGCTTAGTTTTTGTTCTCATGCATCAGAATTTATGATCAGTGTTTACAGATTATCTTATCTCTATGTAATATGTGCTTAAACTGTAATACATTAAATACTGATTGTTATCTGATGTGGATCTATATACTCTAATAGTGTTTTGACTGTTCTGTGACTATTCAATCCAATGAGGAATACTGTGCTAGATGCTGACCTAGTAGTCTTTAACATACTAGAAATCCCATGTTTGAATTAGTTGTTTATGTGGAAATTCATTAACACAAGCAAATTCTGATTTTGAGCTTAGTCAAATTTACTTTGTGTATCTTATTACTAAGTCACAAACTAGATTCTTGCTTTTTATTTGTCAAATTCTGATGTAAGTAAATCTTAAGGATGAACCACATGCTTGATAAGTCTCACTTATCTAAAGAACAAAAAAAGAAAAAAAAATTGAAGTCAAGTACTCCTTTGAGATCTAGAGTAAATATGTGGAAGGGAAGATCCAAGTGCATTGCTGGTATTAAGTTATATGCATTAGAAAAGCAAATAAATTTTTCTTGGTGACTTTTCACATCCTCTGATTACTGGAGAAATACTCTGATAATAGCATAAATTCTGATAGCAGTTGTGACTCACTTACACTGAGAAGCCACTGTAAAAAGGAATTTTAAAAGATGCATAAAATGAGCACAAACAGTTGAGGTGAACTCTTGCATAAATTTGTTCTATAGTAGACTTCATAATTAATGACATATTTTAAGCACTTTTCTTAGTTATGCCTTATTTCTAAGATGTACTGAAGTTTATCAGACTTTAATCTTTATCTGATATTTTGCTAAATGCACACACTCTCACTCCATATGAATAATGAAAATTACTGTGGTGATGAAGTTGTTTTAGATAAAAAGTTAAGTGTCATTTGCATAAATTATTAGCACAATTTCTGATGGAAGTTCTGATGCTTAAACTCTGAAGAAACAAGTCAGTATTTGTATGAAGAATTAGAGAAACAAACATTCACTTTTTTAGTACAGAAGCCATGTTATGATGACCGTTAAAATCTCATAATAGTCAAGCTCTGATATTAAATCCTGATGGAAACTCTGATGCTTACGTGGCATTATTTATTTACCTTCACTTCATCCAAGACTTTTTGTCTCGAAGTGAAATAGGCTATGCACTGAACCAACCAGAAGAAATCTCAGGAACTCAGGTGCTGGAATTCTGGAGGAGTGGTGTGTTGATGATGGTGGTGCACATGGGTCCCCTAGTATTATCTTCACAACAGGGGAGGATGATCATGTGGTGACTTTGGCTACAGTTAGACAGGCTTTACATTTTCCAGAAAACTGTGTTTATAGTTCAGTAGTTGAGGAGCCTGCTCTTTAACAGATGATGGCCAACCTGGGTTATGCGAAGTCTTTGGCAAAGCTGGGTCAATTGAAGAGACCTCACATCAGGAGGGAATGGAGTTTCTTCTTTGACTGCATCACAAAGGCCTTTGCCAACAAGTGCTCTAATTTTGATGCTCTACCCATACTGAGCCAGCAAATCGGGTATGCTCTCTTGAATCAAACACATTTTGATTATGCAAATGCTGTTTTAGGATTCATAGGTGATAGGATGACAGAAGATAGAAATAAAGTCTATTTTGCTAGATTCTGTCAGCTTATTTACAGTTTCTGTTGCTCAGTTTCTGTTGCTCTGATGCACCCCAACTAGCAAGTGAGTTAATTGAACCATTTAAACTTTCTAAAAGAGCTTTTACTGACTTATTATCTACTGATAATAAAAAAACTGTTCTAAGACCCCTCTAAATTCGACAATCAGTCAAACAGTTTTTGGTAAACTCTGACTCAAACACCTATACCTCCATATATCCTGATGTCCAACCATCCCAACCTTCATCATCACCTACACAATCAACCACCTCTCAACCTCAACCAACTCAACCTACCATCAGAACATACTTCCAACCAACTCAATCCTCACAACAACAACCATCAGCACCTACCATCAGACCTTCATCCTCAAAGCCTAAAAGATCAAAATCTATTCCTAAATCTCCACCAAGGAGAAGAAGGATGATTCTAAGGGATGAAACATATGATGAAGAAGCACAGGGTCATGTCTCAAAACCTGTGACATTAGATGCTGAAAATGTGGTTTTTCAGAAAGAAAAAGAAGCTGAAGGGTCAACCCATCAGATAAATTCTGAAGCTGAGGGTTCTGGAAATTTGAAGAGGAAAAGACCTGTAAGTTCCGATGCTGCACAGGCAACTCCTTCACTATCAAGGAGATTAAAGAAAATAAGGGCAGGAAGGCGCACATGGCCAAGCCTCCATCTGAGGACACTGAAGAAGCTGAGGAAGGGGATCGAGAATCTCTGATCTCAAAGCCAATTATGATTGAATCTTTGCCACCTCCAACACAGGCTGAAGACACTGTTTATGAAACAGTGATCACACATCTCGTCTCTCCAGTCAAAGCAACAACATTTGAAGATTCAAGATTAAGTCCTGAAATTGGCATCCATAGGCTGCACATTCCAACTGTTCTTTATCTGGAAGCTCCAACAACAGCTCAGCCATCTACAATTAATTCTCCAATCTTAAATGCTGAGCTACAATCTACACCAACAACACCAATTCTGGAGATAAATTCTGATGCTCTAAATTTAGATGAAGTTGTTCCAGAATATCCAATAGCCTCACACACTCTTGTGTTGTCAGAAGATAATGAGTCTTCTTTAAGTTCTGAAGACAGTGTTTCTGTTGATACTCCATCTCCCATTCTAGGAAAGGAGGCACTTATTGAGAAATTTGTTGAGCAAGCTGCTCCTATTCCTTGGGAAGATACTCACAGAGGTGTGAAGTGGACCAAGAAGTGGAATGAAACTAATTTCATTCCTAGCTCCAAAGTACTAACATACCATATTGGAAAAGCTGATGAGTTGCTCACAAATTCTGATTTCAAGACACAACTCAAAGTCACAGCTCTATCTACTAAAAATCTTCAAGGTCTACACTCTCAAACTCATGCCAAGGTTGATAAACTTCTTGAGTCAGCTGAAAAGCTAGATATGACTCTCAAATTAGACAAGTCAAGACTTATCAGACCTATACATGAGAAGGTTGAAGCTATTGAGAAGGTACAAGAGAAGCAACAGGCCCAAATTGCTGAGGTCCTGCATAATCAAGCCTCTCAACAAGCTCAACTTAATGAACTCCAATCTTCAGTTGAACTTCTTCTCTCTCTCCAACTACCCGATGATGCCAAAAAGGGGGAGAAGATAGTTAGGTCCAAATGCTCTAATACTCAGATACTGAAGAAAAGGGATAATAATGAAGATGACCAGGGAAACCCTAGAAAGGGTCAAGGTCAAGGGCAAAGCAGCAAGGTTTCTTCTAGGAAACTAATTACTGATGCAAGCAAATCTTCTATTCAAAAGAATACAAGTTCTATAGCTGCTCAAACTCAAAATCTGATAGCAAGTGCTGATAATCAAAATCTGATATCAAGTTCTGATATTTTGATTCAAGGAGGAAGTAAAGACTCTTAGAAGTTTTTGCAAACTCTGAAGCTAAAGGGAAAGCAGACTACTGTCTACTACAAGGATCCCAAGATTCAGATACTTGATGAAGAGATTGCTAAAAGATTATTTCTCAAACATAATCCTGGAATGGATTTGGAAACTCTCAAGGAGGAAGAAGCTAGATTTGCAGCTGAGAAGACAAATCTAAAGTCTAAAGCTTCTTATGCTAAGAAACCTCCAAGGCCTAAGGTAAAAGGCATTTTGATCAAAGAAAAGTCAAATTCTGAGGCTTCAAAGCCCATGACAAGATCACAGATTGATCCCAAAGATAAAGGGAAAGGAAAAGTTGATGAACCAGCAAAGCCACATGAGATGAAAATTCCTCAAATCCTGATAAAACCAGTGTGCAAAATGGTTCAAGTTCATGATGATACTCTTGTTGAAGATGAAGATGTTCAAACTCTGAAAAGAAGGAAGATAACTGAAGAATCCAAGACAACCTCTGATAAAGCTCAAGTTGTTCAGAGTGAAGGATAACAAGCTACAGAAGAAACAACAAGTTCTGATAAAGTCATCAAGAAATCAACCTCTGACAGAGCTCAAGTTGATTTAGACAAGATGAAAGTTGCTGATAAAAAGAAACTCCTATGGAAGAATGTCAAACCATCAGATCTAAAGAAAAGCTAATTGTTATCTGATTTCATGACTGTTGGATTGAAAGCCAGATAAGTAAGAGACAGAGCTTGACTAGGTTCTGATGAAGCTAAGATCAAGACATGAGTTGAAGTTGCTACAAGAGATCCATTTTTGTTGACTGACAAACCTCTTGAAGATGTTACACAGAAATACCTTGATAAGGTTATCTCTGTTCAAGTGGTATTGGATGCTCATGACAAGCATAATGTTAAAGAAAATCTGATTCTATTTCTTGAAGATGGAAGGACATATCAAATGTCAGAATCAGATGTGCTGAACAAATCCCTGAAAGAACTTCAATTCTTTCATCATATTTTAGAGATAAAGTCTGATATTACCAGGAGATGGTCAAATTTCATTTTGAAGACCATAAGAGATAAAGCAAGAATTTCTGGTTCAAGGGTTACAGAATTCATTCCTAACATAGTTGAAGATGATGGAAGTGAAATTCCAATGAAGAAGGATTCTGCTAAACTTGAAGTCATTCTGAAAGAGAAATGTTTGTGCTACAATGAAGATTCTTCTCATCCAAGGGTAATAAGACTGGGTGATGGTTTAGAAAGAAACCATATCTCTACACTAAGGACTGCAATCTACCAGATTGGAAGTCAAGATGAAGAGATGAACCAAGTCAAGACTACAATAGCTCAAGTCCTGAGGAATAAAGAAGAAACGCTGATATCAAACTTTGTCAAGAATCACTTTGGGTTCAGATTGACTCAGTGAGATTGGTAAAAGCTACAAGGACTGTAAGTTGTAGTTAGTTATCTAGTTAAACTCTTATTGCATTTGTACTTAAATGTTTTTGACATCATCAAATCTATTAACTTGTATATTTTGCATAATTTACAAGTTGAGGGAGATTTTTAGATATATTTGAGATGTCATGTCTAATATGATTTGTGTTTAGTTTTCAGAACTTAACAACATGACATATCAGGACTTACTGAAATTAGGACTTACTGAAGTCAGAACTTAATATCAGAACTTAAGGTGTCAGAAGATACATATCAGTACTTAAGTGTGGGAAGATTTTCAGATAAGGAATGCAGACCAGTTAAATATCACTTGATCTTTGTTACATACTTGTCCATCACTGAGAGAGAACAACAGTTCATATTGTAACAGAGTTTATTGAATATACTTGATCGTTGTTACATACTTGTGTTCAAATCAATTTGATTGTATAAACACTGTATTCAACCCCCTTCTACAGTGTTGTGTAACCTAACAGCCAGGATGAAGATATAAAGATTAGAGATATCGACAAGTTATTTCTACATGCAAAGACATGGAGGCCTCGATAAGCCAAGTTCATTCGAGAACTTAGAGATCTCGATAAGTCAAGGTCATACTCGAGAACTCAGAGATCTCGACAAGTAAATTTTACATTCGAGAACTCAAAGACTTCAATAAGTCACAGCAACTATAGAGTAATAAGAGATCTCGATAAGCAATTATACTTATCGAGATATCGAGTTCTCTATATATCAAATTGGAGATCTCGATGTAAAACTCAAGTGCCGAATGCAGACCAGTTAAATATCAAAGATTATTAATCAACAAACAAATCAATCACTAATTTGAAAAGTCTACAAAAGCAGCTTGAAGAGTACAAGATCAAAGGCCAAGATTAACTGACAAAGTAAAGTCACAGACAATGCACGATTTGCAAAGATACACTAAGCCAGAAATAGAAAGTCTCAGTTAACTTAAAGTAGGGTTTATTACATGTTATTGCATGCTGTGTAAAACCTATATTTACTGTTCAATAAAGTAAACACTAGATGCTTTGGTTTAGAGGTAACAAAATAGATCTAGAAAATCTTGTAACTCTAAAATGAGAAGTTGAGTTCTTTATCAACAAAAGAACCCAGAAATTTGTAGCAATACTTGATTTTAATATAAAATTAAGTGAGTTTTGAAAGATAGTGTGTTCCTATGCATTTTTTTATTGTTCCTGTTAAAACATATTATCTCTACAAGTTTGATTACTTTGTTCACCATCCAAACAGTTCAAAAAGCTTAAAAATAATCCAAAACACATTCACACCCCCCTCTGTGTTGTATTCATTACCTAACCAACATAACTAAGAATCAAGGTTTGAGTTTGGAGTTGTTATTGAGTTGTTAAAATGATCATAATTTGACTTTTTTAGCATGTTTACTGAGTTGTTAAAAAGATCGTACTTTGACATAATTAATAGTAACATATATATCAAATAAAGTTTAGAATATGTGATTTAATTTGATATTAATTTTTTTAAATCAAGTATGACTATCATTTCTTTGACTTTAAAATACATGTCAGAAAGTCAAACATTACTTAATATGAGATAGAGCAATTTTTTTTAAAATATTGTCTTCATTCAACTACTTTATGAACTCGTCGAAAAATATAAACCTTTCCGTGCATAGCATCATCGTCAATTAAATGCTTCTTTCATCGTAAATATTTTTCTAATACTTATCCAGATTTTTGGATACACAGTTTTTTTTTTAAATTTATGTATATAATAATACTAGGATTAGCTACTTCACGAACTCTTCGGAAAATATCAACCTTACTATGCACGACATCATCGTCAACTATTAGCTTCTTCCTACGTAAAATATTTTTCCTAATATATATCTATATTTTTGGATATTTAGTTTTTTAAGTTTGGGTATATAAAAATATTGCTAGTCTTAAAACCCGTGTAAGGCACAAGCACCTTCCTAGCAATATTCGTAATTTTTATTAATATCTTATATATTTTAATTTCGCCTTGATATTATTGTAAAATTGGTGCACTAAGAAAAAACATTATCCTAAACTAACTCTATAGGTCGTGCAATGCAAGTGCATGCTTTATATTATTCGAATTGATATTGTTTTAGCTCCCATTATTTACTATGTACTCATGTAGTCTCTCGGTAGATGGTTAATTTATTTATTTATGTATATGAGGAGTAGATTTGGGTGTCATAGCATTGGTGTAGGACATGTTTATCGATATTTGACATTAAGCTGAAACAACATATGTAATGGTATTTTTTGCCACTGTTGAGTGCGATCTATGGAGGTTATTGTAAAAATATTTGTGGTTATTTGAACTACGGTAGAATATAGTAGTTTGTTCACATACAATTTTGTTTTATAACTATTTTTTTGAATTTAAGTATTCTTAAATTTTTATTTTTGACGTAATAACTCTTCCTCGTCACTCGTTCAATATTAACAAATACACATCTTAGGACATGTTAAGCATTTCCGGATTGCATTCGATACAGAAACCTTACCAAGATTATCATCCATTTCAAAGAAGGAATTAATATCAATATCACTTGAGAAAGATAATGGTTCATTAATTGGTCTAGGAGATAGAGTAAAATAATAATATACCTGTAGAATATACTTATGTATAAAATTTTAATTCCTTTCTAATTATTTTTTCTGTCTGTGTGTTCAAAAAGTGAATGAAGAGTCATACAACACTTAATGTCACTACAAATTTGGATTGTACTTATATATACTCCTTATTTTATCATACTTTCGTGAATTTAAACTTTTTTATAACATAAAAATATGATAATTAAAATATGACATGAGTATATATAATTTATTTAATAAGAGGTATGAATGATTACAATACGGATGCATGCTTAATCCATACATTTTTTAGTTGCTATTTTTTAATATTTAATTCATATTTTTTTACGGAGGATCTAAATATTAATACCAATGTGATATATGGTATGTCAGCAAATCATGTGATGAAATATTAATGATAGGGTGTGAAATTTTTTTTTGAGGTTGATGACAAAAAACAATATTTTGTTATAACTAAATTATATAAAATAATATCATATATTTCCACTTATTTATAATAAGAGAAAATAAACGATTTACCCAATTTTGGGTATACCTTGACCCGGTAAACATGTAGTTTGATTGTTGGCCCTAAATACCCACATAATGTGCTAACCATAATAACTATTTGTTTTATATTTATATACGCGGTGATATGTGCTCATCTCTCCCATATACCTCATTTTCTTCCAATTATTTTGTCTTAACGGCCTCCAACAAACTCTCTAGATGGTTCCTCATCTCTTATTTGTTTTCCATATTTACAATCATACTTGATAACTCGTCGTTATAAGTCATTGAATGAACTGAGTCTATTCAGATTTCAATTAAAAACATTAATTTTCCATAGTCTTGAGTTGGTATTGTTCGTTTTTACATTTTCTTGTACTAATATCTTTTTAGGATAATTTGAAGTCTCGAATGGTAATATACACAAATTTATTGAAATGGTTGTGAACTTTAATGCCGTATCTTATGTACGGCTACCCCTTCATAGAGTAAGCACTCTGCATTTCACGTGTATGCCGTTACCTCTAATGTATAGAAATTACACCTTATGTCAATCCTTTTCTGCATTAGTTTCTTTTGTATGTTTTTACATACATTTTTGCAGATAATCAATTTCTTGCAATGACGGCAAATTCAAGATAATAAATAGTTGATGGGCTGATCGCTAATTAGTGTGACATAGTTAGTTGATATGATATTTTGTTTGTCATTTTTGCTCGATATTTTGATCACCTCCATGCCCGATTTAGCAATTTAAATCATCGTTTCTTATCCTATTTTAGTTATATAGGGTCATCACCTACAAAATAACATGATTTCGTGATCAAGTTTCTCATATATAATTATTGTATTAATTATTATTATTATTATTATTATTATTACTACTATTGTTATTATTATTATGATTATTATTATTATTATTATTATTATTATATGGACCTACTATTTAAAAATAAATGCAATTCAAATTAAGTATGTTATTGAGGTTTCAATGAAATTTAAAATATAAATTATAATATTTATTTTTACATATTATTTATAATTCAGTTGTTTATATTACTAATCTAGTAGTTAAAATATATGAATTTTTTTTTAAAAAGTTTAAACTTAGGCGTACAATGTTATTTTTTTAATTACCAAAAAAAGTAACCATTAACTAAAATATTATTATACTTGAACATATGTATGTATGCATGTATGTATCTGTGTATATATGTACGAGTATATATGTATTAATGCATATCTAAAAGTTTCTTTTGCACATGCAATGTAATGAAAAAATATTAGTTTCTACCCGTCTTGCATAGCTAAGAAATTCTAAAATTCAATACGAGATTACATGGATAAGTGGAGTGAATTTAGTTTTTTAAAAAATTACATATATTCAAATAGGTGATTATAATGATATGATGTTATATTAATTTATATTAATTTATTAACCTAGGTGCACCCAAGTAGATCTGACATTTATAATAAGTAAATAAAAAAATAGTTCAACTTCGGCGAACCTTTTTGCTAAGCTTTCCAAGATAGCCTGTGCAATGCATGTGCATACTCTAAATTGCACGAATACATTATTTTAATTGTAGTTATTTACTGTATATTCATGTTGCTCCCGGTGAATAGATGATGTATTTGTTTGTCCATATAATGAGTAGTTTTTTGGGGTATGATGACATTAGTGCATAATATGTTCTCCAACATTTGACATTAAACTGAAACAACATTTGTAATGGTATTCCTTATTGACCGGGTGATTCATATGGGTGGTTACATAACTATATGTGGTTGTTTGAACTACTGCAGAATATAGTAGTTTATTCACATATACTTTATTTTATAATTGTTATCTGAATTTAAGTCTTCTTGAATTTTTATTCTTGACCTTAGTAACCCCCCCCCCTAATTCAATATTAACAAATACACAGCTCTGGAAATCTTAAGCGCCTCAGGCTTGCATTTGTTATAGAAACCTTACCATAATTATTAGTTTTAATTGGTACCGGTCGTTCACGTTGTGCCATGTAAGGACGCGTCCAAATACTAATATAAACTAACATGATCATATGTTTTATGAATACTATAAGCTAAAGCATGTATATACACACACATACACACATGTATTTCAAAAATAATAAGCCATGACATTTTAGATAGGAATGGTACATTAATCAGTATAGCCAATAAGAGTAAAATAGGAATATATGTCAAGTAATCAGTCTCTCTAAAACCTCAAGGTTTTATAGCTCAAAAGCCCATTTGTGGGTCGAAGAATGGATCACAAGCGCCCTTTTAGGGCCCTTTCTAGGATCTTATATTAGTATTTTAACATTCCATCTTAATCGAAAGCCCATTTATGGATCGAATAGTGGATCACGGGTGACCTTGTTTGGGGCATTAATTTGCCTTTTGTGCCACGATAAATTGTTAGAATATTAGGGGCAGCAGGGAGTCGAACCTGAATCATCCTGCCATCCTAAAATCTGATATTATGTTAACTAACCATTCCGTTTAAAATCTTAAGATGTTAGAGGAAGGTGATAAGTGGCATTTTATACCACTTAGAACGTCTTATAATGGCTTGAATTGATGTATTGGAATCAGGTATTTTGTGTATTTGATGCGTTTTTCTAGTGTTTGTGCATTTCAGGGTAATACTTGCATTTGTGGAGAGATTTCATCAAGAATAAGCCTTAGAATGTGTTTGGCATTGCAAGTGGGAAGTTAGGAGCAGAACGCAGCAGAGAACGGGAGCAAAATAATTAATTTTCCAGAAAGGTGTTGGGCGCCCGCTCAGCCTGGCTGAGCGGCCGCTCCGGAAGCTGGGCGCCCACTCAGGATTGCTGGGCGGCCGCTCAGGGGCGCGAATTAAAATTCTGATTTTTTAGAGTTCTTGTTCTGCTGGACTTCTGACTTCTGAGATAGCTGGGAATTGTGGGGCTTCTATATAAGTAGTTTTCAGAGACGTTTCACGTGTGTTGAATCGTGTTATTAATCGAGGAGCAAAGAGATAAGGAAGAAGACCGTTTTAGCATATCACAATGAAGAAGAGGAAGCATAGTTTTCTTGTGATTCTTTTATTCCTTGTATCAGTGGATGCTAGTTTTCTTTGCTTTAAACCTATTTACTCTTGTGACGTACTCTGGTTTAATATAAGTAGTTTTATTAATTATTCTTGTGTGTTATTATCATGTTTTCATATGAACCCATGGTGATGATGAGTTCAATCATGGGCTAATCGTGATCATGGGGTCGTAACGGATTTGCTATGGAATTCTTTAGTTAGTTGTTTAATACCTTAGTGTGTGATGATTGAATGATATCTAGTATTGGTTGTGCTTATTCGTCTTATGTGCGTCGCGAACATATAAGATAGGGTGTTAATCTCTTGTGAAGCGATGGTGGATCTTGAGATTTAGAACTTGCCATGCTAGCATAGGTTCATGTATGCGTATGCATGATTAGTGGGTAACTCTAACCGTTTTACTTGCCTTGTGTAATCATAAGGAATAACTTATGCTTAAATCGTTATGTTGTCAAATTCTGTAGACATATAGGGTCTCAACATAATTGATGACTATTCAAATTCTATCTTAATTGTGGATGCTTGGTAGAATGGTATTAGTACAATGAAAGTTAGCTTTTATCAGTTTCGTGTTGTTCGATTAATATCATCACCGTTACATGCTAAGGGTAATAACAATAACTATTGAAGGAAGTAGTAATGAAGTTATGATCTCATGTGTGTTTAATATTGTTAATTCAAGTGTCAATTAAGTGTTTAATTCTCATAGTTAATTCTAGTTAATAATTAGTTAATCAAATCTTCGTGTTATTGTCTTACTGTTGAGAAGTAATCATATATTGGTGAGTGAGTGTTAATTGAACTTAATTAGTGTGAGTCTCTGTGGGAACGAACTAGAAAGTATTATATATTACTTGCGAACGCGTATACTTGCGTGTATTATTAGCGCGTGTTTTTCGCCCTAACAAGTTTTTGGCGCCGTTGCCGGGGACTTGGCGTATTTGTTTAGTTTATGCATTTACCATCAGTGGTCATTAGGACTCTTTGATTAAGACGTGTTACTTATCGTTTCCGGTTGTGTTTCAATTACTTTAGCGAGTGTTTATGCAAACACGTTCTCGTACTCGCAAGAGGACTTTAGATACGGCTGAGGAGACAGACTCAGTTCTTGATATTCCGGAGAAGATAGATTTTGAAGATTTGGATAAAGAGAGTGAGCAGAAAAAACCAGTAACCATGGGTGATCGTATAGTTCCAGCAGATCCAGCTCTTATGGACTTTTCTCGGCCTAAAATTAATGACATTCTGTCAAGCATCCTTCGTCCGGCTATTCAGGCTAATACTTTTGAAATCAAGCTGGGCACTATTCAGATGGTGTAGAATTCTGTTTCTTTTGGAGGTGCTGCAACTGAAGACCCCAACATGCACATCAGGAATTTTGTCGAGATCTGTAGTACTTTCAAATTTAATGGTGTGACTGATGAGGCTATCAAGCTGAGGCTTTTTCCATTCTCTCTGAGGGATAAAGCTAAGGACTAGTTACATTTTGTACCAGCTGGGTCCATCACTACTTGGCAAGATCTTGCGCAAAAGTTTCTGGTAATGTTCTATCCAATGGCAAAGACTGCAGCTATGAGGAATGCTCTTACTCAGTTTGCGCAGCAACCAACAAAATCTATGTGCTAAGCTTGGGAGTGCTACAAGGAGATGTTGAGAAAGTGTCCACATCATGGTATGCCTGACTGGATGGTGATCACTGGTTTTATAATGGTTTGGGGGCCCAATCTCAGCCCATGCTCGATGCAGCAGCTGGAGGCGCCTTATGGGTCAAGAGCTATACTGAGGCTTATAATCTTATTGAAACTATGGCTGTAAATGAGCATCAAAACCCAACTCAAAGGATGATGACTGGGAAGGTAGCAGGTATTCTGGAAGTTGATGCAGCTACACCTATTGCAGCGCAGCTCCAATCGCTGTCTATGAAGGTCGATTCTTTAGCCACCTATGGAGTCAATTAGATAGCTATGGTCTGTGAGCTTTGTGCATGTTCTCATGCTACGGATCAGTGTTCTCTTTTTAATGAATCTGTTCAGTATGTGAACAATTATCAGCGACCGCAGCAGCCTGCGCCAGCTACTTATCATCCTAATAACAGAAATCATCCCACTTTCAACTGGAGCAATACTCAGAATGCTATTCAGCAACCATATCAGCAAGGCATAAGTAAACAGTTTAATCCACCTGGATTCCAGCAACCACAGCATTATGCTCAAAGGCAATCATATCCTCAACAATGAGGTGCTGCTCCACCTTTTAGTGCTGATTTCGAAGAACTTAAGCTGTTGTGAAAAAGTCAAGTTATTTCTATCAAGACCTTGGAAAATCAAATCGGTCAAATAGCCAATGCAGTACTCAATCGTCAACCTGGCACACTTCCCAATGATACTGAAGTGCCAGGCAGGAAGGAAGCTAAAGAACAAGTTAAGGCTATTTACCTTAAGGTCTGGAAAAGTTGCTGATGGTGAAAAAGCGAAAGACGGAGAAGCTGAAGTTGTTGATGAAGAAGAGAAGCAAAAGGAGAAAGCGGAGGAACCAAGGAATACTACTGTTGAACACACTCTGCCTGAGGGTAATACAGGGGAGAAACAGCTATATCCTCCACCACCTTTCCCTAAGAGATTGCAACAACAAAAACTGGATAAGCAGTTCGGTAAGTTTCTGGAGGTGTTCAAGAAACTTCACATCAACATACTTTTCGCTGAGGCTCTAGAGCAAATGCCTAGTTATGCGAAATTCATGAAGAGTATTCTTTCAAGGAAGGTGAAACTGGATGACCTTGAGACCGTTGCTCTAACGGAAGAGTGCAGTGCTGTGCTGCAACAAAAATTACCTCCAAAGCTTAAAGATCCAGGTAGCTTCACCATTCCTTGCACCATTGGCAAGTTATCTTTTGATAAGTGCTTGTGCGATTTGGGAGCAAGCATCAATCTGATGCCGTTGTCTATCTTCAAAAGTTGAATTTGCCTGATCCAAAGCCCACCTACATGTCTCTACAATTGGCTGATCGTTCTATTACATATCCACGAGGCATAGTGGAGGACGTGTTAGTAAAGGTGGATAATATAACGACCCATGTATTTTTGAATTATTTAAATATGAAAATGTGGAAGTGTTAAATAAATAAAGTATGTGTATAGTTTTGTCATCCTGATGTTGTTTTATTATTATTTATGTGTGATTTATGGTGTACAGGGTGGTTTGGGTAGTTAATTATTGAGTGTATTGAATTGTTTACACTTTTAAAAGTGAATTTAGTGCAAATTTATTTGCATAAATATTTGAAATGTCTCTAAAATTGTTTTTATGATTTTACAATTACAATATTTATTTTTGGGATTTTATAAAACTTAGAAATCAATATTTCATTATTTATTTAGCCCTGTATGATTTTCTGATTGTATTTATTGGTAAAAATATGTCTTTAATTCTAAAATTCTATAAAAAAATTATGAAATTCATATTTATTTAAGTTTGAAATATTCCGAGAATTTTAAAATTATTTCGGGAATTTTCAGGATTAATTTCACCCGCGCGTTGTTTCCGTTATTTGTTAAAAGCGGGTATAAAGTGCGTTTTAGAAACTATTTAAAAATCATAAAATTTATGTTTTCTTAAACTTCGGGATATTTATAACATTTTAAGACTATTTTCGTAATATTCTGAATTTGTTTTAAGAGCAGCTCATTTCGTTAATTGTTAAATGCGGATATAAGTTATGTTTCAAAAATACTTTTAAAATTATGGAAAATTTATTTTTAATAACTTTGAATTATTTGTGATATTTTAGAATTAATTTGGAATTTTGCGGGGTTATTTTATTTATGCGATGGTTCGTTAAATTTGTAAAAACGGGACAAAATAGGACTGTGAGAACAGGAAAAGGGGCACGTGGCATAATTTCAGTTAATCAGCTGATTCGTGGCAGCATTTCAGAGGGTGGGGAATAAAAATTAAAATCCTATCGGGTAAACACAATACCCACAAACACAACAACACAGTCTATTAATTTCTCATCTCGAATCTCTCTCTCTACAAATCTCTTTTCTCTCTTTCTTGTCACCATCTCTCTGTTTTTCCTTTAATTCCCCTTCCTTTTCTGGTTCCGGCGCCGCCTGTGCCTATTCCGGTGAACCGCAGTGGGTCACCCCTGTTGGTTTTCGTGGCCTAGCTTTCCGGTATCCTGATGTTCAGTTTTTTCCGGCCGTTTATGTTAAGCTATCGCCTATATCTGTGGGCTTGGTGGCTTCGATTCTGCTCAGGTTGGTTCCGGTTTGTTGTGATTTTGGTTCCTCGACCCTTTTTCCAGGGAGCCTCCGTCTGACTTCGGTTTAGCTGGGTGGTTTGTTATCTGTGTGTGTTGAGTGCGGTTGTGTGTAGTGTGTGTGCAGTTGTGTATGTGAGTATGAGGATTGCTGTGTTGTGCCTCTGTGAAATTCAAGGACTTAACATTTTTGGATTGTTCGAATTATTGATTGGGTTTTGAAATTACCTGATTGATTCTATGAAAATATCCTCCGGTTATTGATGTTTAGGGTATTCAATTATTTTTTTTTTAAAAAAAATAATATAATATAGGTGAAATTTTATTCGGAAACCCGAATTTTATCGGGCACCAATAAAATTTTGCCGCCGTCGGCGATGAGCCCCGGCGAGCCGACGGTGGACGGTGATGAAGTTATTCTGAGTCCTAATTTTATAAAATAAATAAATGTAAAACGCGAATAATAATTAATAATTGTAATCGAGTTGAAACTGGGAAATGTGTAGAATTTTAAGTGTTATGACTGGATTGAATTGGAGGTTGGGGATTGTATCTGGATTGTTGGATTGTGGTTGTTGTGAGTTTGGTTATTGTTGATTTGACGTCGATGGATGTTTCGACGGGTAGTCCGATAAACAAAGGGGACGCTGTCCGATTTTCCGGAAAATTGAACTACGGAAATACGGGAGTGTATCCGAGGATTATCGGGACGTCGAGCGAGTATAAGTAAATACATATACGTATGTTTTATACAGAACCTGATTATATGTTGTGCTGTATATTTGGACCAAAACACAGTAACCCTAATTTCGTAAAATAACGAGTATACGTATTTTCTGAAATCGGACACTGGATCGATTTCGAGAATGTGAACCTTAATTGTTGTCTGTGTTATTCTAATATGAATAATTACAAGTCAGGTTTGAATATTGTTGGGTAAGAATTAGTATCGAGGATATGTCAAGTATACCTAGACATCTAACGTAGGGTATTTCGACCCTGTAGGTTATAGTCGGGAACCTGAAAGTGGAAGATGGACTAAAGAAAACCTAGCAATTAGTCGACGAGCTCAGTAGAGTTTCAACAGAAAAACCTGAGGGTCGAAGTCGAATCCAATGAGATCTAGTGGTTGGACGTTAAAGCCTGAACGGCAGAGTCGGATCAGAATTGATCGGTAATAGTTGTAAAGCCTGTAAGGCAAGTACTTCCGAACTTTTCTTCAAGATATATTGCCAACATCTTCGAACTGTTTCATAACATGTCACTACTATTCAAAATAACTCCTGTTTTATAATACAAGTGCTTTAAAATATTTAACTTTGAACCCTGATTTCTCTTGATCTTGAGCCAAAAGCCTTATTCTTTGTAAACCATCCTTGGTTTATCCTCAGATACCAAACCACACCAATATGATACTACACCCCAAATGTATAACTACCAAACACTAAACACTGGAACGAAAATTGTTTGAAAACACAGAAACTTTATATTCCAACCATTCTTTATAACATCAAAGAACTATACCTTGAAACATCATTACTGGTCAAATACTTGATCATTTTACAAACTGAAAATCGTTTCCTACACATACCCTGATATACCCTTGAGATATCCATGAGTTTCCTTACGTTTTTATTCAGATGTTTAACCATCATTGATTATGATCTTGTTTTATCGAATTATATTATTTATCATATTGAACTGCTTTAGGATTGGATAATTTTATATATGTGGACCAGATTCGTGGTCAGACCATACCAATGGTCAAGTTAGGCCAATGTGTACCTTGGATCCAGTAATTAGAGCAGTGTTGTGTGCTTGCTCGGGGTTAGTGCGTGACTGATCAGCAGCCTAACCTTGGTTTTTAAAACTTAAAATGAATATCCAATTCTAATGATTAATTAAAAAGAAACTTGATTCATCTGAATCATCTCACTTGATCATTGTTTAACCTCAGTTATCGTTATTATGACTTGCTGAGCTAGTTAGCTCACTCTTGCGAATCTTTTTATGTATTCTACAGTTAAAAAGGGATACGGTTGATAGCGAGGTTTCCCAGTTCAATGTACGAGCTAGGATTCCCGATTGAGTTGGATCGAGCTAGCAGAAGCTTATGGAGGTAGTGAGATAGTAAGATTGTAAGAAAATTTTTATTATCAGTTGTAAGTTAAATTAGTTGGAATTTGGTACGTTGTAATAAAAATTAAGGTTGTGGCTTGTTTTCAAACTTAAACCTGTTGCGATCCATGGTTACATAGAGCAGGGTCATTGCAATTAATATGTCATATACAGGTTGATATGTTGTGTTTGTGTTGTGGACCCCAAACATCTGACCCGGGTTTGGAGGGTGCCACAGATAAGCTCTTCTTCCCTGCAGACTTTGTCATTTTGGATTTCGAGGAAGATAAGAAGATTCCCATAATCTTGGGGAGACCTTTCTTGGCTACAGGTTGTACCTTGATAGATGTGCAGAAAGGTGAACTTACTATGAGGGTGCAGGATCAGGATGTGACATTCAATGTATTCAAAGCGATGAAATTCCCTACAGAAGACGAGGAGTGCTTAAAGGTGGATTTGATTGATTATGCGGTAACTTCAGAACTTGATCATATGCTAATGTCTCATGCATTAGAGAAAGCCTTAGTGGGGGAGTTTGACAGTGATGATGAGGATGGCAATGAGCAACTACAATATCTAAATGCTTCTCCTTGGAGGCGAAAGCTATACATGCCATTTGAATCTCTTGGTACTTCTGACCTCAAAAATGCTGAAGGAAATCTCAAACCATCTATTGAGGAAGCACCTACTTTGGAGCTTAAACCATTGCATGAACACTTGAGGTATGCCTTTTTAGGTGATGCATCTACTTTACCTGTTATTATTGCATCTGAACTTTCAGGTAGTGAGGAGGACAAGCTCTTGAGGATCTTGAGAGAATTCAAATCGGCTATCGGATGGACATCAAAGGGATTAGCCCTTCGTACTGCATGCATAAAATTCTGCTAGAGGAAGGTAGCAAGCCAACTGTTGAGCAACAGCGACGGCTTAATCCTATCAGGAAAGAAGTGGTGAAGAAAGAAATTCTGAAGTGGCTGGATGCAGGAATCATATATCCTATTTCTGACAGTTCTCGGGTGAGCCCCGTGCAATGTGTACCGAAGAAAGGAGGTATAACTGTGGTAGCAAATGAGAAGAACGAGATCATCCCCACTCGAACAGTCACAGGATGGAGGGTATGCATGGATTACAGAAAGTTGAACAAGGCCACGAGAAAGGATCACTTCCCTCTTCCATTTATTGATCAGATGCTTGACAGGTTGGCCGGTCATGAGTATTATTGTCTTCTGGATGGCTATTCGGGGTATAATCAAATTTGCATTGCACCAGAGGATCAAGAAAAGACTACCTTCACTTGTCCATTTGGCACGTTTGCTTTTCGCAGAGTTTCGTTTGGCTTATGTGGCACACCTGCCACTTTTCAGAGATGTATGATGGCTATATTCTCTGATATGATTGGAAATAATGTCAAAATGTTCATGGACGACTTCTCCGTCTTTGGACATTCGTATGATGAATTTTTGAATAATCTTCGTGCGGTGCTCAAAAGGTGTGTGGAAACTAATTTGGTGCTAAATTGGGAAAAATGTCACTTTATAGTGCATGAAGGCATTATTGTTGGGCATAAAGTCTCTAGCAAGGGTCTTGAGGTGGACAAAGCCAAGGTGGGAGTCATTGAAAATCTTCCACCTCCTATTTCTGTGAAAGGAATTCATAGTTTTCTTGGTCATGTGGGTTTTTATCGGCATTTTATCAAGGATTTCTCGAAGATATCTAAGCCATTGTGCAACTTACTCGAGAAAAAATGCGCCTTTCAAATTTGATGATTAATGCGTGGCGGCATTCGAGACTCTCAAGAAGAGTTTGATAACTGCACCAGTTATTACGGCACCTGATTGGACAGAGCCTTTTGAGATGATGTATGATGCGAGTGATTATTTGGTGGGAGCAGTTCTTGGGCAGCGCAAGAATAATCTTTTTCATGTGGTCTACTATGCTAGTAAGACTCTAAATGGAGCTCAAATGAACTACACCACTACTAAGAAGGAGCTCTTGGCTATAGTCTTTGGTTTCGAAAAATTTCGATCTTATCTGCTTGGGACAAAGGTGACAGTATTCACAACTCATGGGGCCAGTCACTATTTTCTTTCCAAGAAGGATTCGAAGCCAAGACTTATTCGTTGGGTGCTCTTACTACAGGAATTTGAGTTAGAGATCAAGGATCGAAAAGGTACTGAGAATCAAGTAGCTGACCATCTCTATAGATTGAAGAATCCCGATTCTACTTCACAAGATAAGACATTGATCAACGAATCTTTTCCGGATGAGCAGTTGTTCGCAGTTCAGGAGGAAGAGCCATGGTTCGCAGATATTGTGAACTATCTTGTCAGCAATATAATGCCTCCTAATATGAATACAGCTCAAAAAAAGAAGTTTCTGCATGAGGTGAAGTGGTACATGTGGGATGAACCATATTTGTTTAGACAAGGAGCTGACTAGATCATCAGGAAATATATCCCATTCTGTGAGACAAAAGGGATATTACGAGACTGCCATTCCACAGTTTATGGTGGACATTATGGTGGTGAAAAGATAGCAGCTCATATTCTGCAAGCATGTTTTTTCTGGCCTACTTTGTTTAAGGATGCACATCAGTTCGTTTTAAGGTGTGATCGTTGCCAAAGAGTGGGGAATCTTACGAGGAAGGATGAGATGTCGTTAAATGTGATGCTTGAAGTCGAGGTCTTTGATGTTTGGGGAATCGATTTTATGGGACCATTTGTCTCATCCTGTAATAATCAGTACATCTTGCTGGCAGTCGATTATGTCTCAAAATGGGTAGAAATCAAGGCCCTACCGACGAATTATGCAAAGATAGTATTGAATTTTCTTCATAAGCAGATTTTCACAAGGTTTGGAATACTACGAGTAATCATAAGTGATGAGGGGTCGTATTTCTGCAACTGTAAGTTCACTTCTATGATGCAGCGCTACACTGTGAATCATCGTGTTGCTACTGCCTATCATTCGCAAACGAATGGTCAAGCGGAAGTGTCTAATAGAGAGATCAAGTGCATTCTAGAGAAAGTTGTTTAAAGCTCGATGAAGCTGTTTGGGCTTATAGAATAGCATACAAGACTCCACTTGGGATGTCCCCGTTTCAACTTCTTTATGGTAAGGATTGTCATTTACCTGCGGAGCTTGAGCATAAGGCTTATTGGACGTTGAACAAGTTGAACCTGGATCTAGATGCAGCTAGAAAGAAGCGAATGCTTCAGTTAAATGAACTTGACGAATTTCAACTACAAGCGTACGAGAACAACAAAATGTACAAGGAAAAAGTGAAAAGGTGGCATGACAGGAAGCTATATCCTAAGTCATTTGTGCCGGGGCAGCAAGTTCTTTTATTCAACTCTCGTCTCCGACTTTTTCCTGGAAAGTTGAAATCAAGGTGGTCTGGACCTTCTATTGTCAAAACTGTATTTCCACATAGAGCGGTGGAGATTTTTGAGATTGATCCAGGCCAAGCATTCAAGGTTAATGGTCAGCGTTTGAAGCATTACAATGGGGACACGGCAGACCGGGAAGTGGTTAGTGCCGTTTTATTGTCAACTTGAGCAAGGTACGGTACGTCAAGCTAATGATGTAAAAGAAGCACTTTTTGGGAGGCAACCCGAGATTTGTTGTTATAGAAACCCTTAGAAATCAGTAACCTATCCAAAAACACAAAATATTCAGAAAAAAGGACAAGAAATTTTTTTTTTCCAGTCACAATCTGGGCGCCCGCTCAGCTCTGCTGGGCAGCCGCTCAGGATGCGGGGCGGCCGCTCAGGATGTCGGGCGCCCGCGCAGCTTTGCTGAACGGCCGCTCAGCCCCCGAATTTCTGAAAAAAAATTTAGCCTTATAAAATCCAAAAAAATCAGAAAAATCAAAAAATTAAAACACAAAGCCACAACCCACGAATTCTTTTCCCATTAACCCACGTTTTTTCCTCAAACCCCATTCCTAATCAAATTTTAACCTTAATTCCTACCCTATATATACATACAACTATTCCATATACTCTCCCATATACTTTCAACCTTAAAACTCTCTCCCATATTCAAAAACACAAATCTTAAACACTTTTTCTTAGTTTCAATGGCACCCAAGAGAGCCCGAACTATTGATAGCAGCAGCACTGTGCCTACTGCTGATTCTTCAAGGGGTACTGCTGTGAGACCTCGTTTGTTTGATAGGGCTGCTGAGGAGGAGTATACTAGGCTTCTGGGTAAGCCGATTTTGAAGGAGAGGGGATTCTTACCATCAGGGAGGGATGGTGAGTTGTTGCCGATCATTGCTGAAAAGGGTTGGATTTCTTTTTGTGAGTCGCCGGAGGCGGTTCCGATGAGCGTGGTTCGCGAGTTTTATGCGAACGCAAAGGCTGAGAAGAATGGGTTTGCTGTTGTTCGTGGGCTTACAGTGGATTATCATCCTGAGGCAATTCCCCGTGTGATTGGGCAGGGACAGAGGAAGCTCACGGAGGAGAATTGGAATGAGAAGCCCTCTGAAGAGTTTAATTTGGATCTGATTTGTACTATCTTTATCATCTGGGCACGGTTTGGAAGTTCAAGACTGGAACTAACGAGTATCTTTCTTTTCCGACGATTGCGATGAATAGGTATGCCCGTGCATGGAATGCTTTTATTTGTGCTAATATTCTGCCTACTTCACATGTACATGAGGTTATAGTTGAGCGAGCAAGGTTGTTATGGGGTATTTTGAATGAGTATTATGTGGACCTTGGTGAGTTCATCTACCAAGGAATTCTGAAGTTTTTGAAGGGAGCGAAGCACATGAACATCCGTTATGCATCTACTGTCATGAAGCTATACCGAGCAGTGGGAGTTCATTGGCCTTCTCACGAGCAGTTGCAGATGCCGGCCGCTCCTATTGATTCAGGGACACTGAATGCGATGCAGGGGTGTGGACGGGTGGAGTTCCTTTCTACTACCTTCACTGGAGACAGTGAAGATTTTAAGTTTGGGGGTGGTAGTTAAGGAATATTTTTGTGTGTGTGTCATATAGTTGCATATTCATCATAGTTTAGTTCATATAATTGCATATTTTTACCAAATAGTTTTTTTTTTTATTTTATAGCTTTATTTATCATGTCATTTAGCTCATGCATTTACCATGATCCCTTTTAGGTTGCTTTACCAATTGATTTGTGATATTGATGCGAGTGTAGTGATAGCATTAGAGTGATGTTGAGTCTTGTAGGTTGACATGCATGCTAGAAACACTTGTAATTTCACTAAGTCTTAGAGAATGATTAAGGACTAGATTGTTATCATGGTTTGATGGTTTTTGAGGGTAATCTATTGATTATGCTTAGAATTTATAATAGGTTCTTAATGATAAAAGGCATGAAAAGTAAAAAAATGGAGTACAAATTGGAATTCATTGCTAATTGTGGCTAGGCGTTAAATGGCTAGTAGCCGACTCGTATTTTTATGCGAGTAGTCTAGGGTTGAGCAAGATGGAGCGAAACGCACTTGCTCAAAAATCTGAAAAAAAGAGAAAAAAAATAGAAAAAGGAAAAAAATAGAAAAAATAGAAAAGAAATAAAAAAAAGAGTTAGTGCATAATTGATCACGAGTGGGCTCTTTGGTATTCGAGTTATTAAGTTCTTAGGGGACTTTGTGCCTAGTGACCTAAGGCTTTTATAGTCTGGGATCCGCTAACCTAACGCTCGCTAAATGGATGCCATTGTATAAGTCTTTTGTGGAGCTCACTCATTGCACGGTCAAATAAGCATTTGTTTGTGTGTTAAATAAAAAGCATGATTTCGTAATAAGCTCCAGTAATCATGAAGTGTTATAAGTCATTTTGTGCCTAAAATTTATTCTTCGTATAATCATGTGATTGCCTTGAGGATGGTCGAGTTATGATAATTGATCTAGTTTCGAAGCATATCTGTTAAGCATCCGCACACACCACGTTTCTGGTTGTATATTAGTTTGCATGATTTGATTGATCTTTAGTCACCTAATTGCATTTGTTGAGATGTCGTGAATTGGTTGGTATAGTCGTAGTGAGGGGGATCGCTGCATTTCATATAGATTGCATTCATGCATGTTTTTGTTTTATTTTTGAGTCTGTGACGCTTGAGGACAAGCATCGATTTAAGTTTGGGGGTGTGATAAGGGGCATTTTATACCACTTAGAACGTCTTATAATGGCTTGAATTGATGTCTTGAAATCAAGTATTTTGTGTATTTGATGCATTTTTCTAGAGTTTGTGCATTTCAGGGTAATACTTGCATTTGTGGAGAGATTTCATCAAGAATAAGCCTTAGAATGTGTTTGGCATTGCAAGTGGGAAGTTAGGAGCAGAACGCAGCAGAGAACGGGAGCAAAATAATTAATTTTCCAGAAAGGTGCTGGGCGCCCGCTCAGCCTGGCTGAGTGGCCGCTCCGGAAGCTGGGCGCCCGCTCAGGATTGCTGGGCGGCCACTCAGGGGCGCGAATTAAAATTCTGATCTTTTAGAGTTCTTGTTCTGCTGGACTTCTGACTTCTGAGATAGCTGGGAATTATGGGGCTTCTATATAAGTAGTTTTCAGAGACGTTTCATGTGTGTTGAATTGTGGTATTAATCAAGGAGTAAAGAGATAAGGAAGAAGACCGTTTTAGCACATCACAATGAAGAAGAGGAAGCATAGTTTTCTTGTGATTTTTTTATTCGTTGTATCAGTGGATGCTAGTTTTCTTTGCTTTGAACCTATTTACTCTTGTGACGTACTCTGGTTTAATATAAGTAGTTTTATTAATTATTCTTGTGTGTTATTATCATGTTTTCATATGAACCCATGGTGATGATGAGTTCAATCATGGGCTAAACGTGATCATGGGGCCGTAACGAATTGGCTATGGAATTCTTTAGTTAGTTGTTTAATACCTTAGTGTGTGATGATTGAATGATATCTAGTATTGGTTGTGCTTATTCGTCTTATGTGTGTCCCGAACATATAAGACAAGGTGTTAATCTCTTGTGAAGTGACGGTGGATCTTGAGATTTAGAACTTGCCATGCTAGCATAGATTCATGTATGTGTGTGCATGATTAGTGGGTAACTCTAACCATTTTACTTGCCATGTGTAATCATAAGGAATAACTTGTGCTTAAATCGTTATGTTGTCAAATTCTGTAGACATATAGGGTCTCAACATAATTGATGACTATTCAATTTCTATCTTAATTGTGGATGCTTGGTAGAATGGTATTAGTATAATGAAAGTTGGCTTTTATCAGTTTCATGTTGTTCGATTAATATCATCACTGTTACATGCTAAGGGCAATAACAATAACTATTGAAGGAAGTAGTAATGAAGTTATGATCTCATGTGTGTTTAATATTGTTAATTCAAGTGTCAATTAAGTATTTAATTCTCGTAGTTAATTCTATTTAATAATTAGTTAATCAAATCTACGTGTTATTGTCTTAACGTTGAGAAGTAATCATACATTGGTGAGTGAGTGTTAATTGAACTTAATTAGTCTGAGTCTCTGTGGGAACGAACTAGAAAGTATTCTATATTACTTGCGAACGCGTATACTTGCGTGTATTATTAGCGCGTGTTTTCCGCCCTAACAGAAGGCCCAATTTAGGATCTTATATTAGTATTCTAACACTCCCCCTCACTCGAAAGCCCAGTTATGGGTCGAAGAGTGGATCACAGGCTCCCTGTTTTGGGGAATTAATTTTCCTCTCTTGTCCATCCACTACTAGAAATAGTGCCTACGACATCACCCCTTTAACATCGGTTAGAAATGTCACCGATGTTAAAAGCAATTTTAACATCGGTCAATTCAAAACCGATGTTAAAGGGGTTATAAGACATCACTATCTTAATTAGCCGATGTCTATAATTGTTTTTAAAAAAAATAAAAAAAGCCCCGCTTCTTTCTTTCCCCCGTTAATACACCAAAAAATCCCCCCCTTAACCAAATTTTTATTCTCAGTTTCCCCCCCTAACCAAAAACATTTCCCCTCTCTCTCATTCTCTCTTCTCTCACTCACAACCCCTCTTCTCTCTTCTCTCTTCTCTCTCACTCACAACCTCTCTTCTCTCTTCTCTCTCACCCTCTCGTCTCTCTTCTCTCTCACTCTCATCTCTCTCATCTCTCACTGTTTCTCTTCTCACTCACTCTCTCTAAACCTAAAACCCTTATTTGTACAAACCTATTTATATGAATTAAACTCGATTAATTCATAAATCGAGCTCGATTGGTGTTGAATAGCCTTGAAAGAAGTTTGGTCTACTCGATTAAAGTTTGGTCTACTGGATTTATTACTATTTATTGAAGTTGGGTTTGCTCGATTAGGTATATTGCTCCCTGTTCTTGTTAAATTTTAGGAACTGTTTTTGTTTTTGAAGTATAATTACAGCAAATGTTTAATCATGTAAATATTTGTATATATAAAATGAAACGTTTAATATATGTGTATGTTTATTTTGGGCGTGTAAACATGAAGTATAATTATCTTTAAGGCCAGTCTGTGTATGTTTATATATGTGTGTATGTTTGTTTTGGGTTCTTGATTGCTTGTTACTATAGAATTAGTTCAATTATGTGTATAGGAGTGTAGATTAGAGAGTACAGTTGGCTTTTGCATGTGTTTGCATTCAGTTTCAGTGTGTAACTGATCCTAAGGTTCGTTTCAGAAATCGTCCCCTTATTTTTAAAGAATTCAGTGTATACAACATATTTGATCTATTATGTAATAGGAATCAGGAAGAAATGCATTAAATATCATTTTCGATAAATCTTTATGATTTTGAGCTGTAGTATGTTGTCAGGGGCATTGCTTAACAGTATAAGCTCCATGACTTTTGACAGGTTCGTCTAAAATGTGAATTCTTGGATGAGAAGGCATTGGCAGTGCCACTTAGGACAGGATGTAAGGTAGGACTCAGATTGTGGGATATCTAATAAAAATTATATCTGATTTTGAGCAGTTATAGGTTACTTTTAAAATTTGTATGTTCACCAAAAAGGCTATTACTTATAAGGAATGATAAGATTTTAAACTTTTTCATTAATAAAAAATGATGTAAGATGCCATGAGGTGATTATAGTTTATTTGAGTTTATATAGTTATTTTTGTTGGTATTGAATGTGTGAACTTTATGTTTAGGTCATTAATGAATTTTTTGTTCAAAGTTGAGGCTTCTTGATTATTTTCGGGTTTTTAGGTATGGTTGTATCTAGAATTCGAGATTTATATGAGCTGAACTTGCATCATGGTTGATAAAACAAAGGTTACCGGGTCTGTTTTGATTATTAGTTTTAGGTGTTGTTATTTGGCTAATACGAGCATTGTTTATTTCTCTGTGTCTGTGAAATTAATTTATTGCTTAAGCTATTTGGTGGTTCCAAGAATTATCATTTTTTGTGTGTGATAATGTATTGGTTGCTATGTTAGATTGTTAATGAAGTATTTATGTGATAGTGATTGTATAATTTACTTTAGTAATTAGCACATATGAATATCAACAATAATTCTTATATTTATAAAAATAAATAAAAACCCACCTCAAATTATAGAATATGATTGCTTTCTTATCACAAAATTCTAATCTTTTTCACTTAGTGAACAAGTTGCATAACTTAAATTCATTTTCCTTTTATTTCCAAGGTACTATATGTAGGGGATGTATTCAATCTAGTTTTTAAAGGATTGATAATTATCCATGGATTTTGAAAGATTTTCTTTGATTTCAATTCGACATGGATTTTAAGAGAGTTGATGGAAAATGTTGTAGAGTCTTGATGATTTTAGTTAAATTTTTCTCAAATCCATCAAAATCTCATGGAGTTTAGAGAGATTTCAAAAGATAAAAAATGTACTAGCAAATCCATGAAAATCCACAAAATTATCAAATAAAAAAAATCCATGAAATTTTGAATACCATCAGATTTTGATGGATTTTTTAAAATCCAAATTGAATACCATTAGATTTCAAAGGACTTTTTAAAATCTAAATTGAATACCATCAGATTTTAAAAGACTTTAAATAATCCTGGTTGAATACCATCAGATTTTATAGGATTTTTTAAAATCCAAATTGAATACCCCTTGATTTCAAAAATCCTAAAAAATCCTTTAAAATCTTGAATAAATACACCCCTCGTAATGTTAGCTTTCTTGACTGAAATGTTTATATCTTGGTGTTCTTTTTACAATTTAGTGTATTTTGAGTAGTTTTATGCATTTAATTTTTGGGTTTTTTTATTTTTTTAATGTTAACACTTGGTTAAAGTGTTTGCTTAAGGTATTAATATATTTGATTATTTAATGTAAGTTAGTTTTGTTTTTGTCATTTTCAGATGGTTATTTAGATATAGTGGAATGAAATGTGTGAATTTTATGTTTTGGTGATGAGTGATTTTGTTTGTTTGTTCTAATTGAGGTTTCTTAGTTTTTCTCGTGGTTTTGGGTATTTGTGTATCGAGGAAATTCGAGATTTATGTGAATTATGCTAAAATTATAGAGAGAAGAGAGAAAAATAGGGGTTTATTATAATAAAACTTGTTCTCAATTACAATATAAGAGGGTTTTATATAGCCAACAACCAAACCATAATAAAGGAAAACATCGTAACAAGGAACTATTCTAATAATTAAACTATCTAAAATAATAATATTATATATATTAACATCCACTCAAACTCACGATGGTGAATCGAGAGTTTTACAAACAAGAAATGGAGCCACGCAGTCAAAGAAATCCAAAGTTGCAACACCAGAAACAAGAGCATCCAAACGAATTCAGAAATAGAGTCACAAATTCAAGAACCAAAAATTTCCAAGAACATCCAAAGCTGAGCACATCAAAATAAGAGAAAATATACAACCGCAAGACAAAAGAAAACTGAGTATCTAATCAGCAAGATAAGAAGAACCATTTAAGTCACCATGTTAGAAATCGTATACACTTTGGAAGATGAACACAATATATGGCACAATACTTTGTTAAGCAGGCGTAACTACCAATGGCTAATTTATAGCTCGATAGCCGTTGGTGAAGTAACTTATCTATGATAAGAATGTGTAGCATTTTCATGTAGATCTCAGATAATAGCTAGTGTTGTAATTGTTAAGTCCATAGTTATCCTTGACTCAATGGATAAATAGAGTAGGGTGGCGAATTGAAAATACTCGATGTCATATAATTCTGTTTTAAATGAAATTAGACAAGCAATGTCTAAGGAAGAACACTTCCTATGGCTACGGAACTAGTTCATCTACGGTTAGGGAATCAACTCATCTACGGCTAAGGAATGTACACAGTCAATGGCTAATGTTGCAAATAGCAGTTGATAATGACCAAACAGAGCATATATATCAAATATGACAGAGCACATGGGTTGATAGAAGATCTTAATTTAAAAAACACTACTAGAAAAAGTAGAATAGACATCGGCTAAAAACCGGTGTCTATGAACAAAAAAATCCGATGTCTTCGTGGGTGATGTTAAAGACCCCCCATTTAACATCGGTTTTAAATTGATGTTAAAGAAGACGTATAACATCAGTTTTTAAAGATGTTAAATTTCTAATGCATATCTAATCTTCTTATATTATCATAATATGATATTTTTATCAATTTAAACATATGTGAGATAAGTAAAATATTTCCATTTACTCATTAAACTGATGTTACTTATTCCATTAACAACGGTTTTAAAAGATAAACCGATGTAAACATAACTTTTGACATCGGTTCTTTATTTCAAACCGATATCTATTGGTCATAAACCGATGTCTAAAAACTTTATAACATCGGTTTTTTGTTTTAAGTTTTTTTTGTTTTTTCTCAAAAAAAAAGTTTTTTTTGTTTTAGTATTTAACATCGGTTTTGTTTGATGCAATTGATGTAAATGTTCAACTAAAACTAATGTATTAAGCTTTGATAGACATCATTTGCACTGCAATGATGTATGTACTTTTTTTATTAATACACATTTTAAAATTAATATATTTTTTAGTTGCAAAACTTCAGTTATCATTACCAAATCACGATGATAAAGTCTTACAATGACGAAAAACTATAAACGTATAATTTTCAAAGATACAACAATAACAATCCGACATCTATTTTAAAAAATAACAACCAAAGTAATTTATATCTTTACTATTCTGAAGAAAGAATAATAGAACTCTTCTTTCTATCAGATGTATTGATGTGTGCGTGTCGTATCATGCCACCGTGTACTTCAGTACCTCCCATGTTTGGATTCTTCTAGCTCTTGTACAAATCCTGGATGAGCTCCTCCTATCTATAGGCTTGGGCACAAACCAATACAGCATACTTCGTAATCTCAGGCCAATCTTGGGATTCAATAATCTATACTCAAGCAAAAAACCTGGTATTAAACGAAAAGAAACAATAATAGATAAAGAATAATTGAACTGGTCGGATAGACATCAATATTAACTTATATCAAACTTGCCCAATTCCACAAATTGAACCTCTCCTCCGAATGAAGTCCATACCAATCCAACTGATAAGTGATATCCCAGGTGCTGCAACCCGCTCTCCAGTTTCTTTGTCATCAAAGCGTGGAGGCTGCATCAAAGCGTAGAAAAAAAACCTCAGATCTGCTAAGCATAACAGATATGCAACATATAAATCTATAAGAGAACAATTAAAGGTCTGAGAAGAGGACAAGCATTCAGTAATACTCGGCCAATATGCTTTTGTCTGTATACAAGTATTCCTATATTAGTTAGTTCCAAACACCTAAACCAGCAGCTGGCAAATAATTCCACACATGCTATCTTAAACACGAGTTTTTGTAATCAAAGATAAATGATTACCCCTAATACTTTTTCCAGCATGGATTCATTAAAAACTAATGGTGAATTAAGCCTGAAATTGCTTGACATCTCGTGATTGTCACCCATCATTCCATCATTCTGACATTAAAAACTGGTTGTTTATATACAGAACATCAAAAATTGCAAGAGGTAGAGCCACCAGGCTTCAACAAATAATATCAGAATGTTAGTTTCAAGCATCTCCTTATTATGACTTATTAAATTTACAACAAAGTAGTAAGTTTCAAACAGTTAAATATGACAAGTAGTCACCAAACTAATTTGATATCATAGTAGAAGCATCAAGAAAAGTACCGAGCTACTAGAGTCCAACTGAGTTCTACTAGATGATATACTTTCATTGGACGGAATGATATCTGTGACGCCCTCCAAACCCGGGGTTTAGATTGGGGGTCACTCGCCAATAAACTAAAATAAAATAATCACAACGGAATAATATAATAAATATGACCCATTGCATGCAACTGGATCGATCACAGGTTATAGTATGGAACAGGCACTATTACAAACCAACTGTTATTACAAACCATAAGTCTAATTAGTTTTACAAGTTTATTCAAAATTTATTACAAACCTCTAGACTAGCTAAGCATCCCAAACTGTCTACCTGAAAAACACACCAAATTATCTACCAGCACACTGAAAGAGATATGTCCTAAGTCCAATCATGTATGAGGATTTAGGAATAACTTTTATGTAATATGTTTTGATTTCATTGATATTAATAAAAGACTTGTTTTGTTTTTATTGCGGGCTCTATCTATTTAAATGTTTAAATAAGATATACCACAGTTTAGAGTAAAGCTTTTTATGGATTGTGATGAGATCATAATAATGAGACCTAAAAGATGATAACTCTAAACTTAAATAGTTCCTGGTCGTAGGATTACTAACTGGTAATTAATAATCCCCAAAGATCGATACATACTATGCTTGCTTCATTATGAAGGATGTCTGTTCTCATAGATATTTGTGTGGTGACACTATAGCTAGTATGTAGGTGCTTATTATAGAATAAGTTCACTGAACATGACTCACACAGCTGAACAACTGATGGAGTTCACTCACGTGTTAGCAGTTATTCACATAGTGATAGTTGTACAAGTATCCTTAGATTTGAGGTCATCATAGTCATCTTCTGTACACTGAACTATGCTTTGGTTTAGTTCTTAGTCTCAAAGGACAATTATAAGGGCTCTACTGGGTATAGGAATTTGTACACGAAGATATTGTATGATCAATAAAGGATCTACCCCTTCCAGTGTAGGAAGAGAATGTTCAATGCTGATCCACTTATGTTAGTTCAGGAATCTCTGGCCATAGTGAATGAAATTAGAAAGGAGTTTCTAATTTACATTAAATAGAACTAAGCATAGTGAATGGGAAAACAAATGATTAAATAAGATATGTTTGACACAAGTTCCATGCCTTGTATTTAATCGTGATATTGCAGGGTAGAAGGAATTAATTGTACGGTAACTACTCACTGAATAGGTTCTTGGTATTCTAAGCAGTGAATTTGTATTATCCGGATAGTCGTGATATGCAAAGAAGTATCCCTCACGATGTAGAATAAATATGATTAATTAATTAATCATATTTAATGAATTAGAGAATTTATATAAATAATGATAAAATAGTTTTATTATTATTTATTTCTACTACCGGCTTAATATTGAACCTACAGGGTCACACCATAAAAGAGAATGATTTAATAGTGGAGAAATTAATTAATAATGGCTGATAATTATTTATTTATGAAATAAATAATTAATTGGTAAATTTAATAATTGATTAAATGAGATTTAATTGATTATAAATTAATTAAGAAAAAGTTCTTAATATTATTAATTAAGAATTTAATTTTTGGAAATTAAATCAAGTGAGAGAATTATTTCTAAAGTATTTAGAAAAAGGATTAATAATTAAAAGGTGTTTTAATTATTGGCGTTTTAATTATTAGTGAGAATAATAAAGGGTTAATAATAATAATATTTTATGAGAAAATTTTCAGCTGAAAATTTTGCCTATAAATATACTATTATAGACCCTATTTTTGCCTCAACCAAAAATATTTACAAAACCCTAATTCTCTCCATCTCCTCCTCCTTCATTACATCGCTTTCTTGGTGGATACCGGTGGAGTGCTTCACACTTGAGGAGCAGCTGCTAAGGATCTCCGTTCATCGTTTTTGGATCGTTATTAAAGACCTCCATCTTTCCATTAACGTAAAGTTTCTTAAGGTAAACATACTGAACTACGAATTAAATATTATTTTTCGCATGGATCCTGCGGAGGGTTTCGGTTTTTTTTTTAAGATTTAAATTTACATTTTCATTGCGTTTATGTGCTAAAAACCCTTCAATGGCATCAGAGCTACTTGCGAAAAGTTTTTAATTCGTTTATGTGTTTTACTGTTTTCGATATATGAGCATGTACGTGATTCGCCATGATTTGATGTTGATATAATATGCTTATATATGTATGGTTTTGAATATATGATATTTATGTGAATTGTATAATCATAAGATGATTATGTAATCTGTATATATACTGATATATACATGATTTATGTTTGTTCTAATTATGAGAATCATATTAGATACGGATTCTGAATTGGCTGCTGCAGATTTGCTGAAATCTGGGTCTGGTGTCTGATTTATGCAAACGAATACCCTATTCCATAGGTAAACGAGCGTCTGAACAAAACTGATAGCTAAAGCTATCAACGACTCGTCTGTAAGGCGTTTCACGTTGTTTACTGCCCGTAAACAGTGATTCTTGTTTTTTTGATTTGATTCTGTTTTTTCTGATTTTTGTCATATTTTCTTTTTATGATTAGATCATGGATAATATGATATGTTAAGATCAGATTATATGTTTTAACATGCTTTTATATGTTGTATGAGCATGGTGGATGGTTATGGCCTTTCGACCTTAGTGTAATGATTTTGGTTTTGGTTTTAAATACGACTTGCACGTCGTCAATCTTTGTAATCATAAATCTCGAATATAACTCGAGTTATTCTTGTAAGTTCATTAGATTAGTTTTACTTTCAATCATGTAATATAATTGAAGACTCAAGAAGGCTATCCAATGGAGGTGATACAAAGAAGAAGACGAGGCATACAAGAAGTCTAAACAAAGAAGAAGACTTATGTAATAAGTAGTTGTATTTATTTCCATCACCATATTAGATTGACCTTGATCTTTATCATGAGCTTGATAAAGATCACATAGGATGGGGCCATAACCAAACACATTTACTTTATTGCACTTTACATTTACTTGTTTATTTAATTTTATATATGAGATATATGCCTATGTTTACCATGCGATGATAGATTTAAGTGAACTTAAATCAATATAAGGCGTGCTCTAGAAAATCTATAATAGGAATCATTTCTTGCCTTAACAATAAATATTATGAATACGATCATGAGATTCTTGTGTTTATGAAACACGTAATTGAATATGAATTTTTAATATTGAGAGAAAGGATGATTCTGTCAACAACAGATTTCTATATGTAAGAAAGGGTTATTAAGTGACGCCTCTTGACAATGCTCCACCCGATCTGGGAATCATCTGATTATCGATTATTGATTTGAAATATTTAATTTAAAAGGAAGAATATCTTTATAATATGATTATGATTGTAAAGTAATATAATCCCTCTAAAATTAAAGAATATCAAGTAGTAATTGGCCAATGACACAACGGGCTTTTGTCGGTCATAGCCTTCCAACATGGTAGAAAGTGGTTTTTATTTTAAAATCATTTTCGTTTCGTGCTACAGCTGAGGGCTTTGGTTTCGAAATAAGAAATACTTGTCTATTACATAGAGATGTGTACATTGAATTAGAATCTAAAGATCGATACGTGCTACATCCGTGGGCCGTTGGAGACTGATTCAATTGTACGAAATGTTGGGTTAGACTTGACTTAGAATATTGAGTTTGTCATGCCACAGCCGTGACTCAATAATTCAAGAGGCTAAACTTAAATTAGGGAATAACATAAGATGTAATTGACAAGAGTTGTCTTCCTATTGAACATCACATGACGTTTCGTGCCACAGCCGAGGTTATGTGATGGAATGTAGGATCCATATTCCCACTAGCATTATGAATGCTTAATTTTCACTTAGGAGGTTGAAAAATTAGATAAACTAGTGGGAGACACTTATGAATAAAGACCCGATTCATATAGTGTTTTGAAATGAAATTGAATATTTGCTAAGTGTTGTTATGTGTTTATCATTTACAAATTTACTATATTCGTCATGTCTTCTGCACTATCACTCCGGAGCATACTAGATGCTCACAAGTTGACTGGTCCTAATTTAGCTGTTTGTTTTCACTGTAACAAGTTGGGGCACTGGAAGAGGAACTGCAAGGTTTACCTTGCAGAATTGAAGAAGAAGAAGGGTAATAAGACTACCGCTTCTGATTCAGGCATGTTCATAATCGAAGTTAATATGTCACTAGGTCAAATTTCTACTTGGGTATTAGATACCGCCTGTGGTTCTCATATTTGCAATTCGTTGCAAGGACTAAAGGGAAGTAGGACTCTTGAAAAAGATGAGGTGATTCTACGTATGGGCAATGGAGCAAGGGTTGCGGCCATATCTGTAGGATCATTTAGTTTACATATGCCTACGGGCAAGACTATTATTTTGAATAATTATTATTACGTTCCCTCTATTGTGAGGATTATTATTTCTATTCCTATATTGGATGTGGATGGTTTTTCATTTATTATTAAGAATAATGAATGTTCTATCCTTAGAGATAATGTTCTTTTTGGACGTGGCATTTTAAATAATGGTCTGTATGTATGTAACGTAGAGCATGATTTACTTCAGATTGAACAAACTAATAAAAGAAAACGAGATGATGAAAATATGATCTATTTATGGCACCGTAGTCTAGGTCATATTAGTGAAAATAGACTGCGGATATTGCATAAGGAAGGGTTACTTGACCCCTTTGATTTTGAATCAAATCCTACATGCGAGTCTTGTCTATTAGGTAAAATGACCAAATCTCCATTTAGTGGACATGGAGAGAGGGCTACAGATTTGCTAGGATTGGTACACACAGATGTATATGGACCGAAGTCTACGTAATCCATGGGTGGATTTTGGTACTTCATTACTTTCATAGATGATAGATCTAGATTCGGATATGTGTATTTGATGAAACAAAAGTCTGAAGCCTTTGAAAAGTTTAAAGAATATAAACATGAAGTGGAGAAACAAACCAAACACAGTATTATAACTCTTCGATTAGATCGAGGTGGTGAATACTTGAATGGAGAGTTTCTAGATTATCTCAAAGAAAATGGTATAGTCTCCCAGTGGACTCCTCCATATACTCCACAGTTAAATGGGGTATCTGAAAGGAGAAATCGAACTTTGTTAGACATGGTTCGGTCCATGATGAGCTATGCGAATCTTTCAGTATTCCTATAGGGTTATGCATTGGAAACCTCAGCATATTTACTGAATAAGGTGCCTTCCAAATCTGTTCCTCAAACACCATATGAGATATGGAAAGAAAGGAAACTGAGTCTTAAATACGTTAAGATTTGGGGATGTCCATCTTATGTCAAGAAAGTTGACCCAGATAAGCTGGAATCTCGATCCGTAAAATTTAATTTTGTCGGATATCCTAAAGAGACTTTGGGGTATTACTTTTACACCGATCATCGGGTGTTTATCTCCAGACATGCTACCTTCTTGGAAAAGGAGTTTATCCTTGAAGGAAACAGTGGGAGAAAAATTGAACTTGATAAAGTTCAAGAAGCACAGACTACTACGGATCAAGTGGAAACACCTGTTCAGACTGAACAGCCTTCTGTGGAACAGCCCATTCGTAGAACAGGGAGAGTGTCTCGCCAACCTGAGAGGTATAATGGCCTTGTCATTAAGAATGATAATGAGTTGTCAATCATTGATGATGACGACCCTGTGACCTATAATGAGGCTATGAGTAGTGTTGACTTAGAGAAATGACATAGTGCCATGAAATCCGAAATGGAATCTATGTATACCAACCAAGTATGGACTCTGGTTGAGGCGCCTGAAGGTGTTAAGCCTATTGGGTGCAAGTGGGTATACAAAAGAAAGATTGGAGCAGATGGCCAGGTGGAGACCAATAAGGCCAGGCTCGTGGCAAAAGGATTCAAACAAAGGCAAGGGATTGACTTTGATGAAACTTTTTCGCCTATAGCCCTGTTAAAATCAATTCGGATTTTGCTTGCGATTGCTGCTTACTAGGACTATGAGATCTGGAAAATGGACATGAAAACGGCCTTCCTCAATGGGGAACTTGAGGAGGAAGTGTATATGACACAGCCAGAGGGTTTTCTTTCCAAGGGAAATTAACACCTACTGTGTAAGCTGCTGCGAACCATATATGGTTTAAGGCAAGCTTCTCGTAGATGGAACATCCGTTTTGATGAGACAATCAAAGAGTTTGGTTTTATCAAAAACATAGATGAACCATGTGTCTACAAGAAGGTTAGTGGGAGCGCGGTAACATTTCTTGTATTGTATGTGGATGACATACTTCTTATAGGAAATGATATACCGATGCTACAATCAGTCAAAGTATGGCTATCAAAGAACTTCACCATGAAGGACTTGGGAGAAGCATCCTACATTCTCGGTATGAAGATCTATAGAGATAGATCTAGAAGAATGATAGGTCTTACCCAGGGTACATACATCCAGAAAGTGCTTAAAAGGTTTAGCATGGAAAACTCCAAAAGAGGTCTCATACCGATGAGCCATGAAGTGTCCCTTTCCGAAAAAATATCTCCTAAGACACATGAGGAAAGAGAGCGTATGAGTAAGATTCCTTATGCTTCAGGAATAGGATCTATCATGTATGTGATATTGTGTACAAGGCCTGATGTTGCTTATTCAATTAGTGTGACGAGCAGTGAAAAACATCCTTAAGTACTTGTGAAGGACTCAGGACATTTTTCTTGTTTTTGGTGGTGAATCTGAGTTAAAAATAGAGGAGATGTCAACGTCGAGAGAGTTGACACACATAACAACGTAGCAGACCCACTCACAAAGCCACTTTCTCAGAGTCACTTTGATCGTCATAAAGACAAGATGGGTATTAGATACCAGAGTGATTGGCTTTAGTACAAGTGGGAGATTGAAAGAGATATGTCCTAAGTCCAATCATGTATGAGGATTTAGGAATAACTTTTATGTAATCTGTTTTGATTTCATTGATATTAATATAAGACTTATTTTGTTTTTATTGCGGGCTCTATCTATTTAAATGTTTAAATAAGATATACCACAGTTTAGAGTAAAGCTTTTTATGGATTGTGATCAGATCATAATAATGAGACCTAAAAGATGATAACTCTAAACTTAAATAGTTCCTGGTCGTAGGATTACTAACTGGTAATTAATAATCCCCAAAGATCGATACATACTATGCTTGCTTCATTATGAAGGATGTATGTTCTCATAGACATTTGTGTGGTGACACTATAGCTAGTATGTAGGTGCTTATTATAGAATAAGTTCACTGAACATGACTCACACAGCTGAACAACTGATGGAGTTCACTCACGTGTCAGCAGTTGTTCACATAGTGATAGTTGTACAAGTATCCTTAGACTTGAGGTCATCATAGTCATCTTGTGTACACTGAACTATGCTTTGATTTAGTTCTTAGTCTCAAAGGACAATTATAAGGGCTCTACTGGGTATAGGAATTTGTACACGAAGATATTGTATGATCAATAAAGGATCTACCCCTTTCAGTGTAGGAAGAGAATGTTCAATGCTGATCCACTTATGTTAGTTCAGGAATCTCTGGCCAGAGTGAATGAAATTAGAAAGGAGTTTCTAATTTACATTAAATAGAACTAAGCATAGTGAATGGGAAAGCAAGTGATTAACTAAGATATGCTTGACACAAGTTACATGCCTTGTATTTAATCGTGACATTGCAGGGTAGAAGGAATTAATTGTACGGTAACTACTCACTGAATAGGTTCTTGGTATTCTAAGTAGTGAATTCGTATTATCCGGATAGTCGCGATATGCTGAGAAGTATCCCTCACGATGTATAATAAATATGATTAATTAATTAATCATATTTAATGAATTAGATAATTTACATAAATAATGATAAAATAGTTTTATCATTATTTATTTCTACTACCGGCTTAATATTGAACCTACAGGGTCACACCATAAAAGAGAATGATTTAATAGTGGAAAAATTAATTAATAATGGCTGATAATTATTTATTTATGAAATAAATAATTAATTGGAAAATTTAATAATTGATTAAATGAGATTTAATTGATTATAAATTAATTAAGAAAAAGTTCTTAATATTATTAATTAAGAATTTAATTTTTGGAAATTAAGTCAAGTAAGAGAATTATTTCTAAAGTGTTTAGAAAAAAGGATTAATAATTAAAAGGTATTTTAATTATTAGTGAGAATAATAAAGGGTTAATAATAATAATATTTTATGGAAAAAATTTCAGCTGAAAATTTTGCCTATAAATATACTATTATAGACCATATTTTTGCCTCAACCAAAAAGATTTACAAAACCCTAATTCTCTCCATCTCCTCCTCCTTCATTACATCATTTTCTTGGTGGATACCGGTGGAGTGCTTCACACTTGAGAAGCAGCTGCTAAGGATCTCCGTTCATCATTTTTGGATCGCCATTAAAGACCTCCATCTTTCCATTAACGTAAAGCTATTTAAGGTAAACATACTGAACTACGAATTAAATATTATTTTTTGCATAGATCCTGCGGAGGGTTTCGGTTTTTTTTAAGATTTAAATTTACGTTTTTGTTGCGTTTATGTGCTAAAAACCCTTCACACACAACCTCGGGTCAGACCTGGAAGTTAAGCTTGCCCTGGCCTAGCTAAAAGGATCAGGATATAAAACAAGTATGAGCGAAAGAAATGCTCTGCAAGCAGTAAATAGCTTATGATTTGGAACAACAACAACAATATATCTGATGAACAAAACCAAACCACAATACCTGAACAGTATCAAACACTGATATATATATTTGATAATAAACAACATTTACAATATATTTTGTTTTGGGATTGGTATCCTCGAACGACGGTGTGTTGCCTCCGGTGATCAGCCGCGGAGCAACACCGGTATGTCAAAGCATATCCAACTAAACAAAAGGTACCCAAGGCACATATCGGCCTAGCAAGGTGTTATATCCCGTATAACACATAGCTCACGCTGGACCGCCACCACGGCCTCTTACGCAACCATCCAACCCATAAAAACAATTTTCCGTCAGAGGAGTCGAATCAAATGACATCCTTAGCCACATAACTCCCCATTTCTCATGGTCCGGAGTTTTCTCAACAACCAATGGCGAAATAACCAGAACAATTAGTTATTCGCTAATCTCAATTCAAAGCTTCGCTGTATAGAGTAAATTGTAGTGAAATGTAAAAACATTTAACTATTCTGAACTTAGAATAGTAGAGAAATTGAAAGGATAAATTCAGAGTCAATACCACTTGAATGATATGTGATGACATAAATAATTGCATAATATGATTCGAAATAAACGTCACTTGAATGATAAGTGAAGTTAGGGTACTTGCCTGGTATGCTCGATAATCTCTTACTATAACTCTGCTTATAACTGTTGGCTACTATCTTCGTCTAACACTTGACTACGCTCTTTGCTACTCGATTCTATAAATAAAAGGACTATCTTAATTGACAAAACCAAACTCAATCGACGTAACTATACGTCTTGACATCTACCCGATCGTTTATAACTAAGCATGGCATTTTAAAACTGTAAACAGATAGCATGCATATCATATAGCACGTAATCATGGTATTCGTATAACACGTAATCACATATTTTATGTAACACATAAGTTAGATCATTAAAAGATAGGTCTCAGTGCTTTCAGAATGAAAATCAGGTCAATATTAGCATTTACCGATCAAATACCGATCCAAACTGATGCACAAATCAAATTACATTGCGATACAAAAGAAATTAGGACTCAAAGGTATTTTTATTGGAAGCACAATATTTGTCTGAGTCTGTACGCGTTCGTTTCGTATTAAACGGACGAACGGTTTAATTATTATGAATAAAATAAAAAATAAATAGATTTAAATTAATTAATAATAATATTAATTAATTTTTAAATACCAAAATATAATTTTTAAAACCTTAAAATAATTTTTAGAAATTATTTAAATTAAATATAAATAATTTACATTTATTTAACTATTTATAAATGAAATTAATTGATTAAATGATTTTTAATCAATTAATTAAATTCATAAATAATTAACTAAAATAAATTATAAATAATTAAATCAAATTAGATTTTTGAAAATAATAAAAGAAAATATTTTTTTAGGATTTAAAATAGATAATTAAATGATTTTTAAAATTTACAAACAATAAATAAATAATTTTGAAATTAAAAGAAATAAATTTTTAGAAAATAGAATGAATTTTGAAAAAAAAAAAGGAAAACAAAAATAAAAAACAGGTCCTGTCTTCTCTTCTACTGCATCAACAGGCGGGGAAACAGGGAGGAGCTCGGCCGGAGTTCGCGAGGAAGACGACCGGAGGCTCGCCGGTTTCTGGAAATACCAGATTCCGGCCGAGTCCCGGTGAACTTCCGAGGACTCAACGGCCCCTAATAACCTACTGTTTTTCATGATTTTTGACTGTAAACTCATCCTTATCACTCCAGGAATGTAACTACATCGCCATCACCTTCATTCGATCCCGGGAAGCCATTCCCCGACCAAAATTAGCCAAAACTCCGGCGACTACCACCCAACTAATGAAAAGCTTCGTTTTCAAACCAAATTCGATGGTTCAACTACCACAATGAAGCTTAGAACAATTATAATCTATCCACATCATCAACAGCCATCAAGAACATCCCAATAATCAAGAAAATCAATTTGAAAAATCAACAAAAACTTAGAATTCGACTTTGGCATTCCGGGCATCAAATAACACAAATTTATAATCAAATCGACTGGAAATCATCCTCTAAAGCTATTGGTAATAACAAAATCAACCAACAATCATCACAAATCAAAAACGATTCTCAAGAACAAAAATACCCAAAAATTTGACTTTTACAAATAAGGTACCTCAGATCAAGATATTGATACCAATAGAAAGCTCTCGTCGAGGGGATGATTTTGACTACTAGAACGTCTGATTTGGTTCCCTAAATCGATCAAAAACCACGATTGAAGTTGCTGCCTAGAATCTCACCCCCAAGAATGTTCTTGCTTTGTATGAATTTTCTGAATTTTTTATAAAATAAAAATAAATAAATAAACAGTCCAGCTATTTATATTAAATCTGAAATTATATCCCGAAAATAAATTAAGGGTGTTTTTATCCTTTAATTAAAATAATTAAGGCCCCAAAATAATAATTACGGGGAATAATGATAAAAATGATAAAATACAAAATTAATGTCAAAATTTCCCAAAAATTGCAAATAATTCGAAAATATAAAAATAAAGGGTATTTAAAATACGTAAAATTTTATAAAAATGAAAACACGGATTTTTTGGGGTTTGTCGTCCCGGTGGGGTCCCGGTCCGTTGATTTTTGAAAAATAAAACGATCCCTAAATTACCAGAAAATCCCGAAAACACGTAAAATACATTCAAACACGTGTAAAATGAAATAAAACGAGTATCTTAATAAATATGCAAATAAATACGAGTTCGAATTGTATATCGATTCATATAATTACAGTGTAAACACATTTTAATCAATCGAAAAATTTTCTGGCCCGCACAGAAATACACATAGCAGTTATAACATCTCATATCATGGCAATAATCACTTTAAATTTATAAAACACACAATATTTATTTATTTAACATATATTATTCACATAATTTTTCCCGGATATTACATCCTTCCCCCCTTAATAGGATTCTGTCCTCAGAATCAGCCTAAGAAAACAAATGAGGATACTTGGATCGCATTTCACTTTCCAACTCCCAAGTCGACTCTCCAACCTTGGGATTCCTCCACAAAACTCATACTAACGACACGGACTTATTCCTAAGCACTCTTTCTTTCCTATCTAAAATCTGCACTGGTTTTTTTATAAAAGATAAATATGGTTGAATCTCGATTGGCTTATATTCTATCACATGGTTTGAATCAGGCAAATAACGCTTCAACATTGACACGTGGAACACGCTATGGATATGCTGCATGTGAGGTGGTAACGCTAATTCGTAAGCAACCTTCCCACACGCCTCAAAATCTCAAAAGGGCCAATATAACGCGGACTCAGCTTTCCTTTCTTCCCAAATCTTGATAAACCTTTCCAAGGTGAAATCTTCAATAGCACTGCTTCACCAACTTCAAATTCCATATCCTTTCTAGCAGGATCAGCATATTTGCGTTGACGATCTTGAGCTGCTGTTAATCTTTTCCGAATGAGTTCTATTTTCTCTTTCGTCTGCTGGATCAATTCTGGACCCAAAATCTTTCTCTCACCAACTTCTTCCCAACTGATTGGAGATCTGCATCTTCTCCCATATAAAGCTTCGTAAGGCGGCATCCCAATACTGGCATGATAGCTGTTGTTGTAGGAGAATTCAACAAGTGGCAAATGTTCGTCCCAACTTCCTTCAAAATCTAGTGCACATACCCTTAGCATATCTTCTATAGTCTAAATCGTCCTTTCACTTTGACCGTCTGTCTGCGGATGATACGCGGTACTCATGTTCAGCTTCGTTCCGAGACAATCTTGAAAACTTCTCCAAAATCTTGAATTAAATCGAGGATCTCTGTCTAAAACTATGGATACTGGAACTCCATGTCGGGTCACAATTTCCTTAAGATATAACCGTACCAATTTATCCATTGAGAATCTTTCGTTGATAGGAAGAAAATGTGCTGACTTCGTCAATCTGTCGATAATAACCCAAATGGCATCATGATTTGCCCTAGTCCTCGGTAATCCAACTACGAAATCCATTGCGATATGTTCCCACTTCCATTCTGGAATGTCCAATGGTTGTATCAGTCCACTTGGCCTTTGATGTTCCGCTTTGACTCGCTGGCAAATGTAACACTTACTTACCCATTCTGCAATTTCTTTCTTCATGCTTGGCCACCAAAAGTTTTCTCTTAAGTCTCTATACATCTTCGTACTCCCGGGATGAATTAAATATCTAGAGTTGTGAGCGTCTCGAAGAATTTCGTCTTTCAGCTCGGCTACGTTGGGTATCCATATTCTGGAAGAAAATCTTAATATTCCTTTATCATCCTTTTGACTCCCTATCTCTTCTCCTGTCAAACTGTCTCGTTCATGGCTCATTACATCTTCCTGACATCTTCTTATTTTCTCTAATAGTTCTGGTTGAAAAGATATTGCACACAATACCTCTATAGACATACTTGGGGTACTGACCTCTATTTCAAGCTTCTCAAATTCCTTGATCAATTCCTCGGATGAAATTATCATGTTTAACCTTTCTTTTCTGCTCAGAGCGTCGGCCACCACATTTGTTTTGCCTGGATGATAGTTGATAGTACAGTCGTAATCCTTGATTAATTCTAACCATCTTCTCTGCCTCATGTTCAATTTCTTCTGGGTGAAGATATACTTCAAACTCTTGTGGTCCGTGTAGATCTCGCACTTTTCCCCATAAAGATAATGCCTCCAAATCTTCAATGCAAATACTATAGCTGCCAATTCCAAATCATGCGTTGGATACTTCTCTTCATGTGGTTTCAACTATCTTGAAGCATAGGCTATCACTTTGTCGTGCTGCATTAAAACACATCCCAATCCTTTGTATGACGCGTCACTGTAGATCACAAAATTTCCTTGATCATCTGGCAAGACTATCACTGGAGAAGATACTAATCTATTCTTTAATTCTTGGAAACTCTCCTCACACTTCTCGTCCCATTCAAATTTCTGGTTCTTCCTAGTGAGCTTTGTCAATGGTGTGGCTATCTTTGCAAAATCCTACACAAATCTTCTGTAGTAACCTTCTAATCCCATGAAACTTCTCACTTCCGTTGGTGTTTTTGGTCTCTCCCAGTTGATTATGGCTTCAATCTTTGCTGGATCCACTTCCACTCCTTTATTGCTAATCACGTGCCCAAGAAATCGCACTTCTTTTAACCAAAATTCACACTTGGAAAATTTTGCGTACAATTTCTCATGTCGCAGTATCTCAAAAACTATCCTCAAATGCTCTGCGTGCTCCTCTTCTGTTTTAGAATAGATCAAGATGTCGTCTATGAACACGATCACGAATTTATCCAAATATTTCTTGAATACTCGATTCATCAGATCCATGAAAGTTGCTGGTGCGTTGGTTAATCCAAATGCCATCACTAGAAACTCATAATGCCCATATCTAGTTCTGAATGCGGTCTTCGGAATGTCTTCAGGCTTGATCTTCAGTTGATGATATCCGGATCTTAAATCTATCTTAGAAAACCATACAGTGCCTCTCAATTGATCAAACAAATCATCGATCCTCGACAACGGGTACTTGTTTTTAATAGTCAGCTTATTCAGTTCTCGATAGTCAATACACAGTCGCATACTCCCGTCCTTCTTCTTGACAAACAGTACTGGTGCGCCCCATGGGGATACACTGGGTCTTATAACTCCTTTCTCCAAAAGATCTTGCAGGTGAGTTGCCAATTCTTTCATCTCCACTGGTGTCATCCGATACGGAGCTTTATAAATTGGTTCTGTTCCGGGTGCTAGATCAATTGCAAACTCAATTTCTCTGTCGGGAGGTAATCCTGGTAGATCGTCTGGAAAGACATCTAGAAATTCGTTGACAATTGGAATCGTTTCCAGTGCTAGAATTTCTTTGATGGTGTCTACCACATTGGCCAAATATGCTTCGCAATTATGACGCAATAACTTCTTCACTTGAGCTATCGTTAAGAACTTCTTCTCTTGCTTATTCCCTCGAAATACCACCTTCTTCTTACTATCCAAGGTCTGAAGTCTTACTTTCCTATTCTTACAATCAATCTGAGCGTTATTTTTTGACAACCAATCCATTCCTAAAATAACATCAAATTCTCCCAACTTAAAAGGTATCAAGTTGGCATAGAAATGATGTCCTCCTATCTCAATATCACATTTCGGACACACTCGGTCGACGGAAACTTGATTCTTATTAGCTAATTCTATCACTAATGCTCGTTCTAACTTAACTTCGCAATGCAGTTTATCTACAAAATCTTGAGAAATAAATGACCTTGTAGCTCCAGAATCAAATAAAACTTTAGCATCTACGGAGTTGACTGGAAGCGTACCTGCAACCACGTCTGAACTCTAAACAGTATCCTTTATAGTCATATTGAATGTCCTGGCCTTGGGCTGGTCCTTTGCTAGTGGTCCTTCAATCCTTGGCACTTTAGCTGCTGGTTCAGTTGTCTGGCAGTCCCTGGCAATATGCCCCATCTTTCCACATTTAAAGCACACTGTCCCTGATTTCTGAGCTGTAGTCTGACTTTGACACTCATTAGCATAGTGTCCCTTCTGATTGCACTTGTAACACAACACATTAGCCTTACAAATCCCAAAATTCCTTCTACCACAAAATTTGCATTCTGGTACTGGTGGACGATTGAGCCTCTGCTGATTTGAATTCTGAAAACGGTTCCCATTCCCTGGTTGTGGTTTCTTAAATCCCACACTCTTATTATCCTGAAACTCTGGCCTTTTATTGAAACGGCCCTGAAAGTTACCTTGTTGTTGGCCTCCTCCTGAGGTTTCTATTTTCCTTTTCTTCCCATCCTTCCATTTCTGATACATGTCAGTTTTACTTTCAATCACCATTGCTTTCTGAACCACTGCCACATATGAAGTCAATTCAAACATGGCCACCCTATTCTGAATCAAAAATCTTAATCTCTGTTCAAACCTTCTTGCTTTCTTTTCATCAGTGTCAACCTGGTCTGACACGAACCTCGATAACTCAGTAAACTTAGCTTCGTACTCAGCGATAGTAAGATCTCCCTGGGTCAGGTTCAAGAACTGGATCTCCATTTGATTCTTCATATACCTCGGGAAATATTTCTCTAGGAACAGCTCAGTAATCTCTCCCAAGTGATAAACGCACCTCCTTCCAATGCTCGTGTGGATTCCCACCAATAGTTTGCCTCACCCTTCAGAAAGTAGCTTGCAAATTTGGTCTTCTGTTCAGTTCCTGCTCCGACTAATTCAAAAGCCTTTTCCATCTCCTTGAGCCATGCATTGGCTTCCACAGGATCAGCACTTCCCTTGAACTCAGGTGGCTTTACTGCTTGGAACTGCTTAAAAGTCACTGCAGGTGGTGCTGCTGCTTGCTGTTGCTGTTGCTGTTGCTGCTGTTGCTGTTGCGTAAGATGTAACATCTATTGTTGCATTAGCCCCAACATCTGGATAATCGCTGGATCTGTCCGACCCTCGGTACGATCCTCTCCTGAATTATTCCTTCTCTTTGGTGCCATTATTCTGGTAAGAAACAAGCAACATATATAATAATTTGTCAAGCATTGTGTCAAATATGTAGCAATTCCTTAGAATATCAAAATTCACAAACATTATCTCTTCTCAAAATATCATAAACTTGCTACCATATTAACACAAGCGACATGATTATCACATAATCCTGCTTATTATCTTGACAATAATAACACAAATAAAATTTACGAAGAATTATCCAAACATTTTAAACCCTTACTCAAAATATCAAATAAACCAACAAACAGTGGATAGAGTTGCAACACAACCTCCCAGCCTCTTTTCCAACCCTTCTTACCATTCTTAAAACCAACAAAATAGCAAAGCAATGGCACAAAAGCTAAGAGCTAAACACAAAACAGGGAACCTAAATAACTTAACTATAACCCAGTCCAATAACCTAAATTTAATCATATAAGAGCTAAACTACACACGTCTATCTTATGTGATCTTCCTATGACTCATTTATGACAATCCTAAGCCTGTTTCAGTGATCATAACTTGTAGCTCTGATACCAACCTGTGACGCCCTCCAAACCCAGGGTCTAGATTTGGGGGTCACTCACCAATAAACCAAAATAAAATAATCACAGCGGAATAATATAATAAATATGACCCCTTGCATGCAACTGGATCGATCACAGGTTATAGTATGGAACAGGCACTATTACAAACCAACTGTTATTACAAACCATAAGTCTAATTAGTTTTACAAGTTTATTCAAAATTTATTAGAAACCTCTAGACTAGCTAAGCGTCCCAAACTGTCTACCTGAAAAATACACCAAACTATCTGAAAGGATCAGGATATAAAACAAGTATGAGCGAAAGAAATGCTCAGCAAGCAGTAAATAACTTATGATTTGGAACAACAACAACAATATATCTGATGAACAAAACCAAACCACAATACCTATACAGTATCAAAAACTGATATATATTTGATAATAAACAACATTTGCAATATATTTTGTTTTGGGATTGGAATCCTCGAACGACGGTGTGTTGCCCCCGGTGATCAGCCGCGGAGCAACACCGGTATACCGAAGCATATCCAACTAAATAAAAGGTAACCAAGGCACATATCGGCCTAGCAAGGTGTTATATCCCGTGTAACACATAGCTCACACTAGACAGCCGCCACGGCCTCTTACACAACCATCCAACCCATAAAAACAATTTTCCGTAAGAGGAGTCGAATCAAATGACATCCTTAGCCACATAACTCCCCATTTCTCATGGTCCAGAGTTTTCTCAATAACCAATGGCGAAATAACCAGAACAATTAGTTATTCGCTAATCTCAATTCAAAGCTTCATTATATAGAGTAAGTTGTAGCGAAATGTAAAAATATTTAACTATTCTGAACTTAGAATAGTAGAGAAATTAAAAGGATAAATTCAGAGTCAATACCACTTGAATGATATATGATGACATAAATAATTGCATAATATGATTCGAAATAAACGTCACTTGAATGATAAGTGAAGTTAGGGTACTTGCCTGGTATGCTCGATAATCTCTTACTATAACTCTGCTTATAACTGCTGGCTACTATCTTTGTCTAGCACTTGACTGTGCTCCTTGCTACTCGATTCTATAAATAAAAGGACTATCTTAATTGACAAAAACAAACTCAATCGACGTAACTATACGTCTTGACATCTACCCGATCGTTTATAACTAAGAATGGAATTTTAAAACTGTAAACAGATAGCATGCATATCATATAGCATGTAATCATGGTATTCGTATAACACGTAATCACATATTCATGTAAAACATAAGTCGGATCAATAAAAGATAGGTCTCAGTGCTTTCAGAATGAAAATCAGGTCAATATTAGCATTTACCGATCAATTACCGATCCAAACTGATCCACAAATCAAATTACATTGCGATACAAAAAAAAATAGGACTCAAAAGTATTTTTATTGGAAGCGCAATATTTTTCTGAGTCTGTACGCGTTCGTTTCGTATTAAACGGACGAACGGTTTAATTATTATGAATAAAATAAGAAATAAATAGATTTAAATCAATTAATAATAATATTAATTGATTTTTAAATACCAAAATATTATTTTTAAAACCTTAAAATATTTTTAGAAATTATTTGAATTAATAATAAATAATTTACATTTATTTAACTATTTATAAATGAAATTAATTGATTAAATGATTTTTAATCAATTAATTAAATTCATAAATAATTAACTAAAATAAATTATAAATAATTAAATCAAATTAGATTTTTGAAAATAATAAAAGAAAATAATTTTTAGGATTCAAAATAGATAATTAAATGATTTTTAAAATTTACAAACAATAAATAAATAATTTTGAAATTAAAAGAAACGAATTTTTAGAAAATAAAATGAATATTGAAAAAAAAAAAAGGAAAACAAAAATACAAAAACAGGTTATGTATTCATGTCTTCTCTTCTACTGAATCAACAGGCAGGGAAACAGGGAGGAGCTCGGCCGGAGTTCGCGAGGAAGATGGTCGGAGGCTCGCCGGTTTCTGGAAATTCCAGATTTCAGCCGAGTCCCGGTGAACTTCCGGCGACTCAACAGCCCCTAATAACCTACTGTTTTCATGATTTTTGACCGTAAACTCATCCTTATCACTCCAGGAATGCAACTGCATCGCCATCACCTTCATTCGATCCCGGGAAGCCATTCCCCGACCAAAACTCGCCAAAACTCTGGCGACTACCACCCAACTATTGAAAAGCTTCGTTTTCGAGCCAAATTCCATGGTTCAACTACCACAATGAAGCTTAGAACAATTATAATCTATCCACATCATCAACAGCCATCAAGAATATCCCAATAATTAAGAAAATCAATTTGAAAAATCAACAAAAACTTAGAATTCGACTTTGGCATTCCGGGCATCAAATAACACAAATTTATAATCAAATCGACTGGAAATCATCCTCTAAAGCTATTGGTAACAACAAAATCAACCAACAATCATCACAAATCAAAAACGATTCTCAAGAACAAAAATACCCAAAAATTCGACTTTTATAAATAAGGTACATCAGATCAAGATATTGATACCAATAGAAAGCTCTCGTCGAGGGGATGATTTTGACTACTAGAACGTCTGATTTGGTTCCCTAAATCGATCAAAAACCACGATTGAAGTTGCAGCCTAGAATCTCACCCCCAAGAATGTTCTTGCTTTGTATGAATTTTCTGATTTTTTTATAAAATAAAAATAAATAAATAAACAGTCCAGCTATTTATATTAAATCTGAAATTATATTCCCAAAATAAATTAAGGGTATTTTTATCCTTTAATTAAAATAATTAAGGCCCCAAAATAATAATTACGGGGAATAATTTTAAAAATGATAAAATACAAAATTAACGTCAAAATTTCCCAAAAATTGCGAATAATTCGAAAATATAAAAATAAAGGGTATTTGAATTACGTAAAATTTTATAAAAACGAAAACATGGATTTTGTGGGGTTTGTCGTCCCGGTGGGGTCCCGGTCCGTTGATTTTTGAAAAACAAAACGATCCCTAAATTACCAGAAAATCCCGAAAACACGTAAAATACATTCAAACGCGCGTAAAATGAAATAAAACGACTATCTTAATAAATATGCAAATAAATACGAGTTCGAATTGCATATCGATTTATATAATTACAAATCGTGAATAAATCGAGGGATCGATTACTAACCTTTAATAGCGATCCAAGAACGATGAACGAAGATCCCTAGCAGCTGCTCCTCAATTGTGAAGCACTCCACCGGTATCCACCAAGAGATCAAAATTATAGAGGGAGGAAGAGGTTGAGAGAATTAGTTGCCTCCTTCTTTTTCTACTTTAGAATTAGGGTTTTATTTGGGTTGTAACGCGTTCCTGTAATGCGTACAGCCCATCTGTTTTTTTAATTTGATTTCTGGGAGTTTCGTAACTCCGTTTTGGGCGTGCAATATATCGTTGGATTCGTTTTTCCGAGACGGATCTAATGGAGTGTTCAAATTTTTTTTTATATAAATTTTTTGAACTGTTTATATTCCTGAAAGTGTTTTGAAGCATGTTTTAATTATTTTAATTACTTTTAAATGCTTCATGTAGTACATAGAGATGTGTAATGCTTAGAGTAATATGCTACATGATTTAACATGTGTACCTTTACATTTATTTATTTTTATATATGAGATATATGCCTATGTTTACCATGCGATGATAGATTTAGGTGAACTTGAATCAACATAAGGCGTGCTCTAGAAAATCTAGAATAGGAATCGTTTCTTGCCTTAACAATAATATTATGAATACAATCATGAGATTCTTGTGTTTATGAAACACGTAATTAAATATGAATTTTCAATATTGAGAGAAAGGATGATTCTGTCAAAAGCAGATTTCTATCTGTAAGAAAGGGGTATTAAGTGACGTCTCTTGACAATGCTCCCCCCAATCTGGGAATCATCTGATTATCGATTATTGATTTGAAATATTTAATTTAAAAGGAAAAATTTCTTTATAATATGATTATGATTGTAACATAATATAATCCCTCTAAAATTAAATAATATCAAGTAGTAATTGGCCAATGACACAACGGGCTTGTGTCGGTCAAAGCCTTCCAACATGGTAGAAAGTATTTCTTATTTTTAAATCATTGTCATTTCGTGCTACAGCCGAGGGATTTGATTTCGAAATAAGAAATACTTGTCTATTACATAGAGATGTGTACATTGAATTAGAATCTAAAGGTCGTTACGTGCTGCATCCGTGGGCCGTTGGAGACTGATTCAATTATACGAAATGTTGGGTTAGACTTAACTTAGAATATTCAGTCTGTCGTGCTACAGTCGTGACTCAATCATTCAAGAGGCTAAAGTTTGATTAGGGAATAACATAAGATGTAATTGACAAGAGTTGTCTGCCTATTGAACATCACATGACGTTTCGTGCTACAACCGAGGTTGTGTGATGGAATGTAGGATCCCTATTCCCACTAACATTATGAATGCTTAATTTTTCACTTAATGGGGTTATTTAGATAAACTAGTGGGAGCCACTTATGAATAAAGACCCCATTCATATAGTGTTTTGAAATGAAATTGAATATTTGCAAAGTGTTGTTATGTTTTCATCATTTACAGATTTACTATATACGTTATGTCTTCTGCACTATCACTCCGGAGTATACTAGATGCTCACAAGTTGACTGGTCCTAATTTTTCTGACTGGATTCGAAACTTGAGAATTGTTCTCAGGGTTGAGAAGCTGGAATATGTGCTTGACTCACCTAAGCCTACTGAACCTGCTAGCGATGCACATAATGATGAACATGTTATGTATCGTAAGTGGATAGATGATGCAAATGTTGCTCAATGCATCATGCTAGCTTCCATGAACATTGAGCTACAGAAGCAGCATGAGCATATGGATGCTCACACTATCCTTATGCATCTACAAGAGTTGTATGATGTGGCAGGGAGGACAGCTCGATATGAGATATCGAAGGATCTGTTCGGTTGTAGGATGTCTGAGGGATCATCTGTGAATGACCATGTACTTAAGATGATCAATTTGATTGAACGTCTTGGACAACTTGGTTTTGGCATGGATGGGGAGCTGAGCCAAGACTTGGTCTTGCAATCACTTCCGAGTTCGTTCTCGCAGTTGTGAACTTTCACATGAATAAGCTGGATGTCAGCCTGCCTGAACTCCACAACATCTTGAAGACTGCGGAATCAAATTTTCCCCCTAAGAAGAGTTCTGTTCTTCTAATTGGTGAAGGTTCCAATCCTAAGAAAAGGAAGAAGAACCCTTCCAAGAAGAAGAAAGTAGGTGAGAAAAAGCCGGTTCCACCAAAAGCTGAAGACCCCAAGAGCAAAGTTGTTTGCTTTCACTGTAACAAGGTGGGGTACTGGAAGAGGAACTGCAAGGTTTACCTTTCAGAATTGAAGAAGAAGAAGGGTAGTGAGACTACCGCTTTTGATTCAGGTATGTTCATGATCGAAGTTAATATGTCACTAAGTCTAATTTCTACTTGGGTATTAGATACCGCCTGTGGTTCTCATATTTGCAATTCGTTGCAGGGACTAAAGGGAAGTGGGACTCTTGAAGAAGATGAGGTGATTCCACGTATGAGCAATGGAGCAAGGGTTGCCGCCATATCTGTAGGATCATTTAGTTTACATATGCCTACGGGCAGGACTATTATTTTGAATAATTGTTATTACGTTCCCTCTATTGTGAGGAATATTGTTTATATTCCTATGTTGGATTTGGATGGTTTTTCATTTATTATTAAGAATAATGAATGTTCTATTCTTAGAGATAATGTTCTTTATGGACGTGGTACTTTAAATAATGGTTTGTATGTATGTGACGTAGAGCATAATTTACTTCAGATTGAACAAACTAATAAAAGAAAAAGGGATGATGAAAATCTCACTTTCTTGTGGCACTGCAAACTTGGTCATATTAGTGAAAATAGACTGCAGACATTGCATAAGGAAGGGTTACTTGACCCCTTTGATTTTGAATCATATCCTACATGCGTGTCTTGTCTATTGGGTAAAATGACCGGAGAGAGGGCTGCAGAGTTGCTAGGATTGGTACACACAGATGTATGTGGACCAATGTCTACGCAAGCCATGGGTGGATTTTCATACTTCATTACTTTCATAGATGATCGATCTAGATTCGGATATGTGTATTTGATGAAACACAAGTCTGAAGCCTTTGAAAAGTTCAAAGAATATAAGTATGAAGTGGAGAAACAAACCAAATATAGTATTATAACTCTTCGATCAGATCGAGGTGGTGAATACTTGAATGGAGAGTTTCTAGATTATCTCAAAGAAAATGGTATAGTCTCCCAGTGGACTCCCCCATATACTCCACAGTTGAATGGGGTATCTGAAAGGAGAAATCAAACTTTGTTAGACATGGTTCGGTCCATGATGAGCTATGCGAATCTTCCATTATTCCTGTGGGGTTATGCATTGGAAACCTCAGCATATATACTGAATAAGGTGCCTTCCAAATCTGTTCCTCAAACTCCATATGAGATATGGAAAGAAAGGAAACCGAGTCTCAGACACGTTAAGATTTGGGGATGTCCAGCTTATGTCAAGAAAGTTAACCCAGATAAGCTGGAATCTCGATGCGTAAAATGTAATTTTGTGGGATATCCTAAAGAGACTTTAGGGTATTACTTTTACACCGATCATAGGGTGTTTGTCTCCAGACATGCTACCTTCTTGGAAAAGTAGTTTATCCTTGAAGGAAATAGTGGGAGCAAAATTGAACTTGATGAAGTTCAAGAAGCACAAACTACTACGGATCAAGTGGAAACACTTGTTCAGACTGAACAACCATCTGTGGAACAGGCCATTCGTAGGACAGGGAGAGTGTCTCGCCAACCTGAGAGGTATTATGGCCTTGTCATTGAGAATGAGAATGAGTTGTCAATCATTAATGATAACGACCCTTTGACCTATAACTAGTGTAATATCCGGGATATATCGTGTGATTATTTTTGCTATTAAATAATTATTATGTGTGTTTAGTATCTATTCTGTGAGATAATTGTTAAATGTTATCTGTACTTGGATATTCAAAAATAATATTAATTGAGTATTTTAATTTTAATATGTCCAAAATAAAACATAGATAATTGTCATATCTTCCTAATTATTTTTATGTTGATTTATGGATTTATAAGGATCATATGAAAGTTATAAAATCTTTTTCCGAGTATTTAAAATCTATTTTATAAAAACGGGAACCAACCGACGTCAACCGTTGTTACGTTTTTGGAACCCGAAACTCTTCCGAGAACTCCTTCCTAACCTAATTGTAATATTCCGAGCATATTCCATGTTTCGACTGTTTCGATCCGGCGTACGGTTTGTTCTGCGCGGGTCCCGACGCAACATTTTCGATACAATATTCGTTTCGGTAAATCAATAAAACCCGTATTTTCGATAAACGGGAGCTTTTTATTAAACTATCCCAATTATCACTTCGTAATACATGTAACCAGGCACTGAGACCAAGACCGCAGTACAAATTGTACTGATTTGGATAATTATCCCGAAAACCGATACCGTTTGGATCAGTTTTACAAATAAACGTACCGTTTTATATCCGGAATGATACAACGGGATACTAATTTTCTATAAGTATAAATAGCCTTCTACCGTATTTTATTTCGTATCAAAATCATTTGCAGACAGATAAATATATAATTTTACAGAGAAAAATCATATATTCATAAAATGTTCCAAGAATCAAATCAACTTTTGAAGGTGTTATTGATTTTTGTTTGAAAAGCTCGAGTACCGGATTTGAAGGTCTTGAAAAGTTCTATCAGAATATGTAATCCATATACCTGCAGAATCAAAGGTTTATTTTCTGGAAATTTATTTATTTTCGAATTTATTTTATTAAAAATATGAATTTTGTTCGGATGATTGTTTGTATGATTTGATGATTTCATGTTGTAGAACTTGTTTTCCTGATGATTTTCATATGTCATACGTCTGATTTGGAGTTCAATAACATGCTCAAAAGTGGGTTTAATTTTCGAATTTCAAAATTAGGGTTTATAACCTGTATGAATGTTTTCAATTGAAATTTGGGGGTTTCTGATTCAGGGGTTATTAACTGTTGATTTATAGTGGGTTGTGTTCCTTATGAAAATTGCAATCGGTTGATATATAGCTCGTTAACAGAGTATGCTTGAATCGTAGGGAGTTGTGTTTTTAAAATTCCCGATGTTCGCCGGAAACCGGCGATGTTCTTGCCCAATTTCCGGCCAGAACAGGGATGATTAGAATGATTTGTTTGCATGGATATGTTCCTGGTAATCTGTAGTTTAATTCTGGAGGTGATGGTGGTGGGAGGATGCCGGAGGTGAGTTCTCCGGCCACCCCCGACTTTTCTGGCGACCGGAACTGCAAAATTGTAGTTTGGTCCCTGTACTTTTGAAAACGATGAAGTTTGGTCCCCCAGGTTTCCAGACTTTGCAAAAATTGGATTCCTGTTTTAAAAATCATATTTTCTATTTATTTTTATTATAAAAATTCGTTTTTAATTTCTGAAAATTCTAAAAATTATTATTTTAATTCCGAAAATTATTTTTAATTCAAAAATAAATCTAAATTAATTAGTTAATTAATTTCAGTTAATTTTTATTAATTAATTAGTCAATTAATTTGAAAATTAATTGATTTAATTAATTATTAATTGATTTTAATCAATTATTTAATTAGATTTAATTACTTAAAAATGATTTAAAAATTCCGAAAAATAGTTTCGAGCTTTAAAATATTATTCTAAATTATTTCCAAGGCTCGATAATTATTATAAAATTGTTTCGGAGCCAGAATTGGCCAACCGAACCCTGTTTATTAACCCGAAATTGATCCAACGACCCGTTTTAATTCCGAAAAATGTTTTAAAATTTATTTTAAATACCCGAAAGCCTATTTATGACCCGAGACTTCTTTATAAACGACATATCATTGATTATGTGATGTATTATGTGCTATACGTGACTTGTTGATTGACTATCGGTCTATATATTCGGTGTTTACTTGATTATTGCATAACTTTCAATCCGTTAATCGGATTTGGGTAAAACGAAGGGTAGATAGAAGTATGTGTTGAATAGAACTCTATGAGTCGATTATTGATAGATGCTTATAATATGTGAGCAGAAGAGGCAAGGCGTAGAAAAGGGAAACAAGTAGTTGAGGAGTAAAACCATTGTGATTGGAAGCGAGTGCAGTGTAGTAAGCTAATACCAGGCAAGTGTTCTAAACTTTCTCAAGATATTGTAGTACTTGATAGTCTTGTTGATATTGTAAGTGCTTTGAAGCACTGTACCCCAAACCTTGATTCCAGTTATTGATCTTGAGCCGTAACCTGATTCTTTCTAGACCATTGATTGTTGTATACCCGAACATGAACCTCAAGTACACGATACTGCTCCACAAATACATGCAAACAAAATCCCAAACACTGAACTGAATTACTTATATACTCAAACATTGTATCATATGCTTTGAAAGCCCAAATCTTGAAACCCTGAAATGTTGATTCCTTGCTATCCAATTCTTTCATTACCCAACATCCAAGCTTTGAAATTATCTTATTGATCACAAGGATTGAAACCCTTTCATTGTTAAACACTTATTGTTGTTAATGATTTTGGTTATTGTTTATTATTTCCTATTCTGTTATTATGTTAGAATTGGATTGTTTTTATAAAATTGTGGACCAGATTCGTGGTCAGACCATATAATGGTCAAGTTAGGCCAATGTGTGCCTTGGATCCAGTAGTTAGAGCAATGCTGTGTGCCTTGCTCGGGGTTAGTGCGTGACTGATCAGCAGCCTAACCTTGGTTTTTAAATTAAAAGTATAATATCCAATTCTAAATCATAATCCATTGTTCACTTGATATCATAATCATGTTCACCTGATGATCATTATTCTCAGTTTTGTCATTATAACTTGCTGAGCTAGTTAGCTCATTTGTGCGATATTGTTTCTGTACTTTTCCAGTTAAGAAGGAACCAGTTGGTACCGCGGATTCCCAAGTCAAGTGCGAGAGTTAGGGGTTCAGGTTGATTCAGCGGAGCTAGTAGGCTTCTTTTGGGATAGTTTAAGTTGTAAAAGTTATAATAAAGTTTAATACTCAGTTTGAGTTTGAATGATTGGGATTTGAACGGTTTGTAATATATTAGTGTGTTTGGCTTGTGTGCATACTTTAACCTGTTGCGGTCCGTGGTGGTTGGTAAGTAGGGTCACTGCATATATTATTATTATCTTTATTATTGTTATAAGCAAGTTATAAATAAGGCGTGTGTGTGGACCCCAAACTTCTGACCCGGGTTTGGAGGGCGCCACAGGTTTGGTATCAGAGCTACAAGTTATAAGTCACTGACACAAGCCTAGGTTGACGGGAATGGGTAGAGGGTTAGGATTAGAAGTAAGGAACAGAATGATAGAACGTCGAGAGGTTGAGTGTTACGGTATAACCAGTAGTAGTATAATTCGCGTCGTGGTTCGAGATTCTTATATTGTGATATAATTTCAGATAGCAGCGATGGCCGACTCTTTTATTCCCGTATCAGCTGATCACTCAGAGCCTTCAGTTAGAGTACCGTCTTCGAATCCACGTCCCATTGTTCCACCAGTGTTGGCTATACTACCTCCACCTGTGTTGCAGCCCATACCACTGCAGGCTATTCCACCTCCAGGCAAGAGGCCACCTATCAGAGGACCCCCACCAGCTGATTCAGATTCCATTGGGCATTCAGTTGCGAGTGCCCCATTCCAGTCTACATTGCCCCCAGTTCCTTACTATCGGTATGAGGCTCTTCTATTGGAGCGTGATTCCTTGTTGGCCCAGATCAGAGAGCTACAGCATATCATTAGGACTACTGATGTTGATCGTGGTGTGAGGGAACTTCGAGAGGAGATTCATGTGACACGAAGGGTTCTTGAGGCTAGGCTACATGGAGCTACATTACCTGGCAGAGGCCCTGATGCACTGATGGGCTGGGCTACTGAGGTGATGGAGGACTTTGAGAGGCTGGCAGGACCAGAGTTTCCCTGGGACTGAGTCAGAGATTCAGAGATGGAGATTCTGAGCAGTGTTGTTATGGTTATGTAGTATGTACAGTAGTGTGTAGTGTGTATCAGTAGACTTTTGAGTTGTATTTATAGACTAGCTATGCTGACTAGTGAGTAGGTTGTTGTACCCTTTTTGTTTTACTTTCGAAGCGTCTTTACGCTTGTACTACCTAAAACCTTTTATCTATATATATCAGCACCTTTTTCCTTCCCATTATTGTCATTTACTTTATTGCACTAGTTATACCCTGTGATACCATATACCCTGTTTTCCATAACTGTTTATATTCTGTAAAGAAGCATGTAATTTACTTAGTTACAACTATTTTCAAAAAGAGATATTTCTGTTTTACAAACTATTCTTTTATGCAAAAGATTATCAAAAGCTAAATAAGTTGATTGATTCTTTACAGAAAATGCCTTCCAGAAGAAATACCCGCACCAACACCCAGAATGAAGAAACCAACAATAACAACAACCAAGATGATACAAACCCGAATGTGAACCCAGGACCCATGGACCCAGCCATAGCCCATATTCTTCAAATCTTGGCCCAACAAACAGTTCACTTGGCACAACAACAACAAAGACAGACCAACCCCCAGGTAACTTTTAAAACTTTTCAAGCAGTAAACCCACCAGAATTTAAGGGTTCCTTAGAGCAAATTGAAGCAAATTTTTGGTTAAAGGAAATAGGGAAGGCATTTGCCTTAGTGAAAGTAAAGGAAGAATAGAAGGTTGAGTTTGCAAGTTACTATCTGAAGAATGAGGCCACCTATTGGTGGGAGATGGTGAAGACATTGGAAGGTACAGATATTATTACTTGGGAAAGGTTTAAGGAATTGTTTTTAGAAAAGTATTTTCCTCAGTTTGTTCAAGATTAAATGGAGCTGAAGTTTTTAGAATTAAAGCAAGGGAACATGTCGGTAACAGATTATGAAGGTAAGTTTGAAGAATTGTCAAGGTATGTGCCGTCGTATGTTGATACTGACAGGAAGAAGGCTAAAAGATTCCAGCAAGGTTTGAAACCATGGATCAGAGGGAAGGTAGCCATTTTTGAATTAGATACCTATGCAGGAGTGGTACAAAAGGCTATGATCGCAGAGATAGAGAGTGAGATGTTCCAAAAGGAGAAAGAAAGCAAGAAAAGGAAAGTTGAGGGAAGTGAGGGTTAGTCACAACCAGGGAAGTTTCCAAATTTTAAGAAGGGCAAGTTTCAGCCAGGGAGAAATTTTAATTTCAGGAAACAGAATGCAGGAGACGGAGGCCAGAGCAACCGTCCAGTTAATACAAATCAGTCAAATCAGTTGAGACTAACTTTTCCAGATTGTCAAGTATGTGTTAAGAAGCATGGAGGAGTTTGTAATAAGTTGAATGTGGTATGTTTCAAATGCAACCAGAAAGGGCACTATTCGAGGGAGTGCCGAAATCAGCCAGCAAGAGAGCCAGCAAGAGAAGGATCAGCCTATCTGGAATCCAGCAGTAAAGGTTCCAGCCATTGGATTTACGTGCTTTAAATGTGGAAAGCCAAGACATATGTCCAGGGATTGCAAGACACCAGCCCCAGTCAGTAATGCATTGAGGATTATGGGATCTACATCAACAATGAATGAGACTCCAAAGGCTAGAGTTTTTGACATGTTGGTGAAGGATGCGATCCAGGATACGGATGTCGTGGCAGGTACGCTTAATGTGAATTCTTTATGTGCCAAAGTGTTAATAGATTCGGGAGCAACTCGATCGTTTGTTTTACAAGATTTTATTAGTAAGTTAAATTATCCAGTTGAATGCTTAAATGAAATAATGACTGTGGAATTAGCAAATCAAGAACGTGTAACTGTGAATCAAGTTTGTGGAAATTGTGAGGTTGAGATTTCTGGTAGTAAATTTTGTGTAGATTTGATACCATTTAAGTTAGGAGAATTTAATGTTATATTAGGGATGGATTGGTTATCTAGGCACGATGCCCAGATAGATTGTCGAAATAAGAAGGTAATGGTGAAAACGCCAGACGAAAGGATAGAAACTTTCAAGGGTCAAAAACAAGTAAAGAAGTTCTTAACGATAATTCAAGCCAAGAAGTTACTACGACAAGGATGTGAGCATTTCATGGCATATGTGATTGACAGCAGTCAAGAACCAACAAAACTTGAAGATATTTCAGTTGTGAATGAATTTCCAGACGTATTTCCCGATGAATTACCAGGACTTCCTCCAGATAGAGAAATTGAATTTGCGATCGACTTAGCACCAGGAACAGAACCAGTATCCAAGGCCCCGTATAGAATGGCGCCTGTCGAGATGAAAGAGCTAGCGAAGCAATTGCAGGAGCTGTTAGAGAAAGGAGTAATCAGACCCAGTGTATCCCCGTTGGGAGCCCCGGTATTATTTGTCAAGAAGAAAGATGGAAGCATGAAACTGTGTATCGACTACAGGGAGCTCAACAAGCTTACGATCAAGAACAAGTATCCATTACCCAGAATTAACGATCTGTTCGATCAGTTGAAGGGAGCCAAGTATTTCTCCAAAATTGATTTAAGATCAGGATATCATCAACTAAAGATCAAGCCAGAAGATATACCAAAGACAGCTTTCAGAACAAGGTATGGACATTACGAGTTTTTAGTGATGTCTTTTGGGTTGACCAATGCCCCGGCAGCGTTTATGGACCTGATGAACAGAATTTTTAAGGAGTATTTGGATAAGTTTGTTATTGTGTTTATCGACGATATTTTAATTTATTCAAAAACGGAAGAGCATCATGCAAAACATTTGAGGACAACTTTGGAGATTTTAAGGAAAAAGAAGTTATAAGCTAAATTCTTGAAGTGTGAGTTTTGGCTACAGGAAGTTCAGTTCTTAGGACATATAGTCAGTAACGAAGGGATCAAAGTGGACCCGGCAAAGATCGAGGGAATTACGAATTGGGAGAGACCGAAAACACCCACTGAGGTAAGAAGTTTCTTAGGATTGGCGGGATATTATCGTCGATTTGTTCAAAATTTCTCGAGGATTGCCACACCATTAACAAAGCTTACACGAAAGAATGAGAAGTTTATATGGAACGACAAATGCGAGGAAAGTTTTCAGGAGTTAAAGCGACGATTAATCACGGCACCTGTTTTGTCACTTCCAGATGATTAAGGGAATTTCGTAATTTATAGCGATGCTTCTCATAAAGGATTAGGATGTGTTCTAATGCAGCACGAAAAGGTGATTTCATATGCGTCAAGGCAATTGAAACCACACGAACAGAAGTATCCTACTCATGATTTGGAGCTAGCAACTATAGTTTTCGCTTTGAAGATTTGGAGACATTATTTGTATGGAGAAAAGTGTGACATTTTCACGGATCACAAAAGCTTAAAGTACATATTCACACATAAGGAACTTAATATGAGGCAAAGGAGATGGTTAGAGTTGATCAAAGACTATGATTGCTCAATTAATTATCATCCTGGTAAGGCTAACATTGTGGCAGACGCATTGAGTCGGAAGGAAAGGTTGAATATATTATCAGTACCCGAAAATATATATAAGGAATTTCAGAAATTGGAATTGGAAATTAGAATTTGCAAGCCTGAGGAAGCGAAAGTATACAGTATGACTTTCCAGCCGGAGTTGTTGGAGAAAATAAAGAAGTGTCAGGAAAATGTAATGGATCAAGATATAAATCGTTTGGTAGGTGAGGAATTATGCACGCAGAAGGATGATCAAGGTATTCTTAGGTTTTCTTCAAAAATTTGGATTCCACCAGTGACGGAGCTGAAGAATGAAATTTTACAAGAGGCACATAGTTCAAGATATTCTATCCATCCAGGGAGTACCAAAATGTACAGAGATTTAAAGAAGAATTATTGGTGGCCAGACATGAAGAAGGAAATTGCGGAATGGGTTAGCAAATGTTATACTTGTCAGAGAGTTAAAGTAGAGCATCAGAGACCAAGTGGATTGTTACAGCCATTGGAGATTCCAGAGTGGAAGTGGGAACATATTACCATGGATTTCATAGTTGGATTATCAAGGACAAGGGCTAATCATGATGCCATTTGGGTTATAGTGGATAGACTTACCAAGTCAGCTCATTTTCTGCCTATAAATGAAAGATTTTCGCTCGACAAGCTGGTCCATATGTACTTGAAGGAAATTGTAGTTCGTCATGGAGTTCCTGTGTCTATTGTATCTGATCGAGACCCAAGGTTTAATTCAAGATTTTGGAAGAGTTTTCAAGAATGTTTGGGAACAAAACTAAATATGAGTACGGCCTATCACCCCCAGACGGATGGCCAAAGTGAAAGAACGATCCAGACAATCGAGGACATGTTGCGTGTTTGTGCTATTGACTTTAAAGGAAGTTGGGACGAACATTTACCTTTCGTAAAGTTTGCTTACAACAATAGTTATCATGCCAGCATTGGGATGCCACCCTATGAAGCCCTTTATGGACGTAAATGTAGATCTCCAATATATTGGGATGAAGTAGGAGAACGCAAAATACTTGGACCTGAACTGGTACAACAGACAAAGGAAATTATTGAAATTATCCAGAAGAGATTGATAGCCGCGCAAGATCGTCAGAGGAAATATGCAGATCAGTCAAGGAAAGATATGGAATTTGAAGAAGGAAGCTTGATATTACTGAAAGTATCACCATGGAAAGGACTAACGAGGTTTGGAAAGAAAGGAAAGCTGAGTCCAAGATATGTCGGACCTTTTAAGATCCTAAAGCGCGTTGGCAAAGTAGCTTACGAGTTGGCGTTACCACCGCACATGGAGCATATTCACAATATTTTTCACATATCGATGCTCAAGAAATATAATCCAAACTCCAGGCATGTAATAGAATATGAGCCAATAGAGCTTCAGGCAGATTTGTGAAATATAGAGAGTCCGATAGAGATTCTAGAGGAGAGGGAGAAAGTATTGAGAAATAAAGTGCCCTCATTTGTTTTCCTAGGAGATTCTGAGGACAGAATCCTTTTAAGGGGGGAAGGATGTAATATCCGGGATATATCGTGTGATTATTTTTGCTATTAAATAATTATTATGTGTGTTCAGTATTTATTATGTGAGATAATTGTTAAATGTTATCTGTACGTGGATATTCAAAAATAATATTAATTGAGTATTTTAATTTTTATATGTCCAAAATAAAACATAGATAATTGTCATATCTTCCTAATTATTTTTATATTGATTTATGGATTTATAAGGATCATATGAAAGTTATAAAATCTTTTTCCGAGTATTTAAAATCTATTTTATAAAAACGGGAACAAACAGACGTCAACCGTTGTTACGTTTTTGGAACCCGAAACTCTTCCGAGAACTCCTTCCTAACCTAATTATAATATTCCGAGCATATTCCATGTTTCGACTTTTTCGATCCGGCGTACGGTTTGTTCTGCGCGGGTCCCGGCGCAACATTTTCGATACAATATTCGTTTCGGTAAATCAATAAAACCCGTATTTTCGATAAACGGGAGCTTTTTATTAAACTATCCCAATTATCACTTCGTAATACGTGTAACCAGGCGCTGAGACTAAGACCGCAATACAAATTGTACTGATTTGGATAATTATCCCGAAAACCGATACCATTTGGATCAGTTTTACAAATAAACGTACCGTTTTATATCCGGAATGATCCAACGGGATACTAATTTTCTATAAATATAAATAGCCTTCTACCGTATTTTATTTCGTATCAAAATCATTTGCAGACAGATAAATATATAATTTTACAGAGAAAAATCATATATTCATAAACTGTTCCAAGAATCAAATCAACTTTTGAAGGTGTTATTGATCTTTGTTTGAAAAGCTCGAGTACTGGATTTGAAGGTCTTGAAAAGTCCTATCAGAATCTGTAATCCATATACCTGCAGAATCAAAGGTTTATTTTCTGGAAATTTATTTATTTTCGAATTTATTTTATTAAAAATATGAATTTTGTTCGGATGATTGTTTGTATGATTTGATGATTTCATGTTGTAGAGCTTGTTTTCCTGATGATTTTCATATGTCATACGTCTAATTTGGAGTTCAATAACATGCTCAAAAGTGGGTTTAATTTTCGAATTTCAAAATTAGGGTTTATAACCCGTATGAATGTTTTCAATTGAAATTTGGGGGTTTTTGATTCAGGGGTTATTAACTGTTGATTTATAGTGGGTTGTGTTCCTTATGAAAATTGCAATCGATTGATATATAGCTCGTTAACAGAGGATGCTTGAATCGTAGGGAGTTGTGTTTTTAAAATTCCCGATGTTCGCCGGAAACCGGCGATGTTCTTGGCCAATTTCAGGCCAGAACAGGGATGATTAGAATGATTTGTTTGCATGGATAAGTTCATGGTAATCTGTAGTTTAATTCTGGAGGTGATGGTGGTGGGAGGATGCCGGAGGTGAGTTCTCCGGCCACCCCCGACTTTTCCGGCGACTAGAACTGCAAAATTGCAGTTTGGTCCCTGTACTTTTGAAAACGATGAAGTTTGGTCCCCCAGGTTTCCAGACTTTGCAAAAATTGGATTCCTGTTTTAAAAATCATATTTCCTATTTATTTTTATTATAAAAATTCGTTTTTAATTTCTGAAAATTCTAAAAATTATTATCTTAATTCCGAAAATTATTTTTAATTCAAAAATAAATCTAAATTAATTAGTTAATTAATTTCAGTTAATTTTTATTAATTAATTAGTCAATTAATTCGAAAATCAACTGATTAATTGATTTAACTAATTATTAATTGATTTTAATCAATTATTTAAATAGATTTAATTACTTAAAAATGATTTAAAAATTCTGAAAAATAGTTTCGAGCTTTAAAATATTATTCTAAATTATTTCCAAGGCTCGATAATTATTATAAAATTGTTTTGAAGCCAGAATTGGCCAACCGAACCCTGTTTATTAACCCGAAATTGATCCAACGACCCGTTTTAATTCCGAAAAATGTTTTAAAAATCATTTTAAATACCCGAAAGCCTATTTATGACCCGAGACTTCTTTATAAACGACATATCATTGATTATGTGATGTATTATGTGCTATACGTGACTTGTTGATTGACTACCGGTCTATATATTCGGTGTTTACTTGATTATTGCATAACTTTCAATCCGTTAATCGGATTTGGGTAAAACGAAGGGTAGATAGAAGTATGTGTTGAATATAATCTATGAGTTGATTATTGATAGATGCTTATAATATGTGAGCAGAAGAGGCAAGGCGTAGAAAAGGGAAACAAGTAGTTGAGGAGTAAAATAATTGTGATTGGAAGCAAGTGCAGTGTAGTAAGCTAATACCAGGCAAGTGTTCTGAACTTTCTCAAGATATTGTAGTACTTGATAGTCTTGTTGATATTGCAACTGCTTTGAAGCACTATACCCTAAACCTTGATTCCAGTTATTGATCTTGAGCCGTAACCTGATTCTTTCTAGACCATTGATTGTTGTATACCCGAACGCGAACCTCAAGTACACGATACTACTCCACAAATACATGCAAACAAAATCCCAAACACTGAACTGAATTACTTATATACTCAAACATTGTATCCTATGCTTTGAAAGCCCAAATCTTGAAACCCTGAAATGTTGATTCCTTGCTATCCAATTCTTTCATTACCCAGCATCCAACCTTTGAAATTATCTTATTGATCTTTATAAGGAGTGAAACCCTTTCATTGTTAAACACTTATTGTTGTTAATGATTTTGGTTATTGTTTATTATTTCCTATTATGTTATTATGTTAGAATTGGATTGTTTTTATAAAATTATGGACCAGATTCGTGGTCAGACCATATAATGGTCAAGTTAGGCCAATGTGTGCCTTGGATCCAGTAGTTAGAGCAATGCTGTGTGCCTTGCTCGGGGTTAGTGCGTAACTGATCAGCAGCCTAACCTTGGTTTTTAAATTAAAAGTATAATATCCAATTCTAAATCATAATCCATTGTTCACTTGATATCATAATCATGTTCACCTGATGATCATTATTCTCAGTTTTGTCATTGTGACTTGCTGAGCTAGTTAGCTCATTTGTGCGATATTGTTTCTGTTCTTTTCCAGTTAAGAAGAAACCAGTTGGTACCGCGGATCCCCAGTCAAGTGCGAGAGCTAGGGGTTCAGGTTGATTGAGTGGAGCTAGTAGGCTTCTTTTGGGATAGTTTAAGTTATAAAAGTTGTAATAAAGTTTAATACTCAGTTTGAGTTTGAATGATTGGGATTTGAACGGTTTGTAATACATTAGTGTGTTTGGCTTGTGTGCATACTTTAACCTGTTGCGGTCCATGGTGGTTGGTAAGTAGGGTCACTGCATATATTATTATTATCTTTATTATTGTTATAAGCAAGTTATAAATAAGGTGTGTGTGTGGACCCCAAACTTCTGACCCGGGTTTGGAGGGCGCCATAATGAGGCTATGAGTAGTGTTGACTCAGAGAAATGGCAAAGTGCCATGAAATCCGAAATGGAATCTATGTATACCAACCAAATATGGACTTTGGTTGAAGCGCCTGAGGGTGTGAAGCCTATTGAGTGCAAATGGGTACACAAAAGAAAGATTGAAGCAGATGGCCAGGTGGAGACCTATAAGGCCAGGCTCGTGGCAAAAGTATTCAAACAAAGGCAAGGGATTGACTTTGATGAAACTTTTTCACCTGTAGCCTTGTTAAAATCAATTCGGATTTTGCTTGCGATTGTTGCTTACTACGACTATGAGATTTGGCAAATGGACGTGAAAACGGCCTTCCTCAATGGGAAACTTGAAGAGGAAGTGTATATGACACAACCAGAGGGTTTTCTTTTTAAGAGAAATGAACACCTAGTGTGTAAGCTGCTGCGAACCATATATGGTTTAAAGCAAGCTTCTCATAGATGGAACATCCGTTTTGATGAGACAATCAAAGAGTTTGGTTTTATCAAAAACATAGATGAACCATGTGTCTACAAAAAGGTTAGTGGGAGCGCGGTAACATTTCTTGTATTATATGTGGATGACATACTTCTTATAGGAAATGTTTTGCGACGCTTTCATCTGATTAGGGAGATTGTTAAAAGAGGAGATGTCAATGTCAGGAGAGTTAACACACATAACAACATAGCAGACCCTTTTAACAAAACCACTTTCTCAAAGTCACTTTGATCGTCATAAAGACAAGATGGGTATTAGATACCAAAGTGATTGGCTTTAGTACAAGTGGGAGATTGAAAGAGATGTGTCCTAAGTCCAATCATGTATGATGATTTAGGAATAACTTTTATGTAATCTGTTTTTGATTTCATTGATATTAATAAAAGACTTGTTTTGGTTTTATTGCGGGCTTTATCTATTTAAGTGTTTAAATAAGATGTACCATAGTTTAGAGTAAAGCTTTTAATGGATTATGATGATATCATAATAATGAGACCTAAAAGATGATAACTCTGAACTTAAATATTTCCTGGTCGTAGGATTACTAACTGGTAATTAGTAATCCGCAAAGATCGGTACATACTATGTTTGCTTCATTATGAAGGATGTCTGTTCTCATAGACATTTATGTGGTGAAACTATAGCTAGTATGTAGGTGCTTATTATAGAATAAGTTCACTGAACATGACTCACACAGCTGAACAACTGATGGAGTTCACTCACGTGTCAGCAGATGGTCACATAGTGATAGTTGTACAAGTATCCTTAGACTTGAGGTCATCATAGTCATCTTGTGTACACTGAACTATACTTTGGTTTAGTTCTTAGTCTCCAGGATAATAATAAGGGCTCTACTGGGTGTAGGAATTCGTACACGAAGATAATGTATGATCAATAAAGGATCTACCCCTTCCAGTGAAGGAAGAAAATATTCAATGCTAATCCACTTATGCTAGTTCAGGAATCTCTGGCCAGAGTGAATGAAATTAGAAAGGAGTTTCTAATTCACATTAGTTAGAACTAAGCATAGTGAATGGGAAAGTATATGATTAAATAAGATAGGTTTGACACGAGTTTCATGTCTTGTATTTAATCATGACATTGCAGGGTAGAAGGAATTAATTGTACGGTAACTATTCACTGAATAGGTTCTTGGTATTTTAAGCACTGAATTCGTATTATTCGGATAGTCGCGATATGCTGAGAAGTATCCCTCACGATATAGAATAAACATGATTAATTTATTAATTAATCATATTTAATAAATTAGAGAATTTATATAAATAATGATAAAATAGTTTTATTATTATTTATTTCTACTAACGGCTTAATATCGAACCTACAGGGTCACACCATAAAAGAGAATGATTTAATGGTGGAGGAATTAATTAATAATGGCTGGTAATTATTTATTTGTGAAATAAATAATTAATTAGAAAATTTAATAATTGATTAAATGAGATTTAATTAATTATAAATTAATTAAGAAAAGTTCTTTATATTATTAATTAGGAATTTAATTTTGGAAATTAAATCAAGTGATAGAATTATTTTTCTAAAGTGTTTAGAAAAGGGATTAATGATTAAAAGGTGTTTTAATTATTAGTTAATTGGTTAATAAGAAAAATCAATTAAAGGGTTAATAATAATAATATTTATGGGAAAATTTTCAGCTGAAAATTTTGCCTATAAATATACTATTATAAATCCTATTTGCCTCAACCCAAATAAAACCCTAATTCTAAAGTAGAAAAAGAGGGAGGCAACTAATTCTCTCAACCTCTTCCTCCCTCTATAATTTTGATCTCTTGGTGGATACCGGTGGAGTGCTTCACAATTGAGGAGCAGCTGCTAGGGATCTCCGTTCATCGTTCTTGGATCGCTATTAAAGGTTAGTAATCGATCCCTCGATTTATTCACGATTTGTATGCGTATTACATGGATTTTATATCAAGAAAATGTTTTACCATGCTTCTGTGATGTATAAAATCCTACAATAACATCTCATATCATGGCAATAATCACTTTAAATTTATAAAACACACAATATTTATTTATTTAACATATATTATTCACATAATTTTTCCCAGATATTACAATATATGTCGATGTAGAGAACCCCATCCTAGATTGTTGCATATCAATGGATGTATCACCCAATTTCCTAGAAGCATTTTCTTGTTCAAACTGTTCAGAGGATACCCCTTGCGAGGAAGACAAACGAGGTTTCTGCTCATTTTCCTGATCAGTTTGCTCTTGTTTCACATAATGTCCTGAAATTAAACCATTATTACTCTGCTCTTGATTAAGTGATGATAGTCTATGAACTGAATTCTGTAGCACTTTTAAAAGATTTGATGGGTGAGAAAATTTATCACCATGCAGTCTCATGGGTTCAGTAACAGAATTCTGCTTCTCATACTTGGGCAAACCCATGGATTGAACCGTTCCAGCGCCTGGACGAGCCATAACTTGCCTTTCCTGCATATTTTGAGACTGTTGTTTCAGAGATTGAGATGAGCTATTTATATTTCCTTCGCCATATTGGTGATAGTTACTGCCTGTGGTTCCATAAGGTGGAAAAGATGGAGGAAATTGTATATGTTGTTGCTGCTTATTAAGTCCCTGTATTGGAAAGGGGCGCTCCCTTTCTTGCTTAATATCACGTAATAAATGTGCATTACTATCCATTGCCATGTTACTTGAATCACTGAACGTTTTTGTAGCAGAAGAGGGACCAGATGGGTCTACTGGAGAGTTGAAACCCTTTTGATTAAGTTGTATGAATGAATGAGATTTGGCACCAACAGCTGGCATTTTTATTTGCTGTTGTTGAGCTAGAACCTTAGAGTGTGATAAAAAAAGTCATTTTAAGAAACCAAGAGTACTGATATCGTCCTCAACTGGAACATGCTCCAGCTTCAATTCTAATAAAAAAAGGTTGTATTTTATTTTTTACTGCAACTTGAACACGAGAATGACAAGAAGAAATGTAACATATAAAATTTGTAATTTCTGGAGCACAGTAATTAATTTTTCTTTTCATTACCTGTTCCTGCAACCTTACTATTACAAGCTTGAGCATGTGATCTCCCACAAGACCTCTCATGTGCTTAACAAATGCATCTTTGGAGATTTCATTTTGCTGAAACAGCAAGACATAAATTGTAAATAGGGTAAAAATACAAAAATGTAGTAGCTATAATGAGATCAGAGTCATAGTGTTACTTTTAGTCTACTATAGAGAGTTCTGAGTTGCATAGCTTTATCTTTATCGAGCAATGGTTCTATAACTGGAAACAACATTGCAAATGGTACTTGTTTTCCATTTTTTGAGGCATTATTCGCCTGTGTGGTTGTCCCAGTTTGATGAGTATTCATCTTTTGCGACCACAGGTACCGAGATAGGGTACTTGGATCTTGTATTCATCTTTTGCCTGATTTGATATCATAGGAGAAAAGAGGAGTACCCTGTCCTCCACGACCATAATTGAAGGTAACACGTCCCAGATAACAGGCAATGGGCTTTTTTCACAGTAATCACCATGAGCACTACTAGTTCTTTGTAATTCACATCCAATAAAAAACAAAAACACAACAAAAAAGTTAAAACAAAAGTGTAAAAACAAAAATAAAATAAAAAGAGACACAATCAGTTATATATATAATTGAAAACAACAACAAATCTGTTAAAAAGCTAAAAATTGAAATTTAAAAACCACTTACTAATTCGAGCGGAATAAGGATAAATAACAACATAGATAGGCCGATTGGAACTTCATCTGCACCTAGTTAACACAAATCGAACGATTTATTGAAAACAAGAGTTAGGGTTCATGTAATTGAAAGATATAATTCAAATTAGGGATCTTAGTTGTGAGTTCTTGGTTTCAATTTGGAAAGTTAGGTTTTGAATTTAGGGTTCTACGTTGAGAGTTCAGAAAGATGGGTGGAGAGGGGAAGTAAGAGTGATGGAGAGAGAGAGAGAGAGTTTTGATAGCTTTGATAGCTTTGATTTTTGATTTTGTGTTTTTTTAAATGTATATTTGAGGATAAAGTTGAAAAGAGGGGGAAGAGTTGAAAATAAACTAACGCAAAACGGGGGAAATTTAAGAGGGAATGAAATTTAAGGCAGGAGCACCTTCTCTTAGAAAAACACAATAAATGCAGCTGTAAAATTCTTGTAATTTGCACATATTATTTATTCAATATATAACTCAAGTGGCAAGTTAAAAACAAACCACTTAATATTTTAAATCATGTGTTCTTATTTCACTTTAGCAATAGTTCAAAATGAAAAAGTTGATAATTGTAATTTGTATTCAACCCCCCTCTATAAATTACTCGTATATTGATTGTTGATAAATAACAATTGGTATCAGAGCGAGCCCTTAATCTACAGAGGGTTTAAAGATCTTGAATCTATATAATTAATTATGGGTAAAAAGGATGTAGGTGTGAAGATTCCAGTTCTTGATAGAGAATTTTATTTTCACTAGAAAATGAAGATGGGGGTCCACTTGATGTCTCAAGATGAGGGGTTTGTCTGATGTATTGGTAATGGCCCTCATGTTCCAATGAAGACAATCATAGGACTTACAGCAGCTGACGGAACCATTGGTGCTGACAGAAAGTGGTAAAAGTTTTACCGTAAAACATCCAAATGACTACTCACCAGAAATCTGGAAGAAGTCAAAAAAGACAAAAGAGCTATGAAAATCCTGTTTAATGGCATAGATTCTGACATGTTCAAATGTGTCATGAGCAGTCCCACTGCCAAAGATGTATGAGATACTATTTAAACTCTTTGTGAGGGATCTAAGCAAGTTAGAGAGAATAAGATGCAACTCCTCATACAACAATATGAGTATTTCCATTTTATTCATGGTGAAGGTCTGAGTGAGACATTCAACATATTTTAAAAATTATTAAATGGTCTAAGGTTGCATGGAAGAGTTTATCTTGTCAAGGACTCCAATTTGAAGTTCTTTAGATCTCTTCTAAAAGAATGGAAATCAACAACAGTCTTTGTCAGAAACTCATATAACTACAAGGACTACACTCTTGATAGACTGTACAGGGTCCTAAAGACGTATGAGCTGGAGATGTAATAGGATGAGGAAATTGAAAAAGGGAAAAAAGAAGATAAATGTGTAGCTCTTGTTGCATCAAATCACTGTGAGAAGCAAGTGGAAGTTTGAGGTGGAATCTACAACAACTGAAGTTGATGAAGCATGACCAAAATCATCAAAATAGAAAGCCAAGGTTGTTGAAACTGAAACTGACTCTTCCTCAACTGACGAGCTTGAAGAGCTAGATGAGATGTGCCTTTCTCTCAAAGAGATTTTCTAATATGAAATTCAAAAGAAAATCCCTCTCAAAACCATTCAACAAAGAGTTCAGATTTAACAGAAATTTGGTTAAAAATCCAATTTTAAATGCTATAATTGTGGAATAGCTGGACACTTTACGAATGAGTGCTGAAATCCAAAGAATCCTAGAATTTTATGCATGCACCTAATGTCTACGCCTGCTATGCAATCTTTGCCTGTGCCTAACATGTTCAATCATAGCTACAATAACATGCCATTTATTCCAATTCCTTATATTTCTGCATATGTTATGCCATGAAACATGACTGATGTGAACAACATGTTTAATCCTCATAAGAATGTCATGCATTCACAGAACATTGCATATGATTCTAATGTTATTAATTCTGATCAAGAATCAAGGACCAAGGTGGATTCTGATCCTTATAAGTCTAAGGTTAATAATGAAAACAAGGCAAATAAAGCACCTAACAAAACTGGACCCAAGAGTGCTTGGGTACCAAAATCAAATTTAAGTTGGGTTTTTTTGTGCAGAGAAAGAGAAAAAATCTTTGGTATATGTGTAGTGGTTATTCGAGGCACGTGACTGGCGATTCATCCCTGATCACAAAAGTGGAGGAAAAGGCTGGCTCAAGTATTACCTTTGGAGATGCGACAAAGGGTATATTGTGGGATATGGCGTGATTTCAAAAGGAAATGTCATCATTGATCAAGTAGCACTAGTTGAAGGATTGAAGCATAACTTGCTGAGTGTCAATCAACTTTATAATAAAGGTCTCAAGGTAGACTTTGATTTAGAATCCTGTGTTGTTATAGACAAGAAGAACAACAAAGTGATTTTAACTGGAATCAGAAAAGGAAATATGTACGTAGCTGAATTCAACTCAACAGATGCTGATTATATTACCTGCCTTTTCAGTAAGGAAAGTGCTGATGAAATCTGGTTGTGGTATAAGAAGTTGACTCATCTCAACTTCTCAATAATGAATGATCTAGTCAAGAACGACTTAATAAGAGAACTCCAAAATTGGAATTCTCCAAGAATGATCGATGTGATGCCTGTCAATTTGGCAAGCAAAAGAAAGCCTCTTTCAAGAGTAAGACAATATCCTTTATTGATAAACCCTTGCGATTGCTTCACATGGATTTGTCTAGAATAGTCAATGTCATGTCCATCTCAAGGAAGAAATAGTGCCTGGTAATTATTGATGATTAATCCATGTTTATCTGGACCTTTTTCCTTTATTTAAAGAATGAGGCTAGTGAAATCATCATTAATTATATCAAGTTGATTACAATAATTTAGACTTGAAAGTGCAAAAAATCAGGAGTGACAATGGAACGGAGTTCAAGAATTCAGTTATGACAGAATTCTGCAAAAAGGTTGGCTTTCTTCATGAATTCTCTACACCAAGAACTTCTCAACAAAATGGAGTCGTTGAGAGGAAAAATAGAACTCTCATTGGAACAACAAGAATAATGCTAGGGGAACCAAAACTACCCACTTATTTCTGGGCTGAAGTTATTAACACTGCATGTTATTCTCAGAATATCTATCTAATTTGAAAGTGTTTGTCCTAAATCCAATCATGTATGATGAGTTAGGAAGAAATTTCTTGTATTCCTATTTGATTTCATTGATATTAATAAAAGACTTGTTATATTTTTATTATTGGCTTTATCTATTTAAAGTGTTTTAAATAAGATGTTCCATAGTTTAGAGTAAAGCTTCTAGAATTATAATGAGATTATAATAGTGAGATCTAGAAGATGATAACTCTAGACTTAAACAGTTCCTGATCATAGGATAACTAATCGGATGTTAGTGGATCCGCAAAGATTGGTACATACTATGCTTGGTCCCTTCAGGAGGATGTCTGTTCTCATACGCATTTGTGTGGTGACACTATAGCTAGTATGTAGGTGCTTATTAGGGAATAAGTTCACTGAACATGACTCGATAAGTTGAACAACTAATGGAGATTACTCACTTGTCAATAGTTATTCACTAAGTGATAGTTGTACAAGTGTCCTTAGACTTGAGATCGTTAAAGTTATCTTATATATAATGAACTATGTTTTGGTTTAGTCCTTAGTCTCAAGGACATCCATTAGGTCTATTCTGGGCATAGGGATTTGTGTATAGAAATAGTTAACGTCAATAGAGGATCTACCCCTTCCAGTATAGGAAGAGAATATCCTATGTTATTCTTAGCATGCGAGTTCTGGAATCTCTGGCCAGAGTTTATGAAATTAGAAAGGAGTTTCTAATTTGCATTAATATGAACTTTGCATTATGAATAAGAAATCATATGATTAAAATTGATTGGCCTGACACGAGATCCATGCCTTGTATTTAATCGGAATATTGTAAGGGTAGAAGGAATTCATTGTACGGTAACTAGTCACTAACAGGTTCTTGGTATTCTAAGCAGTGAATTCATATTATCCGGATAGTCGCGATATGTTGAGAAGCATCACTCACGATGTAGAATAAATATAATTAATCAGTTAATTATATTTAATGAATTTTGTTATTCATGTAAATAATTAATAAAAGTTTATTATTATTTATTTCTACTACCGGCATAATATTGAACCTACAGGGTCACACCATAAAAGAATATTTTCTTTAATGAAATAATGAGAGAGAGAATTATTTTATAAATAGTTTAGAAAAAGAAATAATGATTAAAATAGTTTTAATTATTATTAGAGCATTTTATAAAGATAAAATTTTGGTGTTAATATATATATAAAGATATATTTTATAACCCTAGGAGAGCCCTATAAATAGAATGAGATGGCTCATTCTATTCTCACAATTTTGGTTTTTTGAAAACCCTAGCCTCCATCTTCTTCCTCCCTCTCTCTCTCTCCCAAAAACTCCATTTTTATAAAAGCTCGGTTTTATAAAAGGTTCATCGAAGAGGATCATTCTTGGTGGATACCGGTAGAGTGCTTCACACATTGAGGAGCAACTGCTAGCACTCCATTTTTATAAAGCTTCGATTCACAAGGTATAGTTACGATTCCTCCGTTTTTCTATTTTATATGTTTTTCTATATGTGTGATATATGGTTTTTACGGAATAATTATTATATCACGTTTCCGCTCATCCGTAAATTCCTTCATAATTAACCAAGCTCATGGTGTTACTCCCTATAAACTATTTAAGAGGAAGAAACCAACCTTGGAATTTCTGCATGTGTTTGGATGCAAGTGTTTTATCCTAAGGAATCAAGGAGAAAACATCGGCAAATTTGAAACCAAAGCACATAAAGGAATTTTTGTTGGGTATGCAGCTGACAAGGCCCGCAGAGTCTATAACATGAGGACCAACATTGTTATGGAATCCGTACATGTGGTCTCTGATGACAAGGAGATTCAAGGACTGATAGACCAGGAGTACAATGATGCACTTAATTTTTGTGATGAAATGGACGACTGGAAAGATGATTCAGATGATACCCCTAGAATAATCAACACAGAGACTGTAAGTTCACCCAATGAAATTGATCAACCAATTAGAATAAAAGCTAATTAAATTGAGGCATCTATTGAAGCTCAAAATGATTCTTCAATTGATAGAGACTCTAGATACACATCAGCTGCTACTGGAGTATCAAGCTCAGATGGAGCTTCAAGGAACACAATCTTAACCTCTGTTCAATAGAGTAAAGACCCTAAAGCCACATCATCTAGGCCAAATCTACATTCACAAAGAAGATGGACAAAAAGTCATCCACTTGAATTAATCATAGGAGATGTATCTGCCAGAGTTAAAACCATAAAAGCAACTCAAGAGGAATGTCTATATAGCAGCTTTCTCTCTCAAGAGGAACCTAAACGAGTTGGGGATGCTCTACTGGACTCAGAATGGATTTTAGCCATGCAAGAGGAGCTTAACTAGTTTGAAAGAAATAAAGTATGAAAGCTGGTACCCAGATCAAAAGACAGATCAGTTATTGGAAACAAATGGGTATTCATGAACAAAATGGATGAAAATGGCATTATCACAAGGAATAAGACCAAGTTAGTCGCCAAAGGGTACTCTCAGGAAGAAGGAATTGATTTTAATGAATTTACTAATGTAGCAAGACTAGAAGCAATCAGAATCTTTCTAGCCCTATGCAGCACATGCCAGCTTCAAAGTCTATCAAATGGATGTGAAAAGTGCTTTCTTTAATGGAGAACTCGAAGAAGAAGTGTATGTATGCCAACCATCTGGATTTGAGGACTCAAAATTTCCAAAGTATGTATATTTTCTCTTTGAAGAATTATATGGTATGAAATAAGCACCTGGAGCCTAGTAAGACACTCTATCTCAATTCCTACTTGAAAATCATTTCACTAGAGGTATAGTAGAAAAAACCCTCTTTTTAAAAAATATCAATGGTTCTAGCATTCTTGTACATATCTATATGGTTGACATAATATTTGGATCTACCGATGAATAACTTTACCGAAAGTTTTCCAAAATAATGAAAAGTAAGTATGAGATGAGCATAATAGGTCAACTCAGTTACCTCCTTTCCAAGTTAAACAAGTGAATGAAGTATTTTTTGTAAGTCAAACCAAATATGTAAATGATCTTTCAACGAAATTTGATTAATCAAATTGTTCACCTGCCAAGACTCTCATGCCAATTGCCACTAAATTAGGAATGAACACAACTAAAAAAGTGGACATTTTTAATTAAAGAGGCATGGTTGGATCTCTATTGTGCTTAACTGCTAGTAAACCAGATATTATATTTGCTACATGCCTTTGTGCTAGATTTCAGTCTGGTCCTAGAGAGTCACATTTAGTAGCTATAAAAAGAATATTCAGACATCTCAAAGGGACTCCAAACCTTGGCATTTGGTATTCCATGGAATCTGGTTTTTGATCCAATTGGCTACTGCAAGGCAGACTATGCAGGCTGTAGAATTGAAAGAAAAAGCATGTTAGGTCCGTAATACAATTGTAGAGGGGGTGAATACAGTTTATGCAAATAATTCGATAAAGCTTGATAGAATCAACAGTTTTTATATTAATCAGATAAAACCTGTTACAAAAGTACTCTCTCAAAAGGATGAACAATTATCCTTGAGAGCTGCTAGGTCCAAGCCATACCTTGCTTTCTCAAAAAGGCAAAAATATTGAAAAGGAAGTTAGCTCATCCCCAGTGCTATCCTCCCAAAAGGATTCCACTACTGAATACAGTTCCCATCCAGGAACACAGAATAAGAGGGGGAGGGACACTGTTGCACAAGACACACCTATAAAACATGTATATTCTACGAAGGGTAAAACCTGTAAGGGTGCACGGGATACACACACAACACAGCTCATCACATCTGTTGAGCCTGTGTCATCTTAAATTCAGCTTGATGTGAATCCTGTAAATGTGGAATCACAGTCCCACTCTACGAAATAGCAGAATAAAGCTTACACATTTCTCTCATATACGTTGAGTTGATACAAACTTCCCAAGATGATTCTCCATCTTTTCATTTCATGGAGGAGCCTCACTCTAAAGCTGATGATCATTATCTTTTAGATGATTTGTTGGATCATCAGTCATTTCTTTCAATCACTCGAAGTGAAACTATGCACTTAAATGTTTCCTCAATCTTCAAAGATTCTACTACAGTAACAACTTCAACTGCTATTCCATTCTCTTATCAATGGCTATTTCTCAGTCATTGGTAAGTGTTGGTCCATCAATGGCTAGCTTAACAGCACAGCCTTTGAAAGATGCAATTATACCATCAATGTCTATCACTTACCCCTTGGTAAATTCTTCTGCATCAATCACAGAAAGTGTTGAAGATCATTAATTTCTCTAACACTTGTAGGACTTCAGAGAGGGAGTAAAAATATTTTTGAGAGTGAGAGGCGGCTTTGTGAGCAGGCAAAAGGAAAGGCAGAGAATAAGAAACAGACCATTCCTTCCGGACCAGCATGTGAGATTGAGAGTACCATCTTAGTTGGTGAAGGTGAGGGTGTGAGGACAGTGAGCCAGGGGCAGGCCTTGATGTAAGAACAGGAAGAAATTAAGAGAAATGCAGGTATAAGATGAATATAGATGGAGACTATTCATGTTTCCTCAACTCCGTCTAGTCGAGATCTGTACAAGGCAGAATATTAGGCTATTTTAGATAGTATGAATCGTGATTCTTCCATATTTCAACATCCAATTCTAGCCTATCAGATCCTAGATGGTCAATCAAACCCGGAAGCTGAAACTGCTCTTGGATTGACACATACCACACAATCCATGATGAGAGCTAATGTTGCTATCTCAAAACTTCCAGCTGAAGCTGCAGATGACTTTGAGCATTGATACCGACAGTGATGAAGAGAATGTTGTTGGTCCCTCATATCCAGATGTCCCGGACTAGATCTTTTCAAGTGCTATTCAGATAGGAGCATTGAATAGGGAGCTCATATCTCAGTATTAGACCACACTCACTAGTCAACCTTTTTCCTCTACCCAAACTCAGATCTTGGTGCAGTTTCAACAATCTAATATCAAGCTTCACAAACTTCAAATCCTTCAGCACAAACAGGATTTTAAGGACTTGATGAATATTGTTGAAGAGATGAAAACTACATATAATAGAGAATTGGATGATAGGATGATACTTTGCACAATGCCTACAATTCACTCCAAAATGAATAGAAAAGAAACAACTTCGAAAATACTGTCCGCAATGGACAAGCGACTAAGTCTTATGGAATTGAAAATGTCCAATCAGGGTCAACTCACTTACTTCCTTTACAAGTTAGACAAGTGAATGAAGGATTTTTTGTAAGTCAAACCAAAATATGTAAATGATCTTTTAACGAAATTTGATTAATCAAATTGTTCACCTGCCAAGACTCCCATGCCAATTGCCACTAAATTAGAAATGAACACAACTAAAAAAAGTGGACATTTTTCATTAAAGAGGCATGGTTGGATCTCTATTGTGCTTAACTACCAGTAAACCAGATATTATATTTACTACATGTCTTTGTGCTAGATTTTAGTCTGGTCCTAGAGAGTCACATTTAGTAGCTGTAAAAAGAATATTCAGACATCTCAAAGGGACTCCAAACCATGGCATTTGGTATTCCATGGAACCTGGTTTTTGATCTAATTGGCTACTGTAATGCAGACTATGCAGGTTGTAGAATTGAAAGAAAAAGCATGTTAGGTCCATAATACAACTGTAGAGGGGGGTGAATACAATTTATGCAAATAATTCGATAAAGCTTAATAGAATCAACAGTTTTTATATTAATCAGATAAAAACTATTACAAAAGTACTCTCTCAAAAGGATGAACAATTATCCTTAAGAGCTGCTAGACTACTCGTATACAATACGAACCATATCCTCCCTGGGCTCTTGAAGAACCTGCCTCTCCCTGAGCCTGACTGGACCTAGTCATGGTAGCACCAGCTGCTGGAACTCCTCCTAGAAGGTAATATCCTAAACTATGTGACTCGGACTCTCCATCCGTCCACTCCTACATCACATTCAAGGTCGATGAATCAATAGGAGCGGCTGGCAACTATAATTGCTCATAAGAAGGCCACTGGACTCCAACTGCCTTGCAAAGCTTTGTGACAATAGAGGCATACGGGATAGAGTACTGCAATTTCCCCTTAAAAACTTCAAAATCCCTTGGTAGATGAACTCACCAAGGTCAACATAATATTCATCATTCAGAATCCCTCATAACAACCTCGCCCTTTCCACAGTAACCTCATGTGCATGCGAAGAAGGAAGAATATTAGCACATATAAATGCATTTCAAGCACGAGCATACCTGTTCATCATGATAACAGGGAAAGTACGATAATTATTGGATCCCCTTTTAAACTTCCATACTTTGCCCGGCTGACAGAAAGTAGCAATAAATCAAAATCCTCAGGGGCCTTTGCATTCCAATTCTCCTCCTGTGGTTTCCTTTGTCGCTGCCCAATAACACGGAGAATCACCTCGGGCTGATAATCAACAGTAAGCCCACAAACAACAGAAAACCCATTCTTGTCGGCCTTGGCATTCGCATAGAACTCGCGAACAACACTCATCGGTACCGCCTCAGGTGACTCACAGAATGTAATACATCCCTTCTCAGCAATCATTGGTAGCAACTCACCATCCCTCCCTGATGGCAAGAACCCCTCTCCTTCATAATCGTCTTAGTCAGAAGCTTGGCGTACTCTTCTTCAGCAGCCCCATCCAACAATCGGGGCCTCGCAGCACTATTCCTCGAAGAATCAGTAGCAGTGGGATTGGTGCTGCTGCTACCCACAGTTCGTGATCTCTTTGGGGCCATGAAAACTGAGAATAAGAGTTGGAGAGTTTGTGTTTGCTGTGTAGGAGAGATTTTGTAGAGTTGAAAGTGTGTGGGATGTGTATGTAGAGGTTGTATGTATTTATAGGTCAAAATTAGGGTTAGAATTTGATTAGGAGTGGGGATTGTGGCTGAGTATGGGGAGAATTCGTGGGTTAATGGGTGATATGGTTTCTGTAAATTTTGTTTTTGTTTTGTTTGTTTTTTTTAAGTTGAAAAATGATTTTTCAAAAATCAGGTTCGCACGCGGTCGCCTGGCACCAACACGCGGCCTCCTGCTAGCGCGCGGCCGCCTGATCCTAGCAGGCGGGCGCCTGCAAGGCTTCTGGAAAAAAAAATTCTGCCAACTTTTTTTCGGATTTTTTTGGGTTTTTGGAAAAAGTACTAAATTCTAAGGTGTCCTATGGTCTCATATCTTGGGTTGCCTCCCAAGAAGCGCTTCTTTTACGTCATTAGCTTGACGTAGAGTAATGCGATCAAGTTCACAATAAAATGACACTAACCACTTCACGGTTTACCGTATCCCCATAATAGTGCTGCAATCTCTAACCATTTACTTTGAATGCTTGACCCGGATCATTCTCAAAAATCTCCACCGCTCTATGTGGAAACATAGTTTTAACGATAAATGGTCCAGACCGCCTTGATTTCAACTTTCCAGGAAAAAGTCGGAGACGAGAGTTGAATAGAAGAACTTGTTGCCCCGAAACGAATGACTTAGGTGATAGCTTCCTGTCATGCCACCTTTTTACCTTTTCCTTGTACATTTTGTTGTTTTCGTACACTTGAAATCGAAATTCATCAAGTTCATTTAACTGAAGCATTCGCTTCTTCCCAGCTGCATCTAGATCAAGGTTTACTTCTTCAATGCCCAATAAGCCTTATGCTCAAGCTACGTTGGTAAATGACATCCCTTACCATAGAAAAGTTGAAACAGGGACATCCCAATTGGAGTCTTGTATGCTGTTCTATAAGCCCAAACAGCTTCATCCAGCTTCAAAGACCAATCTTTCCTTGACGAACAAATGACTTTCTCTAGAATGCGCTTGATCTCTCTATTAGACACTTCAGCTTGACCATTAGTTTACGGATGATAGGCAGTAGCAATGCGATGATTCACATTGTAGTGTTACATCATAGAAGTGAACTTACGATTGCAGAAATACGACCCTTCATCACTTATGATAACTCGTGGCGTTCCAAACCTTGTGAATATCTGCTTATGAAGATAACTCAACACTACCTTTGCATCATTAGACGGTAGAGCCTTGGCTTCTACCCATTTTGAGACATAATCGACTGCTAGCAAGATGTATTGATTATTGCAGGACGAGATAAATGGTCCCATGAAATCGATTCCCCAAACATCGAAGACCTCAACTTCAAGCATCACATTTAAAGGCATCTCATCCTTTCTGGTAAGATTCCCAACTCTTTGGCAACGATCACACCTTAAAACGAACTGATGTGCATCCTTAAACAATGTAGGCCAGAAAAAACCTGCTTGAAGAATATGAGTTGTTGTCTTTTCACCACCATAATATCCACCATAAGCTGTGGAATGACAGTCTCGTAATATCCCTTCCATCTCACAAAATGGGATACATCTCTTGATGATCTGGTTAGCTCCTTGTATAAACAAATATGGTTCATCCCACATGTACCACTTCACCTCATGTAGAAACTTCTTCTTTTGAGTCGCATTCATATTATGAGGCATTATATTGCTAACAAGATAGTTCACAATATCTGCGAACCATGGCTCTTCCTCTTGAATTGCGAACAACTGCTCATCCGAAAAAAATTCTTTGATCAATGTCTTATCATGTGAAGTAGAATCGGGATTCTCCAATCTAGAGAAATGGTCAGCTACTTATTTTCAGTACCTTTTCGATCCTTGATCTCTAACTCGAATTCATGTAGTATGAGAACCCAACGAATAAGTCTAGGCTTCGAATCCTTCTTTGAGACCTGATAGCCGATGGCAGCGTGATCAGTGAACACTGTCACCTTTGTCCCAAGTAGATAAGATCGAAATTTTTCGAAACCAAAAACTATAGCCAAGAGCTCCTTCTCAATAGTGGTGTAGTTCAGTTGGGCTCCATTTAGCATCTTACTAGCATAGTAGACCACATAAAAGATATTAGTCTTTCGCTGCCCAAGAACGGCTCCCATTGCATAATCACTTTCATCACACATCATCTCAAAAGGTTCTCTCCAATCTGGTGCCGTAATAACTGGTGCGGTGATTAAACTCTTCCTGAGAGTCTCGAATGCTGCCAAGCATTCTTCATCTAATTTGAAAGGCACGTCCTTTTTGAGCAAGTTGCACAACGGCTTAGATATCTTAGAGAAGTCCTTGATGAAACGCCGATAAAAACTCGCATGACCAAGAAAGCTACGGATTCCTTTCGCAGAAATAGGTGGCGGAAGATTTTCAATGATGCCCACCTTGGCTTTTCCACCTCAAGACCTTTACTGAAGACCTTATGCCCAAGAATGATGCCTTGTTGCACCATGAAGTGACATTTTTCCCAATTGAGCACCAGATCGGTTTCAACACACCTTTTGAGTACCAAACTGAGATTATTCAAGCATTCATCATACGAATGTCCAAAGACAGAGAAGTCGTCCATGAACACTTCGACATTATTTCCAATCATATAAGAGAAAATGGCCATCATGCATCTCTGAAAAGTGGCTGGTGCACCACATAAGCCAAAAGAAACTCTGTGAAAAGCAAATTTGATCTTCTCGTGCAATGCAAATCTGATTGTAGCCCGAATAGCCATCCAGAAGACAATAATACTCATGACCAGCCAACCTGTCAAGCATCTGATCAATAAATGGAAGAGGGAAGTAATCCTTCCTCGTGGATTTATTCAACTTCCTATAGTCCATGCATACCCTCCATCCTGTGACTGTTCGTGTGGGGATGAGCTCGTTCTTCTCATTTGCTACCACAGTAATACCTCCTTTCTTAGGTACACATTGCACGGGGCTCACCCAAGAACTATCAGAAATAGGATATATAATTCATGCATTCAGCCACTTTAGAATTTCTTTCTTCACCACTTCTTTCATGATAGGATTAAGCCTTCGTTGTTGCTCAACAGTCGGCTTGCTACCTTCCTCTAGCAGAATTTTATGCATGCAGTACGAATGGTTGATCCCTTTTATATCTGCTATAGTCCATCCGATGGCCGATTTGAATTTGCTCAAAATCCTCAAGAGCTTGTCCTCATCACTACCTGAGAGGTCAGATGCAATAATAATGGGCAAAGTAGACACATCACCTAAAAAAGCATACCTCAAGTGTTCAGGCAATGGTTTAAGCTCCAAAGTAGGTGTTTCCTCAATAGATGATTTGAGCTTTCCCTCAGCATTCTTGAGATCAATATTTCCCAGAGATTCAAATGGCATATCTAACTTCTGTTTCCAAGAAGAAGCATTCAGATATTGTAACTGCTCATTGCCTTCATCATCTTCACTATCAAAATCCCCCAATATGGCTTTTTCTAAGGCATCAGACCTTAGCACATGATCAAGTTCTGAAATAATTGCAGAATCGACCAAATCCACCTTGAAGCACTCCCCATCTTCCGTAGGGAATTTCATTGCATTGAACACATTGAATGTCACAACTTGATCTTGCACCCTCATAGTGAGTTTACCTTTTTGCACATCTATCAAGGTACGGCCTGTAGCCAAGAAAGGTCTTCCCAAGATTATGGGAATCTTCTTATCTTCCTCGAAATTCAGAATGACAAAATCTGCAGGGAATATGAGCTTGTCCACCTTTACTAGCACGTCCTCCACAATGCCTCGTGGGTATGTAATCGAACGATCATCCAATTGTAGAGACATGTAGGTGGGCTTCAGATCAGGAAAATTCAGCTTTTTGAAGATAGATAATGACATCAGATTGATGCTTGCTCCCAAATTGTAAAGGCACTTGTCAAATGACAACTTGCCAATGGTCCAAGGAATGGTGAAGGTACCTGGATCCTTAAGCTTTGGAGGTAACTTTGGTTGCAGCACGGCACTGCACTCTTCTGTCAGAGCAACGGTATCAAGAACATCCAGTTTCACCTTCCTTGAAAGAATACCTTTCATGAATTTCGTATAACTAGGCATTTGTTCAAGAGCCTCAGCGAAAGGTATGTTGATGTGAAGTCTCTTGAACACCTCCATAAACTTACCAAATTGCTGGTCCTGCTTTTGTTTTTGCAACCGCTTAGGAAAAGGTGGTGGAGGATAGAGTTATTTCTCCCCTGTATTACCCTCAGGCAGAGTGTGTTCAACAGTAGTCTTCCTTGGTTCCCCCTCTTTCTCCTTTTGCATTCCTTCTTCATCTACATCTTCAACTTCTACATCTTTTGCTTTTTCAGTATCAGCAACTTTTCCAGACCTTAAGGTGACAGCTTTGACTTGCTCTTTAGCTTCCTTCGTGCCTGGTACTTCAGTATCGCTGGGAAGTGTGCCGGGTTGACGATTGAGCAAGGCATTGGCTATTTGTCCAATTTGATTTTCCAAGGTCTTGATAGAAACATCCTGACTTTTGCATCACAGCTTTAACTCCTCAAAATCAGCACTAGAAGGTGGAGCAGCACCTCCTTGTTGAGGATATGATTGCCTTTGAGCAAATTGCTGAGGTTGCTGGAATCCAGGTGGATTAAACTGTTTACTTGCAGCTTGCTGATATGGTTGCTGAACAGCATTCTGATTATTACTCCAGCTAAAATTGGGATGATTTATGTTATTGGGATGATAAGTAGCAGGCACAGGCTACTGCGGTCTCTGAAAATTGTTCACATACTGAACAAATTCATTAACAAGAGAACACTGATCCGTAGCATGAGAGCCTGCACAAAGCTCACAGACACTAGCTATTTGATTTACTCCATAGTTGGCTAAAGAATCGACATTCATAGATAGCGCCTGAAGCTGCGCTGCAATAGCTGTAGTTGCACTGCAATAGTTGTAGATGCATCAACTTCCAGAATACCTGCTACCTTCCCAGGTTTCATCCTTTGAGTTGCGTTTTGATACTCATTTGCAGCCATGGTTTCATTGAGATTATAGGCCTCAGTATAGCTTTTGGCCCACAAGGCGCCTCCAGAAGCTGCATCGAGCATGGGCCGAGATTGGCCCCCCAAACCATTGTAGAAACCAGTGATCACCATCCAGTCAGGCATACCATGATGTGGACACTTTCTCAACATCTCCTTGTAGAGCTCCCAAGCCTCGCACATAGATTCTCCTTGTTACTGCGCAAACTGAGTAAGAGCACTCCTCATAGCTGTAGTTTTGGCCATTGGATAGAACTTCACCAGAAATTTTTGCGCAAGATCTTCCCAAGTAGTGATGGACCCAGCTGGTAAAGAATGTAACCAGTCCTTAGCTTTATCCCTCAGAGAGAATGGGAAAAGCCTCAACTTGATAGCCTCATCAATGACACCGTTATATTTGAAAGTACTACAGATCTCGACAAAATTCCTGATATGCATGTTGGGATCTTCAATCGCAACACCTTCGAAAGAAACAGAATTCTGCACCATCTGAATAGTGCCCGACTTGATTTCAAAAGTATTGGCCTCAATAGCCGGATGAATGATGCTTGACTGAATGTCATCAATTTTAGGCCGAGAAAAGTCCATAAGCACTGGATCAGTTTGAACTAGAAGATCACCCATTGTTTCAGGTTCTTTCTTTTCACTCTCTTTATCCGAATCTTCAAAAACTATCTTCTCCGGAAAGTCAAGAGCTGTATCTGTCTCCTCAGCTTTATCCAGATTTCTCTTCCAAGTGCGAGAACGTGTTTGCATAAACGCTCGCTACAGTACCTGAAACACAACCGGAAACAGTAAGTAACAAGTCTTAATCAATGAATCCTAATGACCACTGATGGCAAGTACATAAACTAAACAAATTAACACCGAGTCCCCGGCAGTGGCGCCAAAAACTTGTTAGGCACAAAGCATGCGCTAAATAAATCATGCAAGTATACGCGTTCGCAAGTAATATAGAATGATTTCTAGTCATTCCCACAGTGACTCTAATTAATTATATTTAATTAACACTTACTCACCAATATATGATTATTCTTCAATGTCAAGACAATAACAATTAAGGTTGGTTAACTAATAATTACTGTGAGAATTAAACACTTGAATTAACAATATTAAATACACATGAGATCCTAACTTCATTACTACTTCATTCAATAGTTATTGTTATTAACCTTAGCATGTAATGGTGATGATATTAATCGAACAACACAAAACTGATAAACGCCAACTTTCGTTGTACGAATACCATTCTACCAAGCATCCACAATTAAGATAGAAGTTGAATAGGCATCAATTATGTTGAGACCCTATATGTCTACAGAATTTAACAACATAATAATTTAAGCGCAAGTTATTCATGATGATTACACAGGGAAAGTAAAACGGTTAGAGTTACCCACTAATCATGCATACAATACATGAACCTATGTTAGCATGGCAACTTCTAAATCTCAAGATTCATTGTCGCTTCACAAGAGATTAACAGACTATCTTACATGTTCGCGACGCACATAAGACGAATAAGCACAACCTATACTAGTTATCATACAATCACCACATACCAAGGTATTAAACAATTAACTAAAGAAATCCATAGTAAATCCACTAGGATTCTATGATCACGATTAGCCCATAATAGAACTCATCATCACCATAAGTTCATATGAAACCATGATAATAACACAACGATATAAACTAAAAAATAATTAATAAATAATGAAGTACGGCACAAGAGTATTAAGGTTTAAAGTATAAAGAAAACTAGCATCCACTGTTATAACGAATTAAAAGAATCACAAGATAAATGTATGATTCCTCTTCTTCATTGTTGCATGCTAAAACGGTTTTCTCAATCTTCTTGCCTTCGCTCTAGATTATCTCCTCTCTATGAAGAAAACGTCTTCCCATAAGGTTTATATAATAGCCCAAGAGAACCAGCGCTAATAGAAGCCCAATTGGACTCGAATTAATAAAATCTAAAATCTGAAATTCCGCACACAGGCGGTCGCCTGCATCCTCTACGCGGGCGCCTGCTAGCAAGCGGTCGCCTGCGTCTAGCGCGCGGCCGCCTGCAACCTTTCTGGAAAATATTTTATTTTGCTTCTGTTTTTGCTGATTTCTTCCCTCATCGCCCCTAAACTGATTACAAGCACTTCTGATAGGGATAAATAAATCCTGATTGTATAATTAAATATTGCAAGGTGTAGGACTGCTAGGCCCAATAAGAAGATGTATGACATTCAGACCAAGAAGGTCAACACATTGATCAGGCCTGATGGAACAAAGAAGGCCCGAAAGCCCTGATTATTTATTAATTTCATAATTAATAAATAAAGGAGGAAAACAGCTATTAAGATAAGTCCTAGTGGGGATATAAATCCTTGTAGATTGGCCTCAAGGGGACCTAAAAGGATAAGGAATCAGTTTCCTACTATCTAGGACTCCAAAGTCCATTCTAATTATGAGACTTGCCCACCAAGTCTCCTATACCAAGTCCAATTCAAGGACTCTCAACATCTATATAAGGGGTCTCGCCCCACAAATCATAACTACATTTATTGGCTTGATTCTCTAATTCACAGAGATACGTAGGCATCTCGTAAAGGCAGAATTAAGCTACGAAACACGAGAGCAGCCATTAAAGGCCTTGAGCTCCCGAATCTTAGTAATAAATACAGCAAGTAATAACCTTAGTTTTTTATCCATAACATTTGGCGCCGTCTGTGGGAAGTGAACAACAACCATGGCGAGAACACGGAGAACAACTAGCGCTCTGGAGGAGGGAACACCATCAGGGACAACTCAGGTGATTTCGTCAACCGTGGAGATTCCTCCCCACTCAACTTATGCATCTACTCAAGCGGAAACCCAGATAGGGGCAACTCAATCTCAGCCACAAGGGACGACTCCCCCGACTATTCAAAGTTGGAGGAAGTGGATATGCTGGGCGAAGTGAAGCACGAGGACAATCGCCCCTTATATACGAGGTTTGGCTCCTATCCCTGAGGATCGGGAATTTTCTGGTCCTTACACTAAGACAGATTCTGAATCTTCGGATGATGAAGTGGCCCCAAGAAGGAGACGTCCAGGCAAGGAGTCGATGGCCGATGGAAGGCAACGCCCTCGAAGCACCCAAGGGGCGAATCCCCAGGAAGTGCAGGAAAGGATAAGGGCTCATGAGGCTGAGATCCAAAGGCTGAGGCGTGACTTGGAAGCTCACCAGGCCACCAGACCCCAGATACCTCCTAGGGGGAGAAATCCTCCTCCTGTCATAGACCTGGATGGTCCGGTACGAAGAAGGGTTGTCTTCCCAAGAACTGATCCAAGCAATCTCCTTCCCCTTGGAGACCCTGATGATCCAACTCCACCCTTCACAGAAGAAATAATGAATGCCCATATCTCAAGGAAATTCAAGATGCCCATTATCAAAGCCTATGATGGCACCGGAGACCCCGCTAACCATGTCAGGACATTCTCTAATGCACTACTGCTGCAACCCGTGAATGACGCTATTAAGTGTCGGGCCTTCCCTCAAACCCTGTCGGGTATGGCTCAAAGTTGGTACAGTCGCTTACCCCCAAACTCTATTGGATTGTTCAGAGAGTTAAGTCAGGCTTTTATTAAGCAATTCATCAGCGGGAGAGTCCATGAGAAAAGTTCAGCATCTCTTATGAGTATTGTGCAGGGAGCTAAGGAATCCTTGAGAGATTACCTGAATCGTTTCACAAAAGAGGCTTTAAAAGTCCCGGACCTTGATGATAAGGTAGCCATGATAGCACTGCAACAAGGAACTAGGGACGAATTGTAACACCCCCAGATCCGGGGTCGGGGATCCGGGTTGTCACGGTCTTTCTTTCCACAATATCACTTCACTTAATTAATAATAAATAACCTCATGCTGTGACCCCACCTAACACACACCACCACCCGTTATAGTCTCAGAGATGAAATTGAAATAAGTACAAGTCTTTGAATCCACAATTTAAAATTATTACAACCCAAAATGATTACTTGATAATTTACAGTTAATTGCCATTATCTGCCACAAGTTATAATTATACATAATTTGATTCTCAAAAGTAGATGGTCTGAACTACAATGGATCTACCTCTGCAGCTATAGCAGCTACAACATCATCGGGAAGACGCGGGACGCTTCCCACGCGCTTGCGCTGGGTCAGCTGGAGTCTGGCCATCTCTCCTAACTGTTGTTGTGTGATGAAGAAATAAAGCAAGAGTGAGCCTTACAGCTCACAAGATAATATGTAGTGATAACAATAATACAAGTATCTAAATGGATACTTACTAGAATCTTTATCGTGTGTAAGATAATTACTTACTAGATATAAGTAAAAACAAGGAATGAAGTTACCAATACTTCACCACACTTATATCAATTATAAAGCTACTTGAACTATCACCGTTCAAAGTATTATAAGATTCACGAGGTCATCCCATAGATGACACCACAAATAAAACTTGAAAATATTTGATCTTTGAAATATTTTGAAAAGAGATGAAGTTACGAGATACTTCATTCAATGGATACACCAGTAAAAATGTTTGACCCTGTCAATGCTTCGGCAACCACCCATTAGTAGCCTTTCAATCGAAATGCTACGGGTAGTGTTGCAGAATTATCCAAATGGATGATGAACTCATTACGGGAGTTTGCCGCGCCAGGAAGACCACTTACGATGATCAGTCGTAGTAGTGCAACCCCACCATTTTCTACATGTAGAGGAGAACCTGTCGGATTTACTTGTCAACCGAACACTGAACTCCTAAGGAATGGACCGCCTTAGCGGAACTTCCAGGCCATTTGGGCCAATATAATAAGGCTGGGCCGGCGCTACTCGGCCACTTATGCCACTCCTAGTTCAGATGAAATCCATGACTCTGAAACGTAAAGCTCGTTCCCCCTTTCCCCAAGTAGAAACTCGTTGATACGGCTTCACCAAGAAGTCGTATCTAGTTGGAAAGGAAAACTCACCGATATTTCCCAGGCGATGCCTGTTAATGGATTAACTTGTTCCAAGAATTTTACTTCCCGAATATTGGGTAAGTAATCAATTCATTTAACAAAACAGCAACCTTGTTGCGAATATAAAACACACCACAGAGCCGGATTCCCCAGGTTTTGAGCGAGTATTTAAATCCCCTTAAAAAAGGAAGATCTTAAATATAAAAATGAGTTTTGGGATCCGTTCTAACTTTTAAAAACCATTTTGAAGACTCGAAAACACTTTAAAGAGTGTTTGGAGTAAAACTGATTTAATGAAGTAAATCAGTCCCCAGAATATTTAGAAAATGACTGAATATTATTATTTAAATAATATTCCCACACAAAGAATTATCTTTATAAAAATAATTGAAGTAGAAGTATTAAAACTTATACTTGAAACGAGTATTAAATAATCAAAGATATACTTATATGAAAGTATTATCTTTATTGGAATAATCGAAAATAAGTTTGATTATTGACACCTTATTCTTTAATAAAATAAAGAATATATTGCAGTAATAAGCGGAGTCATAATACCTCGAATGAATATTATAAATAATATTCATAAAATAAAGGAGTCATACATCCTCAAATGAATATCCAAGTAATATCCAATAATAATATAAAAGAGTCATAAGCCCTCGAATGAATATTCGAATAATATTCAGATAAATAAATAAAAGGAGTCATACGCCTTCGAATAATATTCGAAATAATATTCAATAATAAAATAAAGTTAAAGCTATCGAATAAACCTTATTCGATTAATAGTTTGGAAAACTATAACCATATATATATAAATATAAATATATATATATATATATATCCATATCCATATATACAAAAATCTACTCGGGATCCTCGACTCCCGGTTTTAGAAAATATTTTCACCTTTGGGTCCCTATACTAAGGGTATATGCAAGATACCGCTATCCTCTAGCATAGGTATTATCAACTGAACCAACAGATATATATTTCAAGAATATGAAACAGGCATGCATATATACCATATCACATGCTACAATATATCGCAAGAATTTGCTAAATAACCAACATGCATCTATCGCAAGATAATGCATATACAAGTGTATACATCACAACAACAGTATAACGGATAGAATACTTGCCTGAGCGACTTGGGGGTGAGAAAGGCTCGGGACGAGTCTGGTAACCTATAAACAACAAGTAAGTTGGAATTAAACCAAAATCACTTGTAAATCTATACTTTAACTAACTTAGACTCTAACGCTTGATTTGCGCTCACTGATTTGCTTAAGTCACTCGGGTACCCGCGGCTCCACCATTTTTAATAATTTAACCTTTACGAGTTTTAAAGCGATTCCTTCGCGAGTGTCTTACCAACTGCCTAACACACTTACCATAAATGTTTCATACATTAATTAACCCTTTTTGGTCTTTAACCTATGTTTCAAAGTAAGGCGAGGGAAAAAGTTTCGTTCGCGAAACGCCGTTACTTGAAACGGTCGTTTCTCCTAAACCGTGCATCGGAATCGAACGAACTACATATCAAAACGAAGCTCGTAACATGAGCTATCTAATCATGGCAGTGGTCATAATCTAGCAGGGGTTTCTCGGGTCCTAATGCTATGCACAAAAACAGTCCAAAGAAAATCGGACGTTACGACGGCTATATTTACGCGATTTCCAAATTTTAAACCATACAAAACCAACCACAAATCAACCTCAAATCCAACATACAACCAACATACATCCTTATCACATCATAACAACCCCAACCAATTCAATTTAATCATTCATACTTATGCTTAAACTTAACTTTAATCATACTTAAGTTCCTTTAAATCAAAACCACAACAATTACCATTCCATTTCACTACCATTCCAAATCCCAAACTCTAAATCATAACAACAAGCTACAATATCAACCCACTAATCAAAATCATCTTATAATATATAGGAATCTAGGGTTTGGAGATGGTATACCTTCCTTGAAGTGGTGGGTGGAGCTAGGAAGCCTTAAGAAGCTTTGAGAAGTCTTAAGAATGCTTGGATCTTCAAGAAAAACAAGAAAAAGTTCAAGTTAAAAACTTGAAAACACTATTCATTGTCTTCTTCTTTGATTAAATGAAGAAGATTGAGAAAGAATTAATGGCTTAAACTCATGATATAGTCCTAACTAAGCATGAAGATGATTAGGGAATTATCTTACCAATTTAGGAAGCTTGGATCTTGGATTTTGAAAAATCTTGCCTTTAAAAAGTAAGAAAGCCGAGAGCAATGAAGAACTAATGCCTTGGTTGCTTTTGATTTTTGATGAGAATGATTTTTACTTGGCTTGGTTGACTTGTTTTGTATTTGATTTAGTCAATTACTTTCTTGCCCTTGAAATTGTGTGGTTACAAAGCTACCACACCTCCTTCCTTCCCATGTCATGCTTATGTCATCCTCATGATGTCATCCTCCCTTCCTTGTCCTCTTTCTATTGGTTGGATGACATCATTCCCACTAATCCCTTTGATTAACTTCCTAATCGTTTGCCTAATGACCGCTGATTTGTTATACGGTTCGCTTAACTTTCGTTCTCGTTTATCGTTTGAAGGATCATACCCGGGATCTTATTACTTAGGTTCCCTTAACCTTTCTAAATACATTATATTCCTTTTTATGATCCTCTATTATAATCCTTTAATTTAAATCCTTTTTATCCTGTTACCTTATACTCAATTCTCTCCGCATCTTGTGGATTTCCGGGAAAAACCAAAGTGTTCGGAATTGGATTCTGACGATCTTTACATACACTTATATACTTCATAGAGTACTAATAATATCCCAGAATATCCATAACAGAACCCCTACATAGTGTGGCGTGAAAAGTTTTCTCATTCAGCTAAAACACTATTCACAAGGGTTACAAAAAGTTGAAAATTTTTGGGGTTATTACAGTCTCCCCTCCTTAAAAGGATTCCGTCCCGGAATCAAACAGAAAACAAATGGGGGTACTTTTCTAGCATTGTGCTCTCTAGTTCCCAAGTTGATTCTTCCACATTATGATTCTGCCATAGTACTCTGACTAGCTTGATCACTTTGTTCCGAAGCACCTGCTCCTTCTTATCCATAATCCTTACTGGCTTCTCCACGTAAGTTAGATCTGGCTGCATATCCACCTGCTCGTACTCCACTATGTGCCTGGCATCCCGATGATACCTCCTTAGCATTGACACATGGAACACATTATGAACTTGTTGCAAATTAGGGGGTAGGGCTAGCTCGTAAGCTAACTTTCCAATCCGTCTTAATATCTCAAAAGGTCCAATGTATCTTGGGCTTAGTTTTCCTTTCTTTCCGAACCTCATTAGTCCCTTCCAAGGGGATACTTTCAGCAGTACTAAGTCCCCTACTTCATATTCCTTGTCCTTTCGGGCTAGGTCTGCATATTTCTTTTGTCTGTCTTGGGCTGCTACAAGTCGCCCTCTGATAAGATCCACTATATCTTTGGTCCTTTGGACCACTTCGGGTCCGAGCATCTTCCGCTCTCCTACTTCATCCCAGTGTAAGGGAGATCGACACCTTCTTCCGTACAGGGCCTCATAAGGCGGCATTCCGATGCTAGCATGAAAGCTATTGTTATAAGAAAACTCGATCAACGGCAAGTGATCATCCCAACTTCCTTTAAGGTCTATTGCACAGACTCTCAACATATCCTCTAGTGTCTGGATGGTCCTTTCACTCTGTCCATCCGTTTGCGGATGGTACGCGGTACTCATATTTAACTTGGTCCCCGCACACTCCTGAAAGCTCCTCCAAAATCTGGAGTTGAACCTAGGGTCTCGGTCTGAGACAATGGACGCTGGGACTCCATGTCGCGTCACTATTTCCTTAAGGTAAATGTCCACCAGTCTATCGACTGTGTATCTCTCATTGATAGGAATGAAATGAGCTGACTTTGTCAGTCGGTCTATAATTACCCAAATGGCATCGTGATTGGCTTTCGTCCTTGGCAAGCCTACAACAAAATCCATCGCTATCTGTTCCCATTTCCATTCGGGAATCTCCAGGGGTCGCAAAAGTCCACTGGGTCTCTGGTGCTCTGCCTTTACTCTTTGGCAAGTCAAACACTTGTTTACCCATTCTGCTACGTCCCTCTTCATGTTGGGCCACCAGTAATATTCCTTCAAATCCCTATACATCTTGGTACTTCCTGGGTGAATGGAATACCTTGAACTATGGCTTTCATCCAAAATCTCATCTTTAAGTTCTTGAACATTCGGAACCCAAATTCGGTAGGAGTACCTCATTATCCCTTTATCATCTTTCTCAGTATGGATCTCCTCTCCAGTCATTGACTCTCTGCCTTCATTCATTATTTTCTCCTGGCACAATCTGATCTTTTCCAATAACTCTGGCTGCATTGAGATCTCAAAAAGCTTTTCAGTTCCGGTTCCGGTTACCTTTACTTCTATTTCCATTCTCTCAAAATCTCTCATTAATTCTTCCGAAGTCGTTATCATTCTGAGTCTTTCCTTTCTACTAAGGGCATCAGCCACCACATTGGCTTTCCCTGGATGATAGAGAATCTCACAATCATAGTCCTTGATTAGTTCTAACCATCTCCTCTGGCGCATGTTGAGCTCTTTCTGCGTAAATATGTACTTGAGGCTCTTATGGTCTGTGAAAATCTCGCACTTCTCTCCATACAAGTAGTGCCTCCAAATTTTTAAAGCAAATACTATTGCCGCGAGCTCAAGGTCATGAGTAGGATATCTAACCTCGTATTCCTTCAGTTGTCTCGACGCATACGCAATAACCTTACCGTGCTGCATAAGCACACATCCTAATCCTTTGTGCGACGCGTCACTATATATCACAAAATCTCCTTTTCCGTCCGGCAATGCCAATACCGGAGCCGTTATCAACCTTTTCTTTAATTCCTGAAAACTGTTCTCGCATTTCTCCGTCCATTCAAACTTCTCTGTCTTACGAGTAAGTCGTGTCAAAGGGGCTGCGATCTTCGCAAAGTCCTGTACAAATCTACGATTGTAGCCGGCCAATCCTATGAAACTCCTTACCTCTGTGGGTGTGGTTGGCCTTTCCCAATTTGAGACCGCCTCTATCTTGGAGGGGTCGACCAATACTCCTTCTTTATTGATCACATGTCCTAAAAACTGTACTTCATTCTGCCAAAATTCACACTTCGAGAATTTGGCATATAACTGTTCCTCTCTGAGTATTCCTAGAGCTATCCTCAAATGCTCTGCATGTTCTGCCTCAGTCCTTGAGTAGATCAAAATATCATCGATAAAAACTATCACACACTTGTCCAAGTACTTCTTAAATACTCTATTCATTAAATCCATGAAAGCCGCTGGGGCGTTGGTTAATCCAAAGGACATTACCAAGAACTCATAATGCCCATACCTGGTACGGAACGCTGTCTTGGAAATATCTTCGAGTTTAATCTTTAGTTGGTGATATCCAGTTCTCAGGTCGATCTTGGAAAAATAAACAGCATCCTTTAGCTGGTCGAACAGATCGTCTATTCTAGGCAATGGGTACCTGTTCTTTATGGTTAGCTTGTTCAACTCTCGATAGTCTATGCACAACCTCATGCTCCCATCTTTCTTCTTAACAAATAAAACTGGTGCTCCCCACGGAGACACACTGGGTCTTATCATACCCTTATCCAAGAGTTCCTGCAATTGGATAGCTAATTCCTTCATTTCTAACGGGGCTAACCGGTAAGGTGCTTTTGAAACTGGCGCCGTCCCTGGGGCCAACTCAATAGCAAATTCAATCACTCTATCGGGTGGTAATCCCGGAAGGTCTTGTGGGAATACATCTTCAAATTCGTTGACTACTGGAATATCTCGTAAGTTGGGCACCTCCTTCTGCGTGTCCACCACATAGGCTAGGTAAGCCTCACTTCCTTTTCGTAGCATCCTTTTGGCCTGGGCCATAGTCAAAAATTTCTGCGTCTGCCTCTTTCCTCTAAATATAACTTCTTTCTTCCCGGGGATATTTAACTTAACTTTCTTCCCTTTACAGTCTATCTGAGCATCGTTGCTAGATAGCCAGTCCATTCCCAAAATCACATCAAACTCCCCTAATTTAAAAGGAATCAGATCAACACTGAAAGATTGCTCCCCTATGCCTATCTCACAGGCGGGGTGAATCTGGTTAACAGGAATAATTTCATGATTGGCTATTTCTACTTGTAAGGGTTCTATCAAGGGTTCAGCCTTAAGTCTTAACTTACGCGCAAGGTCCTTTGATATAAAAGATTTAGTCGCTCCCGAATCAAATAAAACATTTGCACTGACTGAATTTAGAGAAAGGGTACCTGCTATCACATCTGAATCTTTCATAGCATCCTGGACTGTCATGTTGAAAGTCCTCGCAGTAGGTGGCTTATTAGAAGCAGCCCTGCTTGCTCCCGAAGCTGCTGGTTTGTTCATTGGGCATTCCCTCTTCCAATGACCTGGGCGTCCGCACTGATGACAAGTGGTGGTTGGAATGACGGCAGGGGCTGACGAAGGGCATTTGTGAGAATAGTGGCCCACTTGCCCACACTTAAAGCAGGTTACTGGCTTTCCCTTACATTCCCCAGAATGCATTCTTCCACAAGTTTACAGGTTGGCAATGGGGGTCGAGACTGGTTGGAATAAGACATTCTTGACTTCTGGCCGCTCTGGCTCACATTCATGCTCATTGGCCGCTTAAACCCAGTGTTCTTTCCCGGTAGGGACACTGCTCCTCGATTAAATCTAGTTGGGAAGCTCCTTCCTGCTGAACCCCCACCCATGCTCATACTTTTCCTCTTTATTCCCTTCTTCTCTCTTTCCTTCTGCATCTATTCACTTCCGGCTTCTACAATCGTTGCCTTTTGCACCAGAGTGGCATAGTCCGTAAGCTCAAGGATTGCCACCCTATTCTGAATCCATGGTTTCAGTCCCTGCTGAAACCTCCTAGCTTTCTTTTCCTCGGTGCTCACAAACTCCGGCACAAACCTTGATAACTCAGTAAATTTCGCTTCGTACTCTGCTACAGACAAGTTATTCTGCTTTAGCTCCAAGACTTGAGCTCCATCTGGTTTTCCATAAACCTCGGGAAATACTTTCCCAGAAACAACTGACTAAATCTCTCCCAGGTTATAATAGCATCTGTCTCCATGTTTTTCTTGGCCTCCCACCAGTAGTTAGCTTCTCCTTTCAGAAGGTAGGTAGCAAATACAGTTTTCTGTGCCTCATCGATACTCAAAATCTCAAAAGATTTCTCCATTTCCTTTAACCATGCCCTTGCCTCAACTGGGTCGGCTGATCCGTGGAACTCAGGGGGCTTAAGGGACTTAAAAGCCCTGAAAGAGTTTGCCACTGCATTGTTACTTCCTTGAGGGGGTGGGTTGGGTTGACGTTCCAAATTCTGCCTTAGGAGTTGCATGAACTGGCTCATGGGATCCATGCCTGGGTTTGGTACTGGTTGCTCAACCTCGGTTTCTCCTTCTTCAGCCTCTATCTCAAATCCCTCAACATCATATGTTTCCTCTTCCTCTTCATACAGGGAGTCATCCTGTTCCACATAATCCTCATCTTCCTCTTCACTGTGTTCTTGGTTTCTATTGTCCTGATTATGGCTTCCCTGGTCCTCAGATCCAGGGTTCGCCCTAGTTCCAATCTTTCTTGGCGGCATGATTCTGATAATAATAAAACAATTATTGGGAAAATTCAACGTTAGGTCACAATCATATACAACATTGTGCCTTGCACAGCTCTTATAATGGGGAGAACGTATATCGCAATTCTATTATTTTAAGAAAGTTCTAATACGAAGTGCAGTAATAATAATGATAAAAACAGTGATCCCGTCACTATGGAACTGAACCGAAAGGAAACAAATATATACATAATGCGAGAAATACATAGTTTGATCTGGTCAAAAGTACAACAGTGCTACAGTCATCTGTCCCAAAAGTGATACACAAGAGTCTATCTGTCTAGTCAGAAAAAGGGATGCTATATACAAGTCAACTATCCCGGAAAATTGGCTCTTACTAAGGCCTCGGCTAACTAGACAACTAGACTATTCCATCATCAATCCTGAATCACACACCGGAGCGGGTCAGCTCCCAAACCCTTTCCATCGCACGACGGAAGATATAGTCGGCCTGCCGCCTGGAGATCCTACCATGCCTGTCCCCCTGAGAGATCTGAGTCTCGCTCGGGACGTGAGCTCTATCCCCGTAAGCTCCCTCCTCAAGGATCGGGGTATAGAAGCCCTGGTCTCATAAGCTCGGGTACGCCTACCCGCCCTCTCTGCATCCAACTCCCTCCTGGCCTCATCTAGTCGGCCCTCGGCAACAGCCACTCGGGTCCTTAATACATCCTGAACATATCCATGAGCTAACGAAGACTGCCTGTGGGCAGGGTCAAGAGGTGGTGAATCCGGAGCCGCTGAGGGTGCCTCCTCGGTCTGCCTAGGCTCGGAAGTATGGGTCTCTGAGCTGTCATCATCAGGAATCCAAGATGGTGGTGGAGGGGTAGGGGCTCTGACCACCGGAAGTGTGGGTAAAGGGATACCAGCATACACTACCATAGGTCCAACACGCTCCTCAGCTACTGGGACCTCATCCAGGTCCTCCTCATCTGGAATAGCAATAACCTCTGTCTCTGACTCCTCTGAGGGGTCCTCCTCATCTGAAACAGCAATGACCTCCGTCTCAGGCTCCTCTGAGGGGTCCTCCTCATCCTCCTCCATCTCAGGCTCCTCCTGATCCTCAACATCTAGCAATGCCTCATCATGCTCACGCTCGAACATCTCAGGGTCCTCTAACTCAGGCGCCTACACATTAAACGAGCTAAGTTACTATCATGATACTTATAAGGGTTCCCGTAAGGGTTTTAACTGTCAGCACTACTTTAAGTAGTCCGACCATGAACTTGGCAAGAGTTCTTATTATCTTTGTGAGTTTGTTATTATATCGACGCATCATCTCTGAGGTTTATAATGCTTAGCTCTGATACCATTTCTGTAACACCCCCAGATCCGGGGTCGGGGATCCGGGTTGTCACGGTCTTTCTTTCCACAATATCACTTCACTTAATTAATAATAAATAACCTCATGCTGTGACCCCACCCTAACACACACCACCACCCGTTATAGTCTCAGAGATGAAATTGAAATAAGTACAAGTCTTTGAATCCACAATTTAAAATTATTACAACCCAAAATGATTACTTGATAATTTACAGTTAATTGCCATTATCTGCCACAAGTTATAATTATACATAATTTGATTCTCAAAAGTAGATGGTCTGAACTACAATGGATCTACCTCTGCAGCTATAGCAGCTACAACATCATCGGGAAGATGCGGGACGCTTCCCACGCGCTTGCGCTGGGTCAGCTGGAGTCTGGCCATCTCTCCTAACTGTTGTTATGTGATGAAGAAATAAAGCAAGAGTGAGCCTTACAGCTCGCAAGATAATATGTAGTGATAACAATAATACAAGTATCTAAATGGATACTTACTAGAATCTTTATCGTGTGTAAGATAATTACTTACTAGATATAAGTAAAAACAAGGAATGAAGTTACCAATACTTCACCACACTTATATCAATTATAAAGCTACTTGAACTATCACCGTTCAAAGTATTATAAGATTCACGAGGTCATCCCATAGATGAGACCACAAATAAAACTTGAAAATATTTGATCTTTGAAATATTTTGAAAAGAGATGAAGTTACGAGATACTTCATTCAATGGATACACCAGTAAAAATGTTTGACCCTGTCAATGCTTCGGCAACCACCCATTAGTAGCCTTTCAATCGAAATGCTACGGGTAGTGTTGCAGAATTATCCAAATGGATGATGAACTCATTACGGGAGTTTGCCGCACCAGGAAGACCACTTACGATGATCAGTCGTAGTAGTGCAACCCCACCATTTTCTACATGTAGAGGAGAACCTGTCGGATTTACTTGTCAACCGAACACTGAACTCCTAAGGAATGGACCGCCTTAGCGGAACTTCCAGGCCATTTGGGCCAATATAATAAGGCTGGGCCGGCGCTACTCGGCCACTTATGCCACTCCTAGTTCAGATGAAATCCATGACTCTGAAACGTAAAGCTCGTTCCCCCTTTCCCCAAGTAGAAACTTGTTGATACGGCTTCACCAAGAAGTCGTATCTAGTTGGAAAGGAAAACTCACCGATATTTCCCAGGCGATGCCTGTTAATGGATTAACTTGTTCCAAGAATTTTACTTCCCGAATATTGGGTAAGTAATCAATTCATTTAACAAAACAGCAACCTTGTTGCGAATATAAAACACATCACAGAGCCGGATTCCCCAGGTTTTGAGCGAGTATTTAAATCCCCTTAAAAAAGGAAGATCTTAAATATAAAAATGAGTTTTGGGATCCGTTCTAACTTTTAAAAATCATTTTGAAGACTCGAAAACACTTTAAAGAGTGTTTGGAGTAAAACTGATTTAATGAAGTAAATCAGTCCCCGGAATATTTAGAAAATGACTGAATATTATTATTTAAATAATATTCCCACACAAAGAATTATCTTTATAAAAATAATTGAAGTAGAAGTATTAAAACTTATACTTGAAACGAGTATTAAATAATCAAAGATATACTTATATGAAAGTATTATCTTTATTGGAATAATCGAAAATAAGTTTGATTATTGACACCTTATTCTTTAATAAAATAAAGAATATATTGCAGTAATAAGCGGAGTCATAATACCTCGAATGAATATTATAGATAATATTCATAAAATAAAGGAGTCATACATCCTCAAATGAATATCCAAGTAATATCCAATAATAATATAAAAGAGTCATAAGCCCTCGAATGAATATTCGAATAATATTCAGATAAATAAATAAAAGGAGTCATACACCTTCGAATAATATTCGAAATAATACTTGCCTGAGCGACTTGGGGGTGAGAAAGGCTCGGGACGAGTCTGGTAACCTATAAACAACAAGTAAGTTGGAATTAAACCAAAATCACTTGTAAATCTATACTTTAACTAACTTAGACTCTAACGCTTGATTTGCGCTCACTGATTTGCTTAAGTCACTCGGGTACCCTCGGCTCCACCATTTTTAATAATTTAACCTTTACGAGTTTTAAAGCGATTCCTTCGCGAGTGTCTTACCAACTGCCTAACACACTTACCATAAATGTTTCATACATTAATTAACCCTTTTTGGTCTTTAACCTATGTTTCAAAGTAAGGCGAGGGAAAAAGTTTCGTTCGCGAAACGCCGTTACTTGAAACGGTCGTTTCTCCTAAACCGTGCATCGGAATCGAACGAACTACATATCAAAACGAAGCTCGTAACATGAGCTATCTAATCATGGCAGTGGTCATAATCTAGCAGGGGGTTCTCGGGTCCTAATGCTATGCACAAAAACAGTCCAAAGAAAATCGGACGTTACGACGGCTATGTTTACGCGATTTCCAAATTTTAAACCATACAAAACCAACCACAAACCAACCTCAAATCCAACATACAACCAACATCCATCCTTATCACATCATAACAACCCCAACCAATTCAATTTAATCATTCATACTTATGCTTAAACTTAACTTTAATCATACTTAAGTTCCTTTAAATCAAAACCACAACAATTACCATTCCATTTCACTACCATTCCAAATCCCAAACTCTAAATCATAACAACAAGCTACAATATCAACCCACTAATCAAAATCATCTTATAATATATAGGAATCTAGGGTTTGGAGATGGTATACCTTCCTTGAAGTGGTGGGTGGAGCTAGGAAGCCTTAAGAAGCTTTGAGAAGTCTTAAGAATGCTTGGATCTTCAAGAAAAACAAGAAAAAGTTCAAGTTAAAAACTTGAAAACACTATTCATTGTCTTCTTCTTTGATTAAATGAAGAAGATTGAGAAAGAATTAATGGCTTAAACTCATGATATAGTCCTAACTAAGCATGAAGATGATTAGGGAATTATCTTACCAATTTAGGAAGCTTGGATCTTGGATTTTGAAAAATCTTGCCTTTAAAAAGTAAGAAAGCCGAGAGCAATGAAGAACTAATGCCTTGGTTGCTTTTGATTTTTGATGAGAATGATTTTTACTTGGCTTGGTTGACTTGTTTTGTATTTGATTTAGTCAATTACTTTCTTGCCCTTGAAATTGTGTGGTTACAAAGCTACCACACCTCCTTCCTTCCCATGTCATGCTTATGTCATCCTCATGATGTCATCCTCCCTTCCTTGTCCTCTTTCTATTGGTTGGATGACATCATTCCCACTAATCCCTTTGATTAACTTCCTAATCGTTTGCCTAATGACCGCTGATTTGTTATACGGTTCGCTTAACTTTCGTTCTCGTTTATCGTTTGAAGGATCATACCCGGGATCTTATTACTTAGGTTCCCTTAACCTTTCTAAATACATTATATTCCTTTTTATGATCCTCTATTATAATCCTTTAATTTAAATCCTTTTTATCCTGTTACCTTATACTCAATTCTCTCCGCATCTTGTGGATTTCCGGGAAAAACCAAAGTGTTCGGAATTGGATTCTGACGATCTTTACATACACTTATATACTTCATAGAGTACTAATAATATCCCAGAATATCCATAACAGAACCCCTACATAGTGTGGCGTGAAAAGTTTTCTCATTCAGCTAAAACACTATTCACAAGGGTTACAAAAAGTTGAAAATTTTTGGGGTTATTACACGAATTTTTCAAGATGTCCTTGGCCAAACGTCCCCCTGAAAGCATGTTGCAGCTCCAAGAGAGGGCAGGGAAGTATATCAAGGTTGAAGAAAGTATGAGGAAGACCGTAATAAGTAATGAGCCCACTGGAGGCAAGAAGCGGAAAACTGATCTAGAATATATTGCAAAGGACAAATATCCTGGAACCGAACAAAACCCTGATTCAACCCCCAAGAAGGGAGGACCTGGGCAAAAGTTCACTGAATACGCTAAGCTGAATGCTCCTATAAGTCAAATTTTGATGGAGATTGAGAAAGATAGAGATATTCGCTGGCCTAAGCCCTTGAAGGATGATCCCGCCAAGCTAGATAAGAGCAAGTATTGCAGGTTTCACAAGGATGTTGGCCATGACACCGATGAGTGTAGGCAATTGAAAGATGAAATTGAGTTTTTGATTCGAAAAGGAAGATTGAACAAGTATACTGGAGATGGAGGGGACAGAAATAATAGTGGAAGGAAGAATTTTGAAGATCGTAGGAGGGACCAAGACGATCAGGGGCGGAATCCCCAACCTAGAGAGCCGGTTATAAATGCAATTTTTGGAGGACCACGACGCCCTCGAGGACCTATGATAAACACAATCTTTGGAGGTCCGACTGCTGCTGGATTGTCCAAAAATTCAAGAAAGGCATATACTAGAGAGGTTATGCATATTGTTGGAGAAGCCCCGAAGAGGGCCAGGACAGAAGTAACATTGGCTTTTGATGATTCTGACCTAGAGGGCGTAAAGTTTCCTCATGACGACCCGTTGGTCATAACACCAATAATAGGAAATAGCCCGGTTAAGAGGGTTCTTGTGGATAATGGTGCTTCTGTGGATATATTGCTCCACGACACCTTTCTAAGGATGGGGTATAACGATTCCCAGTTGACACCAACCGACATGCCAATATATGGATTTGCTGGAGTAGAAAGTCCTGTGGAAGGAATAATCAAACTGCCAACCACCATAGGTACGGAACCAAGACAAGCAACGCAGATGTTGGATTTCGTGGTAGTAAAGGCTAGTTCAACTTATAATGCTATCATGGGGAGAACAGGGATACATGCCTTTAAGGCAGTCCCCTCTTTCTACCATTCAGTTATGAAGTTTCCCACCCGAAACGGGATTGGAGAAGAGAAAGGAGATCAAAAAATGGCTAGAAGCTGTTATGTGGCCTCTTTGAGGGCAGATGAAGTCGGGGGGCGGGTTCTTCCTATTGAAGATATGGATGTCCGAGAAAATGACGAGAAGAGAGGAAAGCCAGCAGAAGACTTGGTTTCGGTTCCTTTAGACCCCAAGAATCCTGAGAGGATGACTTTCATTGGAGCCACACTACAGGAGCCCCTTAGAGGGAAGTTGGTAAAATTTTTGCAAGAAAATAGTGATGTATTTGCATGGTCAGCAGCTGATATGCCAGGCATAGACCCGGAGTTGATTACTCACAAGCTAAACGTGGATCCAAGCCGGAAGACAGTGAAACAAAAGAAAAGAAATTTTGCCCCGGAAAGACAAGAGGCTATAAAACAGGAGGTAGAGAAGCTCCTAGAGGCTGGTTTCATTGAGGAGATTCAATTTCCGGAGTGGTTAGCAAACTCTATAATGGTGAAGAAGGCTAATGGAAAGTGGAGGATGTGTATAGACTTTACTGATCTGAATGATACATGCCCTAAAGACTGTTTTCCATTTCCAAGGATTGATACTTTGATTGATGCCACTGTTGGGCATGAGATGCTGAGTTTCATGGATGGATTTAGCGGATATAATCAGATTAAGATGCACAAGGATGACATTCCAAAGGTATCATTTATCACTGACTTTGGTGTTTATTGTTATCTTGTTATGGCGTTTGATCTTAAGAATGCGGGAGCCACCTATCAAAGGTTGGTAAATAAAATTTTTAAGGATCTTATTGGTAAGACTATGGAAGTCTATGTTGATGACATGTTAGTCAAGAGTCTAGTAAAGACTGATCATATAACCCATTTGAGGGAAGCTTTTGAGATCCTGAGGTACCACAAGATGATGTTGAATCCTACGAAGTGCGCTTTCGGAGTAGGATCTGGAAAATTCTTGGGATTAATGGTCTCAAAGAGAGGAATTGAGGCTAACCCCGATAAAATAAAGGCAATCCTGGACATGGAACCACCAAAAACTATCAAGGATGTTCAGAAGCTCACAGGAAGGGTCGCTGCGCTAGGACGATTCATCTCCAAGTCAGGAGACAAGTGCTTGTCATTCTTCAAGTCACTAAAGAATATCAAAGACTTTGTATGGAATGAGGAAAGCCAGAAGGCATTCGAAGAGTTAAAGAAGTATATGGCTCAGGCCCCGTTGTTGGCCAAACCATCTTGGAATGAAGTTTTATTCTTATACTTGGCCGTTTCAGAGAGCGCCTTGAGCGCGGTGTTGGTTAAGGAGGAGCTAAAAGTCCAGAAACACGTATATTATGTCAGCAAAATTCTGCATGGTGCTGAATTGAATTATTCAACTATTGAGAAATTTGCTCTAGCCTTGGTAATGGCTTCGAGAAAACTACGTCCTTACTTTCAGGCTCATCAGATTGAGGTGCTAACGAATCAGCCACTGAGAAATATCATTCACAGTCCCAAGGCAAGTGGGAGATTGATTAAGTGGGCAATAGAGTTGGGAGAGTTCGATCTCAAGTATAAGCCACGTACGGCCATAAAAGCCCAGGCACTAGCTGACTTCGTGGTGGAATGTACCATACCCAACCAAGAAGTCGGGGGCAGGAAGATACCATACCTCAAGACAAGGGAGTCGGCAATGGGGACAGAGAGAAGGATGATAAGGAGAAAGAATATTGGGTTCTCTATTTTGATGGAACATCAAAAATAAATTCCAGTGGAGCAGGGTTGGTTTTGCAAAGCCCTGATGGATTCTTAATTGAGTATGCTATGAAGCTAGACTTCCCAACCACAAACAATGAGGCAGAGTATGAAGCCCTGATTGCTGGCCTTGGTCTAGCTGGGACACTTAGAGTCAAAAACTTAAAGGTCCGTGGAGACTCGAAGCTGATCATATCCCAGGTAAAGGGAGAATTTGAGGCAAGGGATGATACGATGGCTAAGTATGTCCGCCTAGTAAGGGCTGTGATGACCCAATTTAATGAATGCCATGTTGAACACATTCCAAGGGAAGAAAATGCTAAGCAGATGCGCTATCAAAGTTTGCTTCATCTGAGATAGAAGAAAGTTCAGGAAGTGTGTACTTCCGTGTTTTAAAGACACGAAGCATAGATGTTAAGCTTGTGGCTCCCATAGGCCTGGGGACGTCATGGATTGATCCTATCAAGGCTCACATTCAAACCGGTTGGTTGCCAAGTGATGCAACTGAAGCACGGAAGTTAACTTTTCGAGCACTAAGGTACTCTTTGATAGATGGGATTCTTTACAAAATATCTTTCGTGGTTCCCTACTTGAGGTGTCTCAGGCCCGATGAGGCACGCTTGGCTCTTGAAGAAGTGCATGAAGGTGTTTGTGGACAACACTTGGGGGGCAGGGCCCTGGCTCATAAGATAACTCGTCTAGGCTTTTATTGGCCGGAAATGATGGCTGATGCCAAAGAATATGTGAAGAAGTGCGACCGCTGTCAGAAGCATGCACCTGTTGTTAGACAACCTCCCGAGATGCTGACATCTATCAACTTGCCTATTCCCTTTGCTATGTGGGGGATGGATATTCTAGGGCCTTTCCCTATGGCCACGGCACAAAGGAAGTTCCTGATTGTAGCCATTGATTACTTCACTAAGTGGATTGAAGCCAAACCCTTGGCCAAAATCACAACTAAACAAGTTACACAATTCATGTGGGAAAACATTATATGCCGATATGGAATTCCCCGTGTCCTAGTCACCGACAATGGAACGCAGTTTAACAACGAGGAATTCAAGAAGTATTGTGAAGAAAATGAAATTGAGTTACGGTTCACCTCCGTGGCTCACCCACAAGCCAATGGGCAAGCAGAAGTAGCAAATCGAATAATCCTAGATGGACTAAAGAAGAGGATCGAGAAGTCAAGAAATAATTGGGTGGATGAGATACTTCCCATATTGTGGGCCTATAGGACTACTTGTAGAGTCACGACAGGAGCAACTCCCTTCATGTTGGCGTATGGGGCAGAAGCAGTAGTTCCAGTGAAGAGTTCGAAATTATTTGAACCTATGGATGTTTGAGTTGTGATAATACTTGTGTGGCCCATTAGGCCAAGTTTGAATATTAAAGTATCGGAAAAATAAAGGAGAGAATGCGAATAAGGAAAGTAGCATATAAAATAGCCCCGGAGGATAATAAGTTTTAATACAAACAAAAGTCCAGACATAAGTTAAGGATTAAATTACAGAATAGAAAAACTACTCCTCCATGCGGGAGCCTTCATTCTCTTGCTCCTTATCAGCGCCTTCAGAATCCTTCGCAGGAGAAGCGGGAGGAGAAGCAGTGTTAGGATCCAAGATGCGATCATCTGGCTGAGGGGAGTTAAAGAGGGCATCTATGCTGTCCTCCGACTCAGCCTGCTCGGGACTTATAAAGTCCTTAGGGTCGACTAAGCCCGGGTGCTTCTCAGAAACCGCCTTTACGGCCGCATCCCATCCCTGGGTAAACTGTAGGGAATAAAGACCCTCATCAGGAATCTCCATGAGATTCTTAAACTTATCAGAATCCATGTAGTCATCAATGAGCTTATCCTTATCGCTCCTAAGTTTCACCAGCTCGGAATGAGCCTTAGCCAGCTCCTCTTTCTTCGTGTCCAGCTTCTTCTCCAGGACCTTGGCTCTCTCTTCCCATTTTTTCATCTCCTTCTCAAACCCATCTGAGTTACCCTTCCAGGACCTAGCCTGGTGGAGGGCCGCTTGGAAGTAGGTATTACTCTGCAAAGAAATATGTATGAGTTAGCACAAGTTCGTTGAAATACGAGAAAGTTGGGATTCAAAGAAAAAGAGAAAAAAGAAAGTTACCGCAGCTTGGGCTTGAGAACCCAGAAGCTCAATAGTCTCGATATCACTCCCCGTAACAATGTCAGTAAAGTCATGGGGAGTGATGGAATGGTACGACCAATCCTTAGCATGTTTGGTGGATCCAACCACCGTATCGCTCCTCCTAAGCCCCAGTTAGGCCTGAAGGAATGTGCCTTAAGTGGAGGATCCACATCGTCCCCCAACTCGACCACCGGGATGTGGGGCTTAAGAAAAGAAGGACCATCAGGTTTGCTCCTGGGGTCCTTGTTTAGCTTGGCCCTCTTCTGGCGGCCTGACTCCCCTTCCTTGGGCCTGTTGACATTATTGATGGCCTCGCAAGCTGAAAAAGAAAGATAGAAAGAATATTAAATTACAGGAGAGATAAAACGTTACAATTAAAGGGAAGGAAAAATGGTTATCCAGTTATAAATTTACCCTTATCACTGGCCTGATAGAGACCGACTTTCTTCAAGGATAACTCCTCTAAGAGGGTCCAGGTGTCTGTTTTCCCATCATCTGAAATTAAGGCTTGGTAGGCCACCTCCTCCTCATCAGATAATCTGATGCTACCTGGACTCCCATCTGACACTTTGCAAAAGGGCCTACAAAAGAGTGTGGCCCAATCACCCCCAGCCCAGGTCAGCCTCACAAACTCGTCCCTCCATTTGGGGTTGTTCTAAACTATGGAATTACTATCAAAGATATGAGGGATTTTGGGCCGTTGACGAATTAAAACCCAAGCTGGTTGACTCATGGCACTATTATAGAATTGGAAAACTTTCCTAAAGACAGCTACGGAAAGAGGCAAATTGTTTCTAAGACAAAGGACCATAAAACAGATAATGTTCCTCCAAGCGTTATGAGGGAGTTGACAAGGGTTAATTTGTACATCGGCAAGCAAGTGAGGAATAAATTCATGGAATGGGAACCTAAGACCCGCGGTCAGGGCTACTCGATAGATAAATAAAGTATCCCCCTCCCAATTACAAGTCCTATCCCCGGGGGTGGCTGGAGTGATCCTAAGGTGGGGTGGAAGTCTGTACAGGGTGTTCATGGACTCTATCCTACTATCTAACTCATGAAAGGTGTTACCATGGTTATACGAATCTAACTCAGATAGAGAGGGATATTCATCACCTCTCGAGTTAATCATATCAATTAGGGAAGTATATGGACATTGAATTTGAATGTTTGTACCTCTCTTAGAGACATTCATCTTCTGCAAACGAGCCAAGTCACGATCCGCCATTGATATGCTTCGATTGAAGGCTTGAAACCCAGAAAAACCTGAGAAAGGTGGAGCTGCGGTGGCTGAGGACACCGGAAATCGCCTTCTCAAAGGAAGAACTCTAGAGAGATTTATGAGAGAAAATGAGAAATGTGAAGTGAAGTGAGGATTCTCACTTCACACTACACTTATATAGGAGAAAAGCTCGGAATACGAGGTGTTTCTAGGCCCATTTAGCCGGGCCCAACCTAAAAGCCCATCTACCAGAAATAACAGGAATAATCTAGAAGCTACTGTGGAAAATGAAGGGTCGAAAATCGACCAGAATTTTAAAATGGTTCGATCAGAGTCTTAATCGACAAAGAAAAAAATCCTAATTGATACTTCAATCGATCAAGAGGGAAGAAACCTATTAAGTTCGATTAGAGTCCTGATCGACGCCAAACAGAATCCTGATCGATACTTTATTCGAACAGAAGGAAAGAAATCCCCTAAGTTCGATCAGAGTCCTGATCGACCCCAAAAAGGATCCTGATCGATATCTCATTCGAGCAAGAAGGAAGAAAGAGTCCTGATCGACACAAAAGAGAATCCAGATCGATATTTCATTCGATCAGAACGGTAGAAAGCCACCTAGTTCGATCAGAATCCTGATCGAAATCGATCAGGAATTCTGGTCGATTAAGCCCATGTTTCAGTCGATTAAAGTGTCACTTTGAAGGCCAGTTCGATCAGAGTCCTGATCGAAATCGATCAGGAATCCTGGTCGATTCCGCATAGATCCTGATCGGAGGTCACGTCGACCAGAATGTTAGTTCCTGAGCTAGTTCGATCAGGATCCTGATCAAAATCGGTCAGGAATCCTGATCGATTTTTTATACATCCTGATCGATTTTAAAGCAGAAAATTAGGGGAAAATCCAGAAATTAAGGATAAATCCCAGAAAATTAGGGAAAATCCAAAAATTAAGGATAAATCCCAGAAATTAAGGATAAATCCCAGAAAATTAGGGAAAATCCAGAAATTAAGGATAAATCCCAGAAATTAAGGATAAATCCCAGAAAATTAGGGAAAAATCCAGAAATTAAGGATAAATCCCTGAAAATCAGGGAAAAACCCAGAAATTAAGGGAAAAATCCAGAAAATTAGGGAAAGATTCCTGGAAATTAAGATAATTCCTGAATTAAAGGAAAAGTCGTTGTAAATGTGTAGGTCGCTCCACACTTTACGCAAAAACGAAACCCTGTAAGGGAATGAATAGACTTAACTTCTGCGAAACCTAATTAATGTTTCCCAAAAGTTGGGGGGCAAATGATAGGGATAAATAAATCCTGATTGTATAATTAAATATTGCAAGGTGTAGGGCTGCTAGGCCCAATAAGAAGATGTATGACATTCAGACCAAGAAGGTCAACACATTGATCAGGCCTGATGGAACAAAGAAGGCCCAAAAGCCCTGATTATTTATTAATTTTGTAATTAATAAATAAAGGAGGAAAACAGCTATTAAGATAAGTCCTAGTGGGGATATAAATCCTTGTAGATTGGCCTCAAGGGGACCTAAAAGGATAAGGAATCAGTTTCCTACTATCTAGGACTCCAAAGTCCATTCTAATTATGAGACTTGCCCACCAAGTCTCCTATACCAAGTCCAATTCAAGGACTCTCAACATCTATATAAGGGGTCTCGCCCCACAAATCAGAACTACGTTTTTTGGCTTGATTCTCTAATTCACAAAGATACGTAGGCATCTCGTAAAGGCAGAATTAAGCTACGAAACACGAGAGCAGCCATTAAAGGCCTTGAGCTCCCGAATTTTAGTAATAAATACAGCAAGTAATAACCTTAGTTTTTTATCCATAATAACTTCCTTAAGCTTTATTTGATGAAAACCACCTATCTAAGCAAGTTATACCCTGAAATACAAACACACTAGAAAACGCGTCAAATACACAAAATACTCGAGTTCAAGACACCAATTCAAGCCATTATGAGATGCTCTAAGAGGTATAAAATGCCACTTATCAGCTTTGTCCACGAGCTAGAACCATTATGATGAGCCATAACTAGCTCACTTCCAGTCCATAAGCAAATTTAGCGACGCAACTCTAAATCCAAACACCGATGTACTCACTCGACCCCAAACCCACATATTTCGACCATTTCATAATCCCCGGCAAAACAAACCCGCCAAAATACACTGTTCTCTTGTACTCTTATCAAAAATAGTCTGGAAAGCCTGGAACACTGACATACTTGGATCAAACTTAACTAGATCATGCAATCTAACCAATTCCCAAACCTCTCATGCAAAGCTATAATTAAATAATAAATGCATTGTATCCTCAACATGCACCTGACACCATGAGCAAGCTGTACTAATTTGCACATTTTTATCAATTAGTGTAGCTATTGTGGGCAAACAATTTTGACATGTTTTCCATAAAAATTTTATTACCTTACTAGGTAACTTTAACGACCACAAGTTCTTCCAAAATCTAGTTTCTGCACTCCCTACCTTTCTTGAATGCTATGATAACAACTTTTCACCGTAAATACTCATTTTTATCTAATAGCCAAAACCATAAATCATCTTTATGCCTTAATGGTATAGGAATTTGCTTGAATAAATTCCTATCTCTCTCATTACATATACCTCTGAAGTACCTTTTCATCCAATTTTCTCCTTTCTTCCTCCATCAAAATTTGTACCACTACTTATGCTAACTCTTCATGCATACTTGTTGTAAGAAAACCATTATCTGGACAGGGAAGCCACGATACATTCCATACTTTAGTACTGCTGCCATCACAATCTGACATCGATACCCCTGCTTAACCATATCTTGAGCTTCCATTATGCTCCTCCAAATATAACTTGGATTATATCCTAAAGTTGCATTCAAAAAGCCAGATGCATGCATAATCTTCGTCACAAGAGGATTTTCATTGTTCACAAGTCTCCACCCCTGCTTCGCAAACATAGAAATGTTAAAGCTTCTTAATTTCTTAAAACCCAAACCACCGTCCTCCTTACTCATACACATTGTATCCCATGATAACCACTTTATACCCCCTCCCAGTAGTTGAATCCCCCCACTATAATGCATTCATTTTTCTTTCAATTCTCTCACAAATTTATATAGGAATTAACATTGAGTTCATCTAAAAATTAGGCAACACTTGTGTAGCCATTTTTAATAGTAAGACCTTTCCTGCTTTAGACAAAATCTTCTCCCCTCATCCCTGAAGCTTCTGATCAACCCAGTCCATTAAAAAACCAAAGACAACAACCTTCTCCTTACCAATACGCATAGGCATGCCCAGATACTTATCTGCTGACTGCACCTCCTGAACACCCAACTGGACAAAAATAATCTGCCTATTCTCCCTTGCTGTATTTGGTGAAAAAATAACCGTCAATTTAGTGAGGTTTATACTCTAGCCTAATATTGTTCCATACCTTGTAAGAATGTTTTTCATAACATTTGTTTCAGCCACAGTTGCTTTAAAAATGAAATAGAAATCATCCGCGAAAGAAGATGAGATATTGTAGGTGCACCACGTGCAATAGTACACCCGTGAATTAAGCCAGCTTCCTCATTCCTTCGAATAATTGCACTTAAACCCTCAGCACATAAGATGTATATGTACGGAGAAATACCCATTGGAGAATTCCTCTCCGCGGTTTAACTTCTTTAAACGCAACTCCATTATAAAGAAAAGTATATGAAACTGAGTGAATATAACCCATGATTCTACTAACCCACAACTCACTAAAACCAAACCTTAGCAGCATATTTTCATAGAATTCCATTCAAGCCTATCATATGCTTTGGGTATATTAATTTTCACACCTGCAATACCCCTATTTCCCTGGGTCCGTCACCTCATACAATGGTTAACCTCGAAAGCAATAAGAGCATTATCCGTCAAACATCGTCCTTCAATGAAGGCACTTTGTTTATCCGAAATTAAGCTCTCTAAACATGGTTTCAACCTATTTGTCATGACTTTGGATAAAATTTAAAGAAGCGCATTACACAATGATATGGGGCGTAAATCTGTCATTTTTACGGCATTTTAAACTTAGGTATGAGGCACACCAAGGTTCGATTAATCCTAGTTGGTAATTCCCATGTACTTATAAATATATGATAGAATTTAATTGCATCAGGACCTACCACACTCCAATAAGATTGAAAGAAGGTCGGGTTTAAGCCATTCGGTCCAGGAGACTTATCTATATGCATAGCAAAAACTGTTGCTTTAACTTCCTCCAGCGATACATCCTCCAGTAATGCAACATTCATCTCATCTGACACTTGTTGTACTATTTCCCTCGGCGATAACCTTCCATCCAGTCCCGATGTTGTAAAGAGTTGTGAAAAATGTGTACTTATTACTGTAACATCCGGGAAATATCGTATAATTATATATATCAATATATGATTATTATGTGAATATTATATGAATTTTTGGTGAATTATCTGATGTTTGATAATAATATTTGGATGTTTGTATGTAATAAAATATGAGTATGTTAATTTTAATATGTCCAGAATAAAATATAGGTAATTAAGGTATTTTTCTGGTAATTTTTGGAATGTTAGATGATTTTATAATAATTTATGAATTTTTAATTATTTCTGAATAATTACAAAAATTATTTTATAAAGCCGGGAATCGTCCGACTTCAAACGTTTTTACGTTTTTACAATCCGAAACTCTTCCGAAAACTCCTTCCTAACCTAATCTGGTAATTCCGGACATTTTCCGTGTTTTGACTTTTTAGATCCGGATTACGGTTTGACCCGTGCGCGGCCCGGCGCCAAATTTTTCGATACGACAATCATTACGGTAAATCAATGAAACCCGTATTTTCAAAAGACGGGATATTATTACATTATATTCGTATAAAGTATTTTATAAAAGCCCGGTTGGGATAATTATCCAAAACTGATATCAAATTGGATCGTTATTGCAGTTACTTAGCGGCTAAGCAACTAATTTAACGATCCAAAATGATCCAGAACGAACCAATATTCCGTAAATACAAATAGCATATTTCTTATTTTATTTTATTCGTTTGTTCATTTACAACCAGTAAAAATACTGTAAATACAGAGAAAAACCTACAAAACCAATACGTTCTCGAGATTCAAACACACGAACGAAGGCGTTATCAAACTCCGATTCGGGCGTGCAGCATACCAAAACGAAGCTCTCAAAATCTTCTTTCTGAATCAATCATCAGTTTTTGCCCAAAAATCATGGTAATTTTCTTATTTGTTTAATTATATTCGAATTATTTGATAATTAAAATATGAAAATTTGTTCTTGATGCTGTTGATGTGATTTGATGCTTCCATAGTGTAGATAATATTTTTCTGGTCAATTTGGTATATTATACTTCAAAAATAGAGCTCAGTGTCATGTAGAAATTAAGGTTTGATTCTCTAAAAATTCTTTGAATATGTGTTCTTGGTGTTCTTGAAGAGTTCAGTAAATCAAACCCAAATTTGAGGGTGATGCCGACTTCAGAATTCAAAGTATGAGTAACCAAAATGTTCAGATTTTCATGCTCTTCCTGTTTATGCCATCAAATCATTCAAACGATTAGCAATTTGTCAATTCGTAATTTTAGGGTTTATATCGAAATATGGGGGTTTTTAATCTATGCATCGTTTGATGGTTTTGATGCTTAAAGGAGCTTCATTATTGAATTTACAGTTGATTGGTATATCGAATTAGTTATTATAACCCCTAGAAATTGTTAGTCGAGTTCAAAGGTTTTCCCGAATTTTGAATTGATTTTTCGAGTTTTATGTTAATTGTTGGATGAATATGATTGTATGGACTGATTGTAGGTTTGATAAGCTTCAATTTCGTGTATATAACGTTAAGCTTGGTTTCAGTTTTGTGCAAATCGGAAAATGGCCGCAGTTGGTCGGATTTTTGCTCGGTTTTTAACCGGAGCCAATGATTGAATCGTTGTTTTCAGATATTGTTATTGATTTCTAGGTGCTGGGATGATTCCGATCAATTTGGAATAAAAAAAGATCGAAATGACTGATTTTTGGTGTTGCGCGAAGCCGGCCGGAGGTCCGGCGTTGGTTGCCGGATTCTAGAATTTTCCAGAATTCCAGTGGCCCTGTTCTTGGATTACCGGTCATCTTCTTCGTGTGTGCCGCCATTCGATCTTCCTGGACTGACTTCTATTTCCTAAAATATGTTTCCGCAAAATTTTCATTTAAAAATCATTTCTAAATTCTATAATTCATTATTTATTTCAGAAAATCATTTTTAATTCTAAAATAAATTTTAATTATTTAATTAATTAATTTTAGTTGATAATTAATTATTTAATTAATCACTTAATTTAAATATTAATTGATTAATTAATTTAATTAGTTATTAATTAATTTTAATTGATTATTTAATTGGATTTAATTATTTAAAATTGATTTAAAAATTCCGAAAAATAATTTCGAGCTTTAAAATATTATTTTAAATTATTTTCAAGGCTCGATAATTATTATAAAATTATTTTAAAATCATATTTAGGTATTCGAACCCTATTATTTAATTATTAAATGATTCGGAGACCGTTTTAATTCTGAAAAATGTTCAAAAATTCATAATAAATCAACCGTTCGTCCGTTTAATACGAAACGAACGCCTCTAGACTCAGAAAAATATTTTGCTTTTATTAAAAATATTTTTGAGACCTAAATTCCTTTGTATCTAAAGGAAGTTTGTTTTAGGGATCATTCCGAGTCGATAATCGTTCGATAAAATATTCTTTTTAACCCGATTTCAATTCTAAATGTATTAAGACCTATCTTTTGTCGATTCAACTTATATGCTACATGAATTACGTAATTATGTGTTATATGATTACATGCCCTATGTGTACGTATTATGTGAATAATGAGTCAGCGTGTCTTTTAAACGTTATCTGCATGAGATGATCCTTATCGGTTATTATCGGGCGGGTAGACAATAGGTATAATTCTATAGACTAGATAATTATATATTGTCAGTTCATTAAATAGTATTATTTATGATAGATCCACATATTGCGAGACGTTCGAAGCCAGATAGAGATTGTAGAAGTAAAGCCTGATTGCGTGTAGTAATGAAACGAGTGGATTCAGAGTAAAGATAAACCTAAGAAGGTAGTTGATAAGAAAAGTCAAGTAGCATGTCAGGGGGAATACAGATGCGACATGACTGAGTGATATGGCAGCTAGTTAAAGATCGAAGGATTATCAATTGAGGCAAGTATTCTTGATTTCTTTTAAATACTACAAGTATTCTTGAAGTTTCTTTTAAATTACTGCAATTATTTCTTCGATCCTATTCTAAGTTCAGAATAGTTAAATGTTTTGCATTCGCTGCAATTACTCTGGTTATGCATGTTCAGTTATTCTTGTTCTGATAATTCGATTGCTCTCTTGAGCAAATACCCCTTTCTTTCGGGTTATTTGTGAACCCTGAATTGGGATGTTTTGAATTCAAAATGGTTTGACATCAAAACACTCTACGGGCTGGATAGTGATACTTTGGGGATTGAGTTTTACTTAATCCTGAGGACCGGGATGACTAGTGCCTCAAGATGGGCCGTAGTGCCTGGGGACCCGACTAGATCTATATATTGAGATATAGATCTGCATTATATTCTGACTGATCAGCAGAATATAGATGCAAACTAGTGTCCAGTCTAATTTATTGTTGATCGCCATTAATGGCATTCATTTTTGAAATAAAATGTGATTATGGATTAAAGTTATTCTTTCTTAGCACTCAGTTTCGGGAAATTACAGTGTTTCTAAATAAATTCGAGGTTCAGATTGTTGCTGTAGCATTAGTTGCTCAGTAATAATTAGAATCTTGAATGAATTGAGATCTTCTTAATTATTCAACCCGTCCTTATCAGGCTGGTTTAGCAGTCTAAGTCCATGGAAACTTAGTCGATAATGATGGATACTGAATAGTTAGGAATTTCTTGAACGTCGTTTTATGAATAGTTATTGCATTCGTTGCTCAAGTATGATGTGTTACCAGAAAATATTTCGAAAACTCGTGATCTCTGGAGCTCTTACAAATTGTCAGTATTTCATATGTGATTTATAGCAATGCAAATCAAATTGATTTTAAGATAATGAAGTATATCCTTCAAACGATTTCGTGTTTCGCTCTTCAAAATATTTCAGAGATTTTGTCCGGAAGTTTTTTTTTTTGATATTAATGTTTCAAACTCAAAATATATACTTGCTGGGCATTTTTGGCTCACTCTTGCTTTGTAAATTCTTATTTCTTCCAGAAACAGATAAGGATAAAAAGTGAATAGCTTCGATAGACAACAGAGGATAGAGAAATTTCCGCTGCGAGAGGTTGAAGGTGTTAGAAGAATGTGACAAGAGCATTAGTTCAAAGGTATCTATACTTGTATTTTAGTTACTGTGAGTTATAAAGGGTTAAATTCTTGTTTCATACCATAACCTGTAAATGATCCGGATTCAAGGGGTTATTCATTTATTTCTTTATTTTATGTAATGATTGTTTAAGTGACACCAAATCTTGACCCCGGATTTGGGGTGTTATAATTACCCCTTGAACTTCATCTATCGTTTCTTTCCACTCTCCATTCTCATCATTAATTCTTGTTATCTGATTGTGTTTCTTTCGAGCAGACGCGTATAACAAGTGTTTTGGTCTCCTTCACGGAGCCAAAATTGTTTAGCTTGCTGATTCCAATAAACTTCTTGTTACTCCAATAATTTCATATACTCTCATCTCTCTTTGTTGTACTCTTGAATGCCATGATTATTCCGTCTTAATCGGAGCCTTCTCATCCTACCTCTTTACACTTTAATCTTATTTTTAAACTCATGTTTCTTCCCACATCCCCACTCCTCAAGTTTGAAATAACAAAACTGAATTTTATTTATAATTTCTTGTGCATCTGTAGTTTCCAAACTGTCTTTAACCAGGTTGAAACAATCATTTCCTTAATCCAAGTGTTCTCAAATTGGAACCTGCTTAACTTATGGACATAAACCTACTTCTTCAAATGTAGATACAGCGAAAGATGAATCAATGTGGACACCTCTAAGACATTAACTTCGGCATCTGGAAATATAGCACGCCATGTCTAGTTAGCTAACCCCCGGTCCAAATGCTCATGAACCTAGTTTCTTCTTCCTCTGAACCTCTCCCAAGTAAACTTTTCACCAATAAACCATGATCAGTTAAGCCACAGTTTTCAGTTGTCTTCGCAAAACCTTCTAACAACAATCTCGGGTGGTCTCGTCCACCTCGTTTCTCCTCAGCATACATCAAATTGTTAAAATCCCCAATAATACACCATGGTTCTAAAAAATTCCTTCCCAATCCCCGAATCATCGCCCAAGACTTTCATCTTCTCCTTCTCTATAGACATCCCTAGAAGCCAGTATAACGCCATCGGCCCACCTGTTCGTGCTCAACCTCAAAATCAATAAGTTGAGGCCCTGCATCAATAACCCTGAGACCCCTGTCATTTTTCCACAAAAGGGCAAGCCCCTCACTATGACCTTGAACATCTAGAACCCAACAACCTGCATAATTTAGATTTTTACAAACTTCAACTACTTTATTTTTTGTAATCAGTGTCTCTGATAAAAAATAAAACTAGGCCTTATTTGGTGAGTGATTTCCCTAAAAAATCTGATTGTACATGGGTTAGCCAGCCCAAGACAGTTCTAACATAACAGACTCATTGGACTAGGCAGGCATGTTCCACAGGTCCCACCTCTAAGAAGTTTTTTGGCCCATTATTCAAAATAAGCCCGTACTTCAATCCTACATCCAGCCCAATTTCCTCCGCAAATTCCTCATGTTCCACACGTTTACACTTAGGGTCACCAATATTATTTCTTTTCCATATATGTTTCCCTCCAAAGCTAATCTCTCTTGATTCAAATTATTATCTAAACTAATTTTCCCATGATTTCTCTCATCAATTCGAATTCCCCCAGTCTCTCCTGGAATCTCTTGCATAACTCCATCTATTTCCATAAATGTCTCTGCCAGCTGTTCTCCTCCCTGTACGATGGTCCTTTGAGTTTTGCCACCATTATTTGACTTCCAAGATTTGACATCATCATTTCCAGATCGCAACCACCTGGCACCCAGATTATTATTCCTTGCACTCTTGACCGGAGCTTGTAGCCATGTACCATATGCTCTATCAGTCTCTTTCTCCGGATTTGCATAAACAATTGCACAATCCCTATCAGAATGGCCCAACATTCTATATACAAAACAAAAAATACTTAGCATTTCGTACTTAAAATTTACCCAACTTCATGCATTACCCTCTCGTTTAATCTTCATCTTTAATTTTAATGGTTTCTCAACATCCATCGTGACCCTAATTTGGACAAACGGTTTCCACATCCCATCAAGGTTTGTTGGATCTGATCGAACATACACACCCACGAAATTGGCAATGCTTTGCAATACATTTTCTAATATGCATCCTTTAGGAAGATCATATATCCGCACCCATATGTCCATTTTATTCAATTTCACTACATGTGGATCTTTATTATGTGCTAACATATGATTTACCATCAAGTTTTGCTCAAAGGACTATGGCCCCCCATTAAGAACTTTCTTAACATCCAACACATGATAAAATACGAATGAATAATAATAGCCTCCAATATCATGAACTTCCATTCCCTCCCTAGGTCTCCATAACGCAGCAAGCACGTTATGCATCACATTAAAATTAATATTCTTCTCCGTAATAAATCTCCCCACCACAGCAAAAATATCTTTTGCATGCTGCATGATGACAACCCATGTATCTTCGTCCTCCTCTAGAGCGAATCTTCAATATAAATCTTCAAGATTTGTTGATGTTGAACCCATGTTGTTAACAGACATAAAGAAAATAAAAACGATAACAATAGGCTAAATAAAACCTATCACAAGATGCGACAAAAAATCCTTACATCAAGAGAGGAAGACGTTAAAAGGTTTTAATTAGTTACTACTTACTACAAGGCGTTGGAAATGATGTCTTAGTTAGTGGAAGTCATCAACGAATATTATAGGCTGGAGGAGGAATTTGGCCTAATTTTGATTGGGGTTGGTGTGTATAATCATGACGGGCTTAGTTGATATGGGCAAGGAAATATGGAAGCAACTACCTACTGTAGAATTAAAAATACTCAAACATACATTTGTATGTTTAAGATGAAGAGAACGTAAAAATAAGTACTAATATTATTTCTCTCAAAATGAAATTGATTACATGCAGTGATATATAACCTATCACATACTACGTACAACTAAGAAGAACACTCCTAAAAATACTCCATGACTCCAACTTACCCTGCAAATACTCAAACAGACTATGACTTCTTCTAGCTGACTAATTCCACGACTATAAACTGGGTGCTGCATTTTACTTAAAACAAAGAATAAGTTTAGATTAAAATAACAACACATTTATTTAAAATTAAAACAAAATCTAAATAATAAGTTTTAAGATTAATTTCCAACAATCACCCCCTTAATCTTAAACTTATGAAGCACTTCTCTTCATCTTTGTGATGCACTTCTCACCACCATCTCTTCATTTTGTGATGCACTTCTCACCACTATCAAGTTTGATGCACTTCTCATCAAAAACAATTTTGGAGTACTTCTCTCCATGTGCACATAATCACCCATACTTCTAAAATAAAAAAAAATCACGGCCACTTGTGTCATGATATCTTTCTCATTATTTTCACCGCTCATATTCCTCCTTGATTTTTGTTCTTGCTTCTCTTTCTTTTTCCCATGCTTCTATATCAAGAATGCTTTCATCTTGATACCTCATTCAATATAGATGGAGATTTTTTTTAATGCCATTTTAAATCACAGATAAATACTTAATATATATATATATTAATGTATATATCACAAGCCCTGGATCATGAAGCTCTGATACCAAGTATAGAATTAAAAACACTCAAACATACATTTGTATGTTTAAGATGAAGAGAACGTAAGAATAAGTACTAATATTATTTCTCTCAAAATGAAATTGATTACATGCAGTGATATATAACCTATCACATACTACGTACAACTAGGAATAACACTCCTAAAAATACTCCATGACTCCAACTTACCCTACAAATACTCAAACAGACTATGACTTCTTCTAGCTGACTAATTCCATGACTATAAACTGGGTGCTGCATTTTACTTAAAACAAAGAATAAGTTTAGATTAAAATAACAACACATTTATTTGAAATTAAAACAAAATCTAAATAATAAATTTTAAGATTAATTTCCAACACCTACACGCCGCTCTACCGCAACGCAAACTGATGAGGGTCCATCAAAATCCCAAATGAAATTATTAAAACAAAAATTGAAGAAGAATAATCGATTGACAAAACCAGGTTGCTCTTGTCTTTACTTGTTTACATCTCTCCGTTGTAGTGAAGCTGGTTATGTTTTGTATAAGATTACTCATCAAAATCTTAGTAATAATCAACTAGTCTCCGATGATGAGTTAAAATCCACACCATTAACACCTCTTCTTGTTTTTTATCCTGGCGACCTTCCTGGTAATTACTGTACGCAGGTACCTATGGGAGAATATCTTTACTTTGTTGGAGAAAAACCATATCATTTTTATAAAATTGCAAAATCTAACATTGAGAACCTCACTCCTGATGAAAATAATCTCGGCTCTAAGTATTTGAAGCCGTTGGGGGCCCACATGAATTCTGATAAATATCAACCTATTATTTTTGTTGCAAAACATAATCTCTACGTTTTTACTCAATTCCACCATAAATTTTGTCGACCAGTGCCTTGTCCATTTGAAATGTATTCTCCCTCCACAAATTCTTGGACTACCTTGTGTTATCAATCTTGTACGATAAAGACATTATTATATATATATATATATTGAATATATAACTAATTCACAAGAACATTGCTAATTCTTAAATCACATAAGCATATAAGAATTAACAATTAAATTAGAAGAAGGGTTTGAGAAAACAAACAAAGATTAGATTTAAACTCGAGTCCAGAAAACTGTCTCCTTAAAGCAGTTTCACCCTGCACCATCCGTATTTAGCGACCTGCTTTCCAGGATAAAACGAGATACTAGTATAATCGATAGATCGAATATACTCTCAGCGAACTTGAACTGAGCCCGAGAACTATCACCGGAATATTGGAAAAATTTAAGACTAGAGAGACCGAGAATGAAAAAGATGACTCTTATTTCCTCGACTTAATAAAACTGATGCCCTAAGACTCTATTTATAAAGAGAGGCTTGAAAGGACTTGTTTTTCTTTTCGATGTGGTACATGGTATTTATAAGAAAAACTAAGGAATAGGTTTGTGCTACTCTCGATGTGGTACAAAACCACTTTTCATATTAAAAGGTAAAACTCTGAAATTTCAGTTCTCATTCACCTTTTACTCATTTTAAGCGTGTAAATATGCGTTGAAATCCCCTCGAAGAGGAGAATACGTTCCAATAAATATACACCACTAACACATAATGTGTCTCACTCATATAGAGTCTCAAAATGATTCACAACTTAGTCTAAAATACTAAGTTTATCCAACAATCCCCCACAAATGAGATTGATGGTCAGTAGCACGCACCATATAGACAGACAGACGCGGAGCTTGACTTGGTGATAGTTCTGACGGTCAGATATAGTATACGATAGGTAGAGAATGCTCCTTGAACCTTCGCTCGAATAAGTATATCGACTTTACTGGTAGACAGTATGACGCGATGTCCTTGAACTGTTCGACCGTTTGTGTAAACGATGACATACTCATCACTATATTTTTCCTGACTCATTCAGTTCTCATGATTATGTCCATTTTGGCCCTGGAACATCGTCCTGGTTCTGCAAGAGTTTCTAAAGAATTGTGCCTTACAATTCTCCTTTGAAGCGGCCATACTTCTCTCTTACATAGGTGATCTTTATCTTATAGAGTAACCCGTGTTTACTCAACCGAATATTATGTATTCAAACTTGAAATCCTTGTATTCGTCAAAGATCATTAAAAGCATAAAGCTTAACCTCATACCTTACGGGTCTCACTGTTTCATCATCATAGAAATAGGCCAGGGGTTACCCCCACAGTGATATGGTCATCATGATTTAGTTGTCCCATTGAACCAAGTTCTTGGGATCTCCAGTCAGCAAGATTGGGTGTCCACCATGACGCCGTTAAGCAATAGGCAAGGCTCACTCCTCTCGATGATTTGAAAACTATCTCTCGGTCTAACTAGATTCCCTTGGCTTAAACAGATTCGCTCAGTTTAACCATTTGGTTAGTGGATCCAAACATTATCATTTGACTTTACATAGTCAATCATGATAATTCTCGTTGAGAATAGTTGTTTAATGGTATTATGTCCTCATCATAGATGTGAGACATACCATTTCATACACAACAATGTGATCTCCCAATTTGCGTATTGATTAAACGATATATGCATATTGAAGACACATTTTCCTTGTCATTTAGGAATATCCTTACAAAGTGGCTATTCAGCCTTTTAACTGCATTTATTTTATGCACCAGACTCGTACTCCATCATGAATCGAGCTAAGTTTAGGATTTCCATGACACGGGTGCTAAGTGTGAAATGTATTCTCGAATGACTTTTAAGGTCTTAAAGTCAAATATCTAATTTACATACTATATTCACATAGTACAATTAGATATATTTCGTATTGCAGTCCAAGCTCACGAGCACATATCATACACCTTAAATCTCATTGCAATCACTTCCAAGTGACCAATTTCCATTGTACTCGTGCATCTACACAGTTTACCAACTGTGTAGCCTATGTCTAATTTTGTACAATTTTAAAAAGTACAACACTGATATCCATTGCAAGTCTGTAATCCTTCTTGAGAGATCCTTGTTCATCTACGCTTGGATAAATATAAATCCATTCTAGCTATGACAACTTTAGCTTCGTTGATCTCTTCAAAATTCACATCACCAACATGTGACATATATCATCTAAAAATTTTAAAGTCACGAAGATTGTAATCTTTAAATCAAAACTTTTCAATCTCATCAAGATTTTCGGAGATGATCCTCTTGTCATTACTTCTCGTAATGATCAGATCACTCACATGCAATCAATTATGACTTGCATATCATGTGTAAATAACACATGCACACTTGTCAATTCTCTGATTTTGAATCAGTTTGACATCTCATATTGACATATTTCACATTTATGAAATAACTTTACTAGTTATTACTTAAGGCTTCACTTGTTATTGATATTACCATCTTTTAGCGTCCCAAAAAACCAGCAATTTCAGTTTGCATCATTACCGAGTTTAAGCGTCCTTAAACTGGCAATCTTTATTCACATAGCAACCAATTTTGAGCGTCCTCAAAATGGCAACCATGTCATTTATTTGAAGCCATTGCTATCATAGCAATATCAAATTTAATATGCCATTATTTCGTGTCAATGTTGTTCCACTCAACATGATCACCGAAAATACAGATTTTCTACTCTTGCTTTATCTAGAGCAACCCTCAGGTTCACGTAAATAGATATTTCTCCAAATATCTATTTAGAAAGACCATCTCAATGTTCATTGATGCACTTTTAAATTTCACAATACGATAATTTTAGTATCATCTTAATGAACCTTATTCTCAAAACTCGAGAATATTTCATAAATTATATAAGGTCATCACTTTTGACTGTAATATTTTATTATCAGTCTGACCTTAAGAAGATCTATATATTTTTTAAACAAGATTCTGTCAAACATAACCACTCTCCATTTCTTAACATCCTTTCCCCCACATAGGACATAGAGAGAACATGCACAATCCATTTTCTAGTACACGTGCTAGAAAATCTTGATTTATTGACTCTCAGTAATAGTCAATTTTTTTCTTGATATATTCACTTATCAAGGAATTATACGAGAAGCGCATTGCTTCTATTAAATTTACGAGTTCACCTTCAAGCAAATTATCAAGACATTCGGGACTAGCAATTATCCAAGTCTTTTGCTCTCTGCAGGTTTATCCTCGCATTCATCCAATAACTCGTAAGTTCAATTAGATGACTTTTAATTACAGATCTACTAGGATCTACTAGCTTATCGCATAAGCATTTCTAAACTCTGTAATACTATTCTTACGAATTTCAAAAATTAGATTCATATATCGGATATTATTAGACCCAACCATTGTCTATGTATACATCCAAAATATCTCAATTGATTTTGGATCTCATGCTACCAACAGAGGTATTGGTATCAAGTTTCGAGATACCCCCACATTTCAATTATTTTCAAGATTGTTTCATTACATTCCACTATTCATAGAAAATTCAATAATTTTCTATTTTAGATACCCCCACAATTTTAATATTTTACAGAATGTCAGAAAACATTCCAAAACTAATAGGAAATTTAATTATTTCCTTCTGTGTATCATGTTTAAGGAACGATTAGCCCTTCGTAACTAATATCCTCAAATTTAGTGATAGTCTGAGCTGATCACAATCATTTTGCATCTCTCTCAGAGCGCAACTCAATCCTGCATCTACTCTATTTATTTAATGCGAGTAAGGTGCAACGACCTCATGAATATTCACGTTGCAAACAGAATTTGCCCGGTGATTATTCATCATCAAATTTATTCACTAACATCTTAATTATCTGTATTAAGTTGGATTTACCCTTGAATTTATAGAGCACACATCTCTCTATTTAGCTTCAATATTGACTCGACTACGAGTACGAGTGACAAATGTTTTACTATCAAACCAGACAGTAAACACGTATCGTGTCACTACCTCTCATCTGAGCAGGTTTTACGTCATTCATTAAAACCTATAAGATTTTAATATCATGTTTAAAGAACTTCCCATGGTTCTTATCATTAAAAATTCAATTACCGAATTTCTCTAAAATATTTACATGGTTCACACGAACCTACATTTCTGGCTCACCTACTGGTACAACCAGAAAAGGCCCAAGGAAGAACATAAATCTTCAATAAACCCACGTTCAGTGATCCTTGATCAACTGATGCGTTAGGGTTAACAACTTTTTGAATTCTCTCCGAAGTTCAGCATAAATATTGATATCAATATTCGCCGTATTAAGTATCACATGGATCACTATAATAGGCTCGTGTGTTACTGCCGCAGCAGACCGACACCAACACATGAAATTACTATTTAACTGGAGGAAAAATCCAACCAGAAAAATATAATTTATGTGCTGACCCATAACCTGTACTCCAGGCCCATTAGGTTTTTAATGTGGAGAATCCTGAGCAATTGTAAATCTGGTTCACTTCAGTTGCACAACTCGTCACATTATTTAACAACAAACATATCACTGCATTCTATCAAGTACAGCATAAGTGAAAATACTAGAACAAATTTTTCCAGTCAAACTAATGTTAACTAACGAGACACGTTACATAATAAAGCAACTTATGTCTCCTTTAATAGCTTTCCAAAGCCTCCATATAGACTAAAAGTATTTTGTTAACAAATAAATCTATTAAAATAAGATGTTTAGAACTACATAGTTTGCATCACATTTATTGTCACCAACCTATGCTTGTAATCTATTTTCTCTAATTAAATAGATACGCGGTAAGGCCTCTATTTATCCAGTATTATAAGTTTGTGATATAACTCCATTATTAAAGATTAAACAATAATAATTGATGCCTTATCATCACTTAACAATGATTAAAAATTAATCACCAAATAATCAAGTTCCATCATGAAGGGTCACATTTATGTAGTCATATCATTTAGTTGCATAGCAATATCATGTTATGAACTTGCAAACACGCATGTAAACTATAACATATACGATTCTTGTATCAGTATACTAATAATTCTGAAATCAATTCAGAATTAAGAAACTCTAGCTCATATATATTATCAATCACCATGTTAATTAAACAAAACATAATAAGATATCCATTAATAGCGAAAACATGGACAAATTATAAATTTGGGTTTAATCTACCAATTTATAATGATCAACCCATAATGATCAACCCGAGAGAGATGTCACCAAATATGTCCACTTGAATATAAGTTGATCATAAATCAATAACCATTAAAGCATCAATAGCCTTATAAGAAACCAATTATCCAACAACTTTGAGCTTACTTTTGCCTCGTACCTGTTATGCTTAAACAAAGCACCACTTAAAATAAAATTTATCTTAATTTCAAGCACATGACAACAAGTGATCAAAGAAATTAACGCACTAAATTTAATTTAAGTAATGAGACAAATAATGGTCACTCATATACCCATAAATAAATCTAATTTAAACAATCAAATTGACTTTTGCGTCTACTCACAAGAAAGTATGAAAATTGAAGAAAACTGCTTTAAGATTGTTATCAATCTTGTATGATACAGACATTATTATATATATATATATATTGAATATATAACTAATTCACAAGAACATTGCTAATTCTTAAATCACATAAGCATATAAGAATTAACAATTAAATTAGAAGAAGGGTTTGAGAAAATAAACAGAGATTGGATTTAATCTCGAGTGCAGAAAACTGTCTCCTTAAAGCAGTTTTCTCTCAGCGAACTTGAACTGAGTCCGTGTTTAGCGACCTGCTTCCCAGGATAAAACGAGATACTAGTATAATCGATAGATCGAATATACTCTCAGCGAACTTGAACTGAGTCTGAGAACTATCACCGAAATATTGGAAAAATTTAAGACTAAAGAGACCGAGAATGAAAAAGATGACTCTTATTTCCTCGACTTAATAAAACTGGTGCCCTAAGACTCTATTTATAAAGAGAGACTTGAAAGGACTTGTTTTTCTTTTCGATGTGGTACATGGTATTTATAAGAAAAACTAAGAAATTGGTTTGTGCTACTCTCGATGTGGTACAAAACCACTTTTCATATTAAAAGGTAAAACTTTGGAACATCAGTTCTCATTCACCTTTTACTCATTTTGAGCGTGTAAATATGCGTTGGAATCCCCTCGAAGAGGAGAATACGTTCCAATAAATATACACCACTAACACATAATGTGCCTCACTCATATAGAGTCTCAAAATGATTCACAACTTAGTCTAAAATACTAAGTTTGTTCAACACCTTGCACTATAGACCTACTGGTGCCTATGGTCCTCTTAAATCACACGTCGTTTTGGATGACAATGTCTACTTTGCCACCGAAGCTCTAGATGATGGTGACCATGATGAATCTGTCTTTTCTTACAATCTAAAGCATGGGTCCTGGAAGGTTTTGAGTACTTCCCCTATTGATGGTTGCTACTTTGATCTCCACCCGGCTTTCAAATCCCCTGTCATCCCTATTGGTGACATGCTCTTTGGGGGATTTTCATTATACCATCCTTCCTTGCACTCCGTCAACTACACCGTGGCTGCATCTCCAGGATCCTGATGCACAATCCTTCTTTATGAGACCAACATTGGATCCTGAACAAAATTTCTCTATGGAATCCTCTCGTTACCACCACTACTTGGATCGTCGCTCTGGAGTCTCACACTACTTGACTGACCTGCGCGCTGCGCACTTCTCAAGGTAAAAATGTATTGTGCTTCGTCTCTTACGGGTACCATCCTGCATCAGAGGAAGCCATGGCCCTCTTCAACTTTTTTAAGATCCCTGGTGATACTAACAAGGATCCTCATGCCCCCCTGTCCCCCTCGAGAAAGAACTATGGGATGCTCGTTACCAGGGGCGGACACACCATAAGACCATGGGTGGCCATGGCCCCCCGCCACTTTCCCCTGATACCATAACACCATTACACCTTATTCATCAGATAGTTTGTAGAACACTGATATGGCCCCTCCCATATGTCTGAATATATCCCATACATAGACACAAAACAACAACATTAAGACAGAGAAAGCTCACTTATAAGTTTACACGAAAGCAGAAATGTCAATTCCACGCTTTTAAAAATACTATATTTATTTGCTTCAACTCATTTGATATAATATTAGTACTGTGCTATACTGATATAATACTAATATAACTGTTTTCCTACTATATAATATTATTTTTTTATGTCATAATTTTTTTAGCCCCCCAGGTTTCATTCCTGCGTCCGCCCCTGCTCGTTACACTTGTTATTATGCAAAACAAGTGGTTTCAGGGTCTACAGTAAAGTGTTACTTCGGGTCAGAGTTCATGCACAGCAAACTCTTCCATATATCAACCGACAGGCTTCTTGTGTATCCCGGAAAACTCATTACTTGTTTTTCTTACTAGCAGGCGTTTTACTTGTTGTTTGGCTGCAAAAAAAGTGTTATGGAATGTGTGAACCTTATGTTTAGGTGATCAGTGATTTTGTTTGTTCAAGTACTCTAACTTTTATTGTGTTTCCAAAACAATCTAGACAAAAAGACTGGTTCCACACCATATTTCACCATATTTGATGATACTTCTCAACTCTTGCCCTTGGAATCCAATTCGGCATTTCTAGCTCTTGTTATCCTTAGTACACAGCATCTCTAAACACTTCTTGTGAAACAATCTGATTGTATACTACACTAAGTCTTAGTTATACTAGTAAGGTGAAAAGCTCTGCTAGTAAGTTTTTGGTGCACGCTGAATTGCTGATAATCACACATTTGCAATATGCTTATGTTTCAGAAATCTTGATGAAAGTGAATGGGCTTCTAAAACCTTATATACCAGAGAGACAGTAGCAAGTAGTAACGTCAAACATGAGAGACAAGTATTAAGTAATCCAAGATAACGAGGTTGAAACAAAACATACTTTCTTTATAGAGTTATTTGCAAAATGCATCCCCGGTTTTGATCCAAATGCCCTATATTTTATATAACTGCACTTTGAATCTCCTAACTATTTTTGTCGCGACAAATTGCACCTTTTTTATTAATTTTGTTAAAATTCACAGGGGTATTTTAGGAAATTAAATTATTTAATTATTTTTAAATCTTTAATTAAGGTTTTAACCCTCTAAACGATACATTCTGAAAAAAAATTAAAGAATGAAAGTTGTAGGGAATGAAAATATCTTCCTGAAATAAAAAGATTCAAAACTGAAATATTCTTTTTTATAATTTTTTTTAATAAATTCATTAAGTATAGATTTAATTTAATTTTGGTTTCGTAAAATTTTTGATAATTTTTTAATGTTATTATTTTGAAAAGATTTTTTCGTTCTCTACAACTTCCGTTCTTTAAAATTTTTTGAAAAGTATCATTTAGAGGGTTAAAAAGCTTAAATAATAATATAATTATAATTAAATATTTTAATTTCCTAAAATACCCTTGAGAATTTTAATAAATTTAAGGAAGAGGGTGCAATTTGTCGCGCAAAAAATAGTTAGGGGATGTAAAATGCAGTTATATAAAGTATAGGTAAAAAAACGCATTTTGGCCAAACAGGGGATGCATTTTGCAAATAACTCTTCTTTATAACAATCAATATTTTGTTTTGTGGCCTTTGGCATTGCTGGTAGACCTCCGAAACTCTTTCTGGAATTCAATACTATCCATTTGTCATCGTTAGTACCTCGGCTTTCCTTACGTGCCATGACTCCTAGATCAATTGAATTGTGAATGAGAATCAATTAATGTTCATGGCTAATATGATCAAGCTTCGTTGTTGTCATTGAAATCTAAGTGTTGCAAGTTGTTCTGAGATGTTTTAACCCTATCCATTCTTTCAAGATGCAATCGGCAAACATCATGTTTTAGGTCTTTAGAAAACTTATCTCTCGTCTATTTGCCTAGTTTAAGATTAAGTGATCCTCATTCGCCTAGAACGATTTCTACACACTCACGAATCAGACATGAAAACAAATCAAGAATTTTCTTTCAGTCAATTGATTTTTCTGCATTAAAATGTGTTTCTAGCTAATTAGCAAAGTACATTTGAGCTTCTGATCTTCTAACAAGAGAACTCCAAAGCACCATCTAGTGCAAAAAGTTCACAATTTAAACAATTTCTACATTGACATCTATCCTCGCAACTTTTATTGAGTTTCACTGTCTTTGCTGTTGCCTGTGAAGGTACTTTGACTTTCATCCCAATTTGCACAGCAGGAGGCTTCACACCGTCAGCCAAACTCTTTCTCGTTTCCATCACCACCCATCTCTCAGTATCCATCGTTGATGATTCAAAAACAGTTTTCCATGGAACCTCGGACTTTCCCAGGAGTTGTGACTTGCCTGTTCTTCCGAAAAATCTAATTACGCTCCTCCACCTAAGTTCGAAGACCAGAGTGCCTTTCAATAGCATGTTGCTCATAGTCTCTTTGGTTCCAAAACAATCTAGAGATAAAGACTGGTTCCACACCATATTTGATGATGATATCTCTCTGCTCTCGAATCGGACTTTATTCTTGTCTCCTGCAGACACATAGCATCTTACAAACAAGCTCCCCTTGGAATCCACTTCGACATTTCTAGCTCTTGATATCCTTAGTTCACAGCTAAAAGCTGTTTGATCCTGAAATTTATCCATGTGTATGTAATAAAAATGTTGTCTATGTATTTCTTTGTATACTTGTACTAGTAAAACAGAGAATATTGGATTTGATGGAGAAGTTGAGGAGAGCAACGCTCTATATATAGAGGAATTAATGCATGCACTTGAAGATTGGTTTTAGCCACATGACTATTCTTGGATTTAAAATTTATCGAGTATCATCTTCCTACCTTTTTTTTACAAGATTTTGCTTTACAACAATTAGTATAAAATGGTTCATGTGGAGTGAAATGCATCGAATGAGATATTGACAAGGACTAATGTGAGGAGATATAAAATAAAAAGGCACCAAGTAGATATCCTGAAGTTATTGTGTTGGATATGATAAATATTTTTGAAGACTGTCCAAGGTTAAATTGATAGATAATCCTTGTAGAGCTGTAGTGGGGATCTATGAGTATCTTATCTTCAAAGTTATACAAATTAAAGCAAGATGACTTTAGTGATTAACAACAAGATCATGGCTAGGTTTATACGGCTAGAAAGTACTCATGTCAACTAGATGCATACATGGTCAGAAATATACAAGCATCTCTTGTGAAACAAGCTGACTGTATACTACATTAAGTCTAAGTTATACAGTTGGAGCAGCTATTGACTGTATGTGAACATAAAAAAAAAGGAATACTAAAGAGACAAGAAGTCTTCAGATTAAACCAAGTTTAAATTCATTATTACATTATACTAGTAAGGTGGAAAGCTCTGCTAGTAAGTACTGTTTGGTGCATGCCGAGAATCACATACTTGCATTTTTTTTAAAGTTTCAGTTATCTTGATGGATATGGCTTCTCGAACCTTGTATGTATACCAGATCATAAGTTGATAAGTATAAACGCTTTATAGAGACCTCAAGTTGACACATAATATGTAGACTCTCCAGTGGAAATTTAACATCCGTCGTAGTCTCTCCGATACGTTGTTTACCTAGTACTGTTGAGCAAGAAATGGCCTCATATTTGATGATACAAGTCAAATGGCCAAGAGCAGGACTAATGTAGTGATGTTGGAGAGAAGTTTCACAAAATAGTTGGAACTAAAATGTAATGATGTTTCTGGATTGTAACAATCAAGTGCTGTGGCCAGAGGGACTTAGTTTGAAGATAGACAAAGTGAAAGTTTGCAAACAGAACTTGGCAAAAAAAGGAAGTTCGCAAACAGAGGCATTTCATCACAAAATGGGCTTGTTCAATGTCTACTCCTAATCTATTTGGGCTTGTGGCCCAACGGCCCCAACCTGATGGTAATAATGTACGAATGCCTTTGTATTCCTGAAAATCACCGATGCTATTCACGATCTTCTTTATTCTCATTTCTTTTATTATTACTAACGTGAATGAAGTTCGTGAGATTATCTAAAAATATTTATACCACCGAATTATCTTATATTTTGATAATTGTGTACATATTTAGTTACATAACTTTTTACTTTTTAAAGTTCATATAAATTTAATTATTTTCTTTTTTAGCACAAATATATCTGAGTGTATAATTACTTGAGTCAATTTCGGAAATTTTATACTATTTATCGAAACCAACATTTCTTATACCCATATTTATCTCAGAAGGAACAGTAGTTTCGTTATATAGAGAGACAAGTTTAATGGACCTTAAGAGATTAAACCACTTAATTAGTACTGTTATAGCCAAAATTTGGTATTGGATCATCTCGGATCAAATACGGGTCAATTGGAATTGAATTGGGGCAAGAAGATGAATAATTAGGTTTTTGTCTACATTGTATGAAGCGAAGACGCGCCCTGTATATGTAGGATGCGTCCATGATTGTGTAGGCTGTATTTTGGGTTGTCATGTAAAGAGATGAGGAGGAAGATATTGAAAGGAGGAGGACGCGCCCTGATAAGTAAAAATAATGGGATGAGTTGTACAGGTAATAAGGTTGTCATGCAAGGAGAATATGTGTATTTTACAAGGGGAGGACGCGTCCTGCCTCCTGGAGATGCACACTTTGGGATGGTTGAGCTTGTTCTCATTCAAGACAAAGCAAATAGAGATACTTGGAAGATATAGCAATATATGGAGTTCGTAGCGTCAGGATGCGCCCAATCGTTCAGGACGCGTCCTATGTGTGAAGAATGCATGATCAAGAGTAAGTTTAAAGCAAGACAAGCGTGGAAGGAGCAATGGAGGATTATTTTCACTAACATATTTGTTGCAGGTACTCTTTGAAGAATTCCCTCCTTGAGACGGTCAAGGAGGGGGATGTCCGTGAAAAGCTTGAAGGCCTCCAGGGGTATGTCTGATGATTGAAGGCCTCCTCCTGTATTCAACGAGTGTCCTCGTTGGGGATGCGGGGTTAACTTTGGTGTGTGCTTTGGGAACTCTGTTCTTGTATTCAACGGGTGTCCTCGTTGGAGAACTTTGGAGTCATCCTGCACTTTGCACCCAAGAGTTTGGGATCACCTGTCCTGCTATCTGGTGGGTTATCCTCATTCGGGGGACAGGGACGCGTCTGGCATTTGGGGTGAACCGTGGCTATACCTGCGTTCGTAATTCAAGGGAGATAACTGTAGCGGAATGTTATCCTTGCGCAGGGAGATGCATTATCCGTGAAGTCCTGCGATTACAAACGAGCCTTGGGCCTTCGCGGTTGGGCCTCATAGTTGGACATTCCTAAAGCTAGCGGAAGATGGATTCTGGACCGGGCCTGATAATAAGAAGTCTAAGCCCATTAGATTTCTTGTTCCCCAAGAACTACGTGGGCTTGATTCCCTATAAATAGGGATACGTAGACAAATTGTAAGGGGTCGGAAGCGAGAGTTATAAGGAGCCACCACCAACCCTAAACAATCTCAGCCCCCAATTTATCACAACCACCACACTCCGCTCACTTTTCAGGCGAAGAACCACCATTGTAGATCTTGATTCTGGCGACGAACCTCAAACTTTGTTGATACCAAATTCCTCCGTCAACAACTACTCTACTCAAAGTGACATTTACATACTCAATAGTTATCGTCCCACTCAAAAATCTTAATGTCTTTTAGAGGATTTACTTAGAATACTTTAGAATTAAAGAATCACGTAAAATACAACATGATCTTTGTGGAGTGAAGCGCAACAAATATTAAAAATGACATGAGTTTCTTATTGTTACGACTACTACAACTAAAAGCACGAAGCATTAGCGACTATAATAGACGTGGTTATGTTGCATTACACGCTAACAATGCATATAAAAATTCAACAGCACAACAACAATTGAGCACAACAACTGAAGAGTACATTACAAAAGCACAAAGGGAAATTTAAGTTATAATATGAAGAAATAAAGGGGGTAATATATTGGAGGAGCAACTACAAACTAGTGTATACAAGGATACAGGAGTTCAATTACTTGTAAATTCGCAGGAGGCACTATTTTTTCGAACCTCCGAAGAGACCAACATAGTAAAGCTTAGCCAAAACAAAGAGTTGGTGAGTTGGTGATTGAGGTCTTGTTTTTAATACGGGAAGATCAAGCTGTGTATATAGGAAAGTTTATTTTGTCATGGCTCAATTTGAGTATTTCAAAAATATTCGTATGATATTTGTTAATGGTTGATAGCTCGTGTGAAGTACGGGCCGAAATCAAAATATTAATATTAAATAATAATTATAGATATTTTTTCTAAATTATAACTAAAATATATAATAAAATAAAAATTATACGATTATTACATTTATTCTTTTGAAATTATATATAATTTTAATTAACTCAAATTTTATTAAAACAACAAACTCAATATTATTATGATTATTTAAAAAGACATAACTAATAATTTATATTGAAACTTTAGCCAAGTAATGAGTAACACGATTGGCAGATAATTTAACAAAACAATGAATCAACATTACTAAGTAATTGCATATTAGATTTCTTATTATTAGTTGAATTTGTGTTGTTATATAATTTGTGATCCCATATTTTATTCTAATAAAATATTCTTTATGTATGTATAAATTTGTATTTGATGTTAAAATAGAAATCTATAGGTAAGAATCTACAAAGCCCGTGTTAAGCACGGGCCGAGATCAAAATATCAGTATTAAATAATTATTATAAAAATGTATTTTAAATTATAATTAAAATATATAATATATAAAAATTGTACGATTATTACAATATTCTTTGAAATTATATGTAATTTTTCATTAACTCAAATTTTATTATAACAACAAACTCATCATTGTTATGTATTTGTTCAAAAAAGCATAACTAATATTTTATATCAAAACTTTAACCAAGCAAGCAATGAGTAACACAACTGACGGATAATTTAACAAAATATTAAACCAACATTACTAAGTAATTGCATATTAGATTTCTTATTATTAGTTGAATTTGTGTTTTTATATAGTTTGTGATCGTATATTTTTTTTCTAATAAAATATTCTTTATGTATGTATGTATAAATTTGTATTTGGTGCTAAAATAGAATTATATATGTTTGAATCTAGAGATTATAATGTATATACGATTCCGTTTATATAAAAACAATATAAATATGTGGTATATAAGACACGGTAAAATATTTTATATAGAATTATAAGTCATATAGGTTTAAAAAAAATGTTGTATTTAGAGTTATAGTAAGATTTAAAAAAGGGTAAAATCAAAAATTCGTGAAACCGAAAAGGGGTGAAAGCAAAGTAATCCTTAAAAGATGGTTTCCCTTATTAATAACAACTAGCCTAAAACATGTGCGATACACGGTTGTTTTAAAAAAAATATTATTTTATAATTATTTTATATTATTTTTTAAAATATATGTTTTTTAAAGAATAAATATGTCTGAATAAGTATGGCCGAATATATTTCTTTATTATATTATAGTGACTAATTTTGATATATGTTATAAGTTATGTGTAAATCAAACTAATTATTATTTTAGTTTAAGACCAATTATACTAACCAAATCAAACCAATTTTTTTCAGTTTTGATATAATTTGTTTAAGTTCGAATATATGTTATAATTTATTTTATCTCGAAAAAGTATAAATTATTTAGTTTAAGTTGATCTAAATATTTTTTGATTTTAATTTTATTTTATCGTTGAATAATTGTAAAATAAATTTATGGGTAATTTATGACATACACCATAAATAAATTGCCCTTTATAATAGATTAAATTTGCGGCATACACCATCTCTAATAGATTGCCTTTTCAGATAACTTAACAAAATCTTTAAGTAAAATAATAATTAAATAAAATAAACAATTAAGTAGTTAAAAAGGGTAATTTATTAGTTATTAGTGTTTACAATATTATTATTCTATTTTATTAAATAAGCATGTCTGTGATATTCAGAGAAATTTTTTTAATTGAGAGAAATAAAAAAGGTAAACTGTTATAGTTGAAAATGATTTTTATTTCTTTTTCTATTATAATTCGATTACCTGTAAAACTTTTAAGTAAAGGAAGGGTAATTAAGGGTATACGTACCAAAAAACAGTCATCGTACCAAAACTTTCAATGTTTAGTCTTTATATAATAATAATATATATATATATATAAAAGACTCCATTTTAATATTTTTAAAAAATATAAAAAAGAATTCTATGAAAATAGAAATATCCTAATTATAATATGATTACAACAATCTATATTTTGTTAAAAAAACAACATTGAACTGCACATGAAACAAAATCTAGGGGTGAAACCAAAATAAGGCGTCATCGTACTAAAATAAAACCAAAGTACCCATCAAGAAATAATTTAGAGTTCTGCGAAAATAATTGAATTGTAATCATTATATGGTTAAAACAATTTTATTATTTTTTAGGTGTGAAACCAAAATAAAGTTTTTATAATATCCATGTCATTTTATTAAAATGGAATTCCGTCAATAAATTAAAAAAATCCTAAATTATAATATTCCAATTTAAACACGATATTTTTCGGAATCCATTTAGTTGGGTCAATTTATAAAACTATTTATTTTAAAATATAATTAAAAATACGATTTAAACTTATAAAAGTAATAAAGAAGCATGGCTTATAAAATTCAAAAAATGGGTAAAAATAATACATATAAAATTATAAGTCATATGCGAATCAAAAATGATAAAAATTATACTCATAAAAAGTGAAACCAAAAGGTGGGGAACAAAAAATAAGTGAAACCAAAGTATAACTTAAAAAGAGGTTTCCCTTATTAATAAAGTATTAATAAAGGTTATTAATAATAAAGAAGCATGGCTTATAAAATTCAAAAAAATGGGTTAAAATAATACATCTAGAATTATAAGTCATATACTAATTAGAAAGAATTAAAATATTACACTTACGTTTATAATATGAATCATAAAAAATTAAACCAAAAGGTAGTGGAACAAGAAATAAATAAATCGCTTGTTAGAGTAAGTCCAATATAAAATGCAAAAAAATTATAGTTATTGTTATAATTTGGCACCAAAATATATCTTTTGATGCTAAAATAAATTTTGAAACCAACTATTTTCTAATTTACCTAAATTTTGTCACCTTTCCCTAAGTTTCATTTTAAGCACAACACCATTATCTCATTTGTAATAGTTTGATAATGTGAATATATGTATAAATGTATTATTGATTTTAAATTTAAAATCAAGAATACATGTTTGCATTCAAAGATAAAACTCTTTTGAAATTGAAATTTTTGAAATTTGATTTCAAATTATAAAAATAGCACAACTTCTAGTATTGTATTGAACTTACAAAGTTATTAATTACAGAGAAGAATAGTTCTTTACAGAATCCGACTCGAAGACAGTCATTACACAAAGAACACCGTGGAAGCAATGTTACTAGAATCCAAATGGGCAGGATCAACGAGTGTTTGCGGTTAATTTGATCGAACTTTGTTCTTGTACTCTGAGCAATTTTAAGTTCTTATGTTTTGTTTGATTGGGGTGAATAAAATGGAATGAAATGAGATTTTAAGTGGAAAATAATTAAATTTTCTAATATTTTCATTTTTTTACCTATTTCATTCCTAATACCTCAATTTGAGATGGAATGCTCCATTTCTTGTTAACCACATTTTCTTGATAATTCTAATCATAACAATTTTGTCCATCTAATTATTTTTTTTCAAATTTTCCCTCCAACTCCCGTTTAATTCATTTAATTACATCCATTCAATTCACCCAACCAAACACAACCTTAATTTCTGAATCAGGAAAATGAGCTTCTAACGTAGCTGCTTTTAGTACTGTTATTTTGGCTATTCGGCTAATCCGTGATTAATTTTCAGATCAGATCTCTCATTTTTCTTTTCTTTCAAGTCAAGTTTACCGTTATCCATTCTTTCAAGGACTTGTGTTATGAGCTTAAAACAAATTAATAGTCACCAGCTAGCAAGATTGTTTTTGATATTTATATATCATTTTGAAGATTGTACGTTCAAGGTTAAATCGAAAAATAATCCTTATAAAATTGTAGCGAGGATTTATATGAGTATCTTATCATCTAAATAATATAAACAAAAGCAATCTAATGACAATTACAAAGTCATGATAGTAGGATACCGTGCTAGTTCTCTGCAGGATTAGTGGATGTTTGTGTATAAACTGGTCGCACATCTTATTATATAAAAAAAAATAAAATAATTACATACTTAACAATGAGAACATGGCTAGGTTTATGGTTAATGGCTAAATTGTAATCATGTAAAGTGAATAAATACATGGTCAGAAATATGCAAGCATACATTCTTTGTAAAATAAGTAAAGTTGAGTTATTTACTCTCTTTATTCGATATCATTAATACGCATAACATTATACGAGCAAGGTGGAATGCTCTCTATATATAGCAAAAAAAGAGAGGGTGGAATGCTCTGCTAGCTAGTAAGTCTTCTCTGCTGATAATTTACACACACTTGAAATTACTTTAAGTTTCAGTGATCTTGATGAAACTGAATGGGTTTCTCGAACCTTAAAATACCAGATTGCAACCTAAGAAGACTTTAAGGAGACCCCAAGTTCACACAAGAAATGCAGAATTCCAAGTTTAGTAGAAATGCCCAGGACAATGTAGTGATTATGTTGGAGAAAACTTTGGCAAACTAGTTGAAACAAAAATGGTACCAACTTGATATAGAGAGACGCAAGTAATAAGTTGGAAATATAAATCATAGTAATAATTTCTTTAAAAACAATCAAAAATTTGCATTGCATACAACTGTAGTATACTACTACATCCTAACTATGAAGATCCTCCTTTCTAAAAGAACTCCAAAGCAGCATCCAGTGCAAATAATTGGCAATTTAAGCAACTTTTACATTCACATCTATCGCCACAACTTTTATTTTGTTTTGTGGCCTTTGGCATTGCCGGTATAGCTCCCCCAATTTTCATTCCGATTTGCACAGCTGGAGGCTTCACACCATCTGGCAAACTCTTATTCGGATTCATTACAATCCATTTTTCAATATCAAGTGTTGATGATTCGTATACAGTTTTCCACGGTACCTCAGCTTTTCCTACGAGCAGTGACTTTCTTGTTCTTCCGAAAATTGTAACTCCACTCCTCCATCTTAGTTCAAAGACTATAGTTCCGTCCCGTAGCATATTGCTCGTAGCCTCTTTGGTTCCGGAACAATCTAAAGAAAGAAATTGATCCCACACCATATTTGACGATGATACTTCTTTGCTGTCGAATCGAACTCTTTTGTTGTTTCCTGCAGACATGTAACATCTTACAAACAAGCTTCCTAAGGAACTAAATTCGACGTTTCTGGCTCTTATGATTCTTAGCTCACAGCTGAAAGCTGCTTCATCTTGAAATTTATCCATAATAAATAATATAGATGGGGTAGTTGTTTATATTTGTATATGGTAAGAGTTGAAGAGAGTTAGAAAATGGATGGAGTTGCTGTGTTCTATACTTCTATATATAGTGATAGAAAATGCATGCATGCATGCACACCTTCAAGATTACTTTAAGACACTTAATATAGTACTCATCGATCGTCCCACTCAAAAATTCTAATGTCTTTTAGAAGATGTTGCTTTATATTAAAGAGCCATGCATGTGTAATTATACTATATGATTTTTGTGCAGTGAAGCGCACCAAGTATTCAAAAATGGTTTTGACAAGGATTTGTGTGATTATCATAACCGGTGAAGAGGCACTTGTTTGATTAGTACTGTTAAGTGCCATTCATAAATAATTAATAGTTTATAAATCATCGTCCCACTCAAAAATTCTAATGTCTTTTAGGAGATGTTGCTTTATATGAGTTTTGTGGAGTGAAACGCAATAAGTATTCAAAAATGATTTTGACAGAGGATTTGTGTGATTATGTTAAAGATGAAGAGGCACTTGCTAGATTTCATGAGATTGTTAGCGCTTAATTTATTTGATGTTTATAGATTGTCAAGCTAAAATCACTGGATAATCTTCCTTGTAGCTAGTGGGAGTTTATATCATGAGTTCCTTATTCTTTTAACACACAGTGTATGAAAAAGAAGCCATAAAACACAAATAGCCAAGGCTATAACTACGTGGTTATGTTGCATTACACGTTAACATTGCATTTAAAATTGGACAGTACATCAACAATTAAACAGTACATAGCAAACACACGAGAGCAGTTTTGTTATTATATCGTTATTATAGGAAACTTATGGTGTTACATATTGGAGGACCAACTACCAACTATGAGATCAAATGGTAGTATATTAGCAAGAGCCATTATTGTTTCGAATTTCCCAAGAGACCAATCTAGTAAAGCTTGTTTTGTCAGGGCTCAGTTATGTATTTGTAAAAATATTTTAAATGATATATGAAGTTTAACAATTGTACGGAAGGATAATGCACCTGAGAATTTGACTCAGAGTCACAGTCATACACACAAGTGAATCCACCACGACTAACCTCCCAAAATTTTAGATTCAAATTTATTGTGACGCTTTCTTATATATATATTTTTAGTCATGACAAGATGTAATCAGAAGACGGATGATAGAAAATGTGAGTAATAAGTCGAGACGAAAAGATTAAGAAGATGTCCTGAACATCAACAAATACGATGCTAACAAAGAGAAAAATCAGAAGATGCTGTCAAGCCATAATCCGAATTTAAAGGAGTAACAGTTGAGCATTACAGCAGGAATAGCAACCATAATTCAAAGTGGGAGAAATGAGTGGGAAGTTGGAGAAAAAAGGGGAAACAAACTACTTAATAAGTAAGGCTAATTTTAATACACAATGGGATATAATTGGTGCAACAATACAACACAACACACACACAACTCAAGCTCGCCTTATGCATTGAGAAGAACAGTTCGCAACACACTAGAACACATCATCCAAGAACAAAACACTACAAACACTTTGATAGCATTAGTCTTAGTATGTGATCAAGACATTGTATCATGAAAAACTCTTTGTAATCATTGTTAAACATCTAGTGGATCATATTTAGGTTGGGTAATTAATCCCAGCAGCGGTTTTTTCCCATTTACGGGTTTTTCGCGTCACCAATCTTTTATGTCATTGTCTTTTACATTTTTGTTTTCTTTAGTTACTTCATACAAATTAATCAACCCACCGTCCTTAGCATTTAACCTACAAATTTTGGTAAAAATAATTGGCGCCGTCTGTGGGAAACTTGCTAAGGATCTGGCTGGTTCACTATGATGGCGGGCGACGACTTAGAAGAACAGATTACAAATCAAGGGGCTGAGGCTGAGAGCAACAAAGAGACGACAGCAACGTTGAAAAACTTCAAGATGAGATGGAGAAGGTAAGCTCTGAAAATTAGACATTGAAGAATCTACTAACCACGGCCAAATCCAAAACGAAGACAACAACAAAGAAGACGATCCCAAGTGTGGTTAGACGTCTGGACATGGATGATACCGAGGAATGGGATCAACACGAAGGGCCAACAAAGGGTACTGGTGATGTCGTTGAGATTGAGGATATAGAGAACATACCAAATAACGATGATGACAAAGAGAGACAGCGTGATGAGAAACGTTATGGTGATCGTGAGGATCGAAAGTGGGAAAATGATATAAGGAGGTCATGTCACAGGAGTCCACGGTCTCGAAACCAAATTGCAGAGAAATTCAAAAGAGAATTACAGGAAGTGAGGGACTTAATTGAAAGAATCCCTGGTGTCCCGAAGTCATTAGAGAAAGCGACTCCTACGAGCTAAACTGATTCACCTTTTCATGATAACATCACTTTGGTAGAGATACTAAAACGCTTCATGGTGAGACAAATGAGGCCATATGACGGTACTAGTGATCCATTAGAGCACATCGCACAATATAAGCAACGAATATTTACGGTACCTATCACACGTAACTTGAAGGAGGCTTGTATGTGTAAGGGCTTCAGTTCTACATTGTCAGGACCAGCCCTACAATGGTTCGTGAATCTTCCACACAGGAGTATCAAAATGTTTGCCAAACTAGAAGACACATTTAACATGCAATTTTCTAGTAGCAGAGTGTTTGAGAAGACCACCAATGATTTATACAAGATTGTGCAACGTCATAGAGAGCCATTACGTGACTACTTGACATGATTCAATAGAGAGAAACTTACTATTACCAACTTTGATATACCCACATCCATTGAGGCATTCAGAAGGGGACTTGAGAGGGAGTCTCCACTTCATGAAGAATTGATAAAATACCCGTGTAGAACTATGGATGACGTGCAAGCTAAAGTTATGGCACAGGTGAGGTTGAAAGAAGACAAGAGGGAGGACGATGAGAAATATTACAGGCCTTCGAGAAAGATTACGACGTCAAGGTCTAGGTAATATAAACCCTATTTGTGGCCTTCTAAGGATGAAGTTTATGTCAACGCGATGCGGGAACGTAGTGATTGGAGAAAGGAGGAATGCAGTGATTGGAAAAAGGACCCTAATCTGCCACCAACATACGACAGCTACAGTTTCACGATAACACTTTCAGCCATGATTAAGGAGTTCACCAAGTTGGGAGATATAGTCAATGGCCAACGAAGAGCAACAAGCCTAAGGCGAATCCAGATTCCAAATTATGGTGTGACTACCATGGAGATTACGGACGTAAAGCTTATGACTGTGTGGCTTTACGAAAAGAGCTACAATTCTTGACCAAGAAGGGGTATTTAACTTAGTTCATGACATCTAGGAAATCATCTTAAGTCAGAAGAGACAAGTCACCCAATGGAGACAACGTGACACCAGTAAGACAACCACCGCCACCACCACATCACAAAGTAATTAACTTCATTGCAGGTGATTCTGCAGTGTGTGGGTCTACATACTCACAATCTAAAAGGATGGCTAGAGAGACAGACATACGAGTTACTCAAGTAGGAGTTAGTAGTAGTACTCTACCATCTTTGATGTTTGACGAATCGAATAAGAGAATTATTCGAGAACCACAACAGGATGGACTTGTCATCTCACTCCCTGTGGGTAATTGCCTGATCAAAAGGGTATTAGTTGGCAACGGAAGTGCTACTAACATCATGATGCTGAGCACGTTGAAACAAATGGGTTTAGCGGAAAGCGACATGATCAAGAAATCCACAACATTGGTGGGATTTAGTGGGGAAACCAAGAATACATTGGGAGAAATCACGTTGCTTGCGTATACAAGGAGTCAATCTCTTGGAGAAATTTTGCATAATAGACGTCGATTCAACATATAATATAACCATAGGAATGCCTTGGACTCATAATTTGAAAGTTTTACCATCGACACACCATCAAGTCCTCAAATTCCCAACGTCATAGGGAGCTCAGGAGATACGGGGGGATCAATATGTGGCACGTGAATGTTATAAAACATGTTTGAAACAAACTTTCCAACATCATGGGAATGAGACACCTATCGATCTAAAGATGGGAGACAAGAAAGTGCTAATAGGAGAGGACCCGTCACCAATAATTGAGGCAAATTTGGTGAATTTCTTGACTACGAGATTGAACGCGTTCGCGTGGAAACACAACAACATAACATGAATAGACCCAAATATCATCACACTTAAGTTAAACGTTGATCCTGGCTACACCCCTGTTCAACAAAAAAGAAGGAAATTCGCAGCGGAGAGAAACAAGATAATTAACGATAAAATGGAAAGGCTTATAAAGGCTGGGATGATTAAGGAGGTTGACTATCCCGAGTAGTTAGAAAATGTTGTCATAGTGCTGAAAAAGAATAGGAAATTGAGAGTTTGTGTCGACTACAGGGACTTGAACAAATCTTTCCCCAAAGACCCCTATCCACCAACCCATATCGACACCATGGTGGACTCGACGGCTAGACATGAATTGCTTACATTTTTGGACGCTTTAAGTGGTTTTAACCAAATTCAAATGAAGCCGTCTGATTGTGAGAAGACAGAATTCATTACGTACAAGGGGATATATTGTTAATTGGTTATGCCTTTTGGACTATGCAACGTTGGGGCAACATTTCAAAGGCTTGTCAACAAAATATTCAAGGATCAGATAGGTAAAATAATGGAAGTTTACATAGACGACATGGTGATCAAGTCTGTAAATGCTGAAAATCATGTTCACGACCTATAAGAGGTGTTCGACATATTGGGATCATACAACATGAAGCTGAACCCGTCAAAATGTAACTTTGATATATCGTTAGGAAAGTTTCTCGGGCATATGGTCACCAGGAGGGGCATTGAGACTAGTTCCGAACAAATCAAAGCGATATTCGAATTAAAAAGCCCATCGAATGTCAAGGATGTACAGAAGTTGATGGGAAGAGTCGCATCTTTGGATAGGTTTATTTCACGGTCATCAGAAAGATGCAAGCTCTTATATGACGTCTTAAGAAAGAACAAGGGGTTTATATGGTCTGAAAAATATGAAGCAGCACTACATGACTTGAAGAATTATCTCAACACGCCTCCACTTTTAGCTCCTCTTCAAGGTGAAGACCTTTACGTCTACTTGTCTGTTACAGATCAAGCAGTAAGTGGAGTGCTCATCAAATAAAGTGAAGGTGTGCAGTCGTCTGTTTATTATTTCAGCAAAAACTTGGCAGATGTGGAAACAAGGTACACGTCTCTTGAAAAATTAGTACTTGCATTGGCCATGACTTCAACTAAATTAAGGCATTATTTTGATTCACATAAAATACATGTCACGACGAACTTTCCCTTGAGAAATATTTTGAGCAAACCTGACTTGACGGGAAGGATTGCAAAATGGGCCACACATCTAAGCACTTACGACATCAAATATGATACCAGGACGGTCATATGAAATTGGTGTTTAAGATTAAGAGAGATGTGAATGGAAAGGTGATCAAGCATAAAGCTCGCCTTGTGGAGAAGGGATGTGCAGAAAAAAGGTATAGACTTCGAGGAAGTCTTTGCACCTGTCACAAGGTTGGAGACCGTGAAACTTCTATTAGCATTGACAGCTAAAAACGGATGGGAAGTACACCACTTAGATGTCAAGTAAGCATTCTTAAACGAAAATTTGGAGGAGGTGGTATGCGTTACACAACCAGAGGGATTTTTTGTAAAAGGAAAGGAACATTTGGTTTATCAACTGGTGAAAGCTCTGTATGGCTTGAGACAGGCACTCCAAGCTTGGTATGCGAAACTGAGTAAATGCTTGGAGAGTTTGGGATTCACTAAATGCCCATATGGACATGTTTATACTCGACGAGAAGGAGATGAAGTTCTCATCATAGGTGTTTACGTTGATGATATATTGGTCACTGGAACACGGTTGTCAAATATAAATAAGTTTAAGTAGTAAATGAACATGAAGTTTGAGATGAGTGATTTAGGCAAATTGTCTTATTATCTCGGAATAGAAGTAATTCGGGAAAAAGAGTCTATTATCCTCAAGCAAGCAGCTTATGCATTAAAATTATTGGAGAAGGCAGGTGTAACCCATCAAAATATCTGATGGAAGCTAAGGTGCTGCTTGACAGAGATGAAAATGGAAAAGCATTTAACACAACTATGTTTAAAAGTCTGGTGGGAGGTCTTAGATATTTGGTTCACACACGTCCAAATATCGCATTCTCAGTTGGCATAGTTGGCAGATTTATGGAGCGACCAACCGAGATTCACTTGGGGGCTGTCAAACGCATTCTTAGGTATGTTAAAGGGACACTTGAGTTTGGTTTAACTTATACACGAGGTACTGAGAACTATCTGCCATATGGTTATTCGGATAGTAATATGGCTGGTAATCCAGAAGATAGGAGAAGCACGGGGGGCATGCCATTTTATCTAAATGTGAGCCTGATCACTTGGGTATCTCAGAAGCAACGTTGTGTGGCATTTTCGTCCTGTGAAGCAGAATTTATGGCTTCCACAGCAACAGCCTGTCAAGGAGTATGGTTAAGGAATTTACTCACTCAAATCACTGACATGAAACATGGACCAGTTGTGATTTAAATAGAACATAGATCAGCAATTGACTTGGCAATGAATTCAGTGTTCCACGGAAGCAGCAAACATATCGACATCCGTTATCATTTTATACGTGAACGTGTTGAGAGGGGTGAAATAGTTTTGAAACATGTGAGTACTGAGAGCCAGCGTGCAGATGTTCTAACCAAAGCGATGACCACAGTAAAGTTCGAAAGATAGCGAGATTTTGCTGGATATCCAGAATGTGCAGAAAAAGTTTTAATTAAGGGGGATTTATGTTGGATGTTAATTTAAACCATGTAAGTGTTGCAATTGTCCACGTTAGCTCTGAAAAATAAGTCTTTGATTTGGTTCAGTTATTTTAGGATCGTTTGAATAAATAGAAGTAGTGGAGTTTATGTAGAAGAGTAATTGCTTATTTTTAGAAGTGTTTTTCCTTTTATTCACCGTATGTTTTTCATTCCAACATTATCAGAAAGTGTTTACAATAGTTAACTGGTGTTTTCTTTTCCATCGGCTTTAAGCATCTAAATTGATATATAGATTTAGTGTGTGCATCACCTGTAGTCTCTCAATCTTTTAGATTCTAGTTAATTCTCACCTGATTAAGTGTGATTGAATCTAGCTACTTAGTAATTCTACTTGATCCTTGTGGGGAACTGATCATAAGCCCTTTGTTAGGATCTTATTCTTTCACTACAAGAAATATGCCCATTTACGACGGAATTTTTACACTACAATTCGTCGCAATTGGCCCAATAGCGACGAAAAATATTCGACGTTTTTTCTCAAGTCTTAAGTTCAGATTTTCGTCACAAGTAACCATTTCGTCATAATTATCAATTATGTCGCAAGTTCCAATTCTGTCACAAATACACATTTCGTCATAAGTACAAATTTCGTCACAAGCTAAATATCGTCGTAATTGGTTTCTTATGACGGAAAAATTGTCACAAGTTAACAAAGGAATCCACCTACAGAAACTAGCCAGATTTAATTTCAAAAATAAATTATTAAATAAATTATGAACAATCGTCGCAAGTAACCCAGAAATTCCGTCATATGTTTGTTTCTCCAGAAGCGTTATTTTTTTCTTTTCCTGATTCCCAACCATTTTTTGCTTCAAAATTAAGTCATACAATTGTCCAGACCACACATTCTAATATACGTGCAATCACAATTTCGTATAACAACAAATTCAAATATGAGAATTTATAACAAGTAATCATCCACGCAATTAAACAAATCAAATTTAAAAATATCATAATTTACATAAATCTGGTGCCAATCTAGTCTATTTAAATTCAAACAATAAAACAATGATAGAAATCTGCCTTATTTCCCATTGCACATGAATATATACCCAAGAAATCAATCAGTGTCCGCTATTAATTCTCCATGCATAGTACCATGGCAGGAAATCGTCCAATATTTCTCGTAGGGAAGATCTGAATCACTTGAAGGAATCTGAAATTTACAATTAATGTGTTGAACAAAGCAGGCCTGAGAATGTTGTGAGCAGAGCGAGTAAAAATAGTTCCAGAAAAAATATGAGAAACAAGCCTTCATTATCCTGTGATTCATCAAGTAGGGAAAGGACAAGAGATGTAACTTGTGGATCAAATGAAGTTGCATTAGAAGACAAGAGAAATTCAGAAAGGGGTAGTTCTGTGTGCTTCCAATCCCCAAGCGAACCAGAACTACAGGTTCCTGTCCTACTTGCCCAGAACACTAAAGCTGAGAGTTAACTGCCTGGAGGAAGTGAACAACTTGCCTCAGTTGATAAACTTTAGTAAGTTTCATATCAGCTAACAAGTGTGGCCTTAGTGGAAGATGAAAATGAAGAAGACCAGTATGTAGCATCCCAGGCTGCCCAGAATAACATAGTTCAGAACTCGAAATCTAAAGATATGAAAATTGTTCATGGGTGTAAGCAACATGCTGGAACTGAAAAGGAGCAAGATGCTTCCAATAAACAACCGTTTTACAAGCAATGTAGTCAATATTCGAAATAAGCAATGGAAGACCACTTACAATTGGACAATCCACTTTTTTCCACTCTATGCAATTAACATAAAAACAAAAAACGATTAGCATTTTCAATACACAATATCATCAATGACAGTTGAAGTAAACTTACCAATTCATAAAGAGAAAGAAAGCGATCCAAGTAATTAACTGATAAGCAAACACTCAATGCTCCAAATTTGTAATGAGCATGAGCCTGTTCAGCAATCAGGGCATAAAAAAAACCTAAATCAGAAATCTAACTTGGGCATCATTCTTAAAAAGGTATATCACAACACATTGTATAAACCATAACCATATCAATCACATTGATAAATGATAACAATCCATTCAAATAACATATATTGAATGTCAAGCATTTATCAAACACAATGTGATATAAAAGGGAAGAATTATAATTATAGAAGTTGAACTAAAATTCAACATCAAATTAGAGAAGATAAACAACATCTTAAAAACCTTTAATTTCAAATTAAAATGTCAAGAGAAGTTTGAAATCACAGATGAGGCTATCAACAGAGATTAACAACAACCTAAATCAATTCTTCAAATTACACTTTTGACAATCTGAGACGGAGATTTACATACCTTTAACAGGAGAGGTTTAATACCTTGGATTAACAAGTGAACACAAGCATAAATAATTCTGGTTTCATAAATCGATTGAATCCCAATTCCCAAATCGAAAATTTTAGGGTCAAACACAAGAAGAATAACAACCTCTCAAATTACTAAATCTCTTACTCCATTGAACACTAAGTCGATTAGAAATAAATATATATATGTATATCGATATATGTGTGTATCTCGAGCGCATCTAAAATTGTGAGTAGATGAATGAAAGATAGAGTCACTTTCCACAACCTATTTGTATAATTAATATGTTAACATCATATACATCCAATTTGACACTGTTTTACCACATCTGAATTCCACTTTCATACAGGTCAATTTTGTTCCACATTTTGGTTCTAATCAACCATGTAAGTCACTTTTCACCATATTAGAGTCACTTTGCACCCTATAAGAGTCACTTTCCACCATATAAATAACAATTGATATGTTAACATCATATACATCCAAATTGACACCGTTTTACCACATCTTAGTTCCACTTTCATACAGGTCAATTTTGTTCCACATTTTGGTTCTAATCAACCATGCAAGTCACTTTTCACAATATTAAAGTCACTTTGCACCCTATAAAAGTCACTTTCCACCATATATACAACAATTGATATGTTAACATCATATACATCTAATTTGATATCCTTTTATCACCTATTAATGCCACTTTCATACAAGTTAATTTTGTTCCACATTTTGGCTCTAATCACCCATGTAAGTCACTTTTCACCATATTGGAGTCACTTTGCACCCTATAAGAGTCACTTGCCATTAAATATCGGTACAATTAACATGTTAACACCATGTACGTGCAATTAGAAATCCTTTTACAACCTCTCAGTGCCACATTCATACAAGTCAATTTTGGTCCATGTACATGCAATCAGAATTCCTTTTACAACCTCTTAGTGCCACATTCATACAAGTCAATTTTGGTTCACATTTTAGTTCTAATTAACCATGTTAGTCACTTTTCACCATATTAGAGTCACTTTGCACCCTATAAGAGTCACTTTCCACCATATATACAACAATTAACATGTTAACATCATATACATCCAATTTGACATACTTTTGCCACCTATTAATGTCACTTTCATAAAAGTTAATTTTGTTCCACATTTTGGCTCTAATCAACCATTTAAGTCACTTTTCACAATATTAGAGTCACTTTGCACCCTATAAGAGTCACTTGCCACCATATATTGATACAATTAACATGTTAACTTCATGTACATGCAATTAGACATCATTTGACCACCTCTTGGTACCCCTTTCTTACAAGTCAATTTTAGGCCACGTTTTGGCTCTAATCAATCATGTAAGTTACTTTTCACCATAATAGAGTCACTTTGCACCTTATAAGAGTCACTTGCCATCAAATATTGGTACAATTAACATGTTAACATCATGTACATGCAATTAGAAATCCTTTTACCACCTCTTAGTGCCACATTCATACAAGTAAATTTTGGTCCACATTTTGGTTCTAATTAACCATGTAAGTCACTTTTCACCATATTAGAGTCATTTTGCACCCTATATGAGTCATTTTCCACCAAATAATTGTACAATTAACATGTTAAAATCATATACATCCGATTTGACATCCTTTTACCACCTCTTAATTCCACTTTCATACAGGTCAATGTTTTCCACATTTTGGTTCTAATCAACCATGTAAGTCGCTTTTCACCATATTAGAGTCATTTTGCATCCTATAAGAGTCACTTGCCACCACATATTGATACAATTAACATGTTAACATCATGTACGTGCAATTAGACATCCTTTAACCACCTCTTGGTACCCCTTTCCTACAAGTCAATTTTGGACCACATTTTGGCTCTAATCAATCATGTAAGTTACTTATCACCATATTAGAGTCACTTTGCACCCTATATGAGTCACTTTCCACAACCTATTTGTATAATTAATATGTTAACATCATATACATCCAATTTGACACCGTTTTACCACATCTGAATTCTACTTTCATACAGGTCAATTTTGTTCCACATTTTGGTTCTAATCAAACATGTAAGTCACTTTTCACCATATTAGAGTCACTTTGCACCCTATAAGAGTCACTTTCCACCATATATACAACAATTGATATGTTAACATCATATACATCTAATTTGACATCCTTTTACCAGCTATTAATGCCACTTTCATACAAGTTAATTTTGTTCCACATTTTGGCTCTAATCAACCATGTAAGTCACTTTTCACCATATTAGAGTCACTTTGCACCTTATAAGAGTCACTTGCCACCATATATTGATACAATTAACATGTTAACATCATGTACATGCAATTAGACATCCTTTAACCACCTCTTGGTACCCCTTTCTTACAAGTCAATTTTGGGCCACATTTTGGCTCTAATCAAACATGTAAGTGACTTCTCACAATATTAGAGTCACTTTGCACCTTATAAGAGTCACTTGCCATCATATATTGGTACAATTAACATGTTAACATCATGTACATGCAATTAGAAATCCTTTTACCACCTCTTAGTGCCACATTCATACAAATCAATTTTGGTTCACATTTTAGTTCTAATTAACCATGTAAGTCACTTCTCACCATATTAGAGTCATTTTGCACCCTATATGAGTCACTTTCCACCAAATATTTGTACAATTAACACGTTAACATCATATACATCCGATTTGACATCCTTTTACCACCTCTTAATTCCACTTTCATACAGGTCAAATTTTTTCCACATTTTGGTTCCAAACAACCACGTAAGTCACTTTTCACCATATTAGAGTCATTTTGCACCATATAAGATTCACTTTCCACCATATATACAACAATTAACATGTTAAAATCATATACATCCAATTTGACATACTTTTACCACTTATTAATGGCACTTTCCTACAAGTTAATTTTGTTCCACATTTTGGCTCTAATCAACCATGTAAGTCACTTTTCACCATATTACAGTCACTTTGTACCCTATAAGAGTCACTTGCCACCATATATTGATATAATTAACATGTTAACATCATGTACATGTAATTAGACAACCTTTAACCACCTCCTGGTACCCCTTTCCTACATATAAATTTTGGGCCATATTTTGGCTCTAATCAATCATGTAAGTTACTTCTCACCATATAAGAGTCACTTTGCACCCTATATGAGTCACTTTCCACAACCTATTTGTATAATTAACATGTTAACATCATATACATCCAATTTGACACCGTTTTACCACATCTTAATTCGACTTTCATACAAGTCAATTTTGTTCCTCATTTTGGTTCTAATCAACCATGTAAGTCACTTTTCACCATATTAGAGTCACTTTGCACCCTATAAGAGTCACTTTCCACCATATATACAACAATTGATATGTTAACATCATATACATCTAATTTGACATCCTTTTACCGGCTATTAATGCCATTTTCATACAAGTTAATTTTGTTCCACATTTTGGCTCTAATCAACCATGTAAGTCATTTTTCACCATATTAGAGTCACTTTGCACCTTATAAGAGTCAGTTGCCACCATATATTGATACAATTAACATGTTAACATCATGTACATGCAATTAGACATCCTTTAACCACCTCTTGGTACCCCTTTCTTACAAGTCAATTTAGGGCCACATTTTGGCTCTTATCAAACATGTAAGTGACTTCTCACAATATTAGAGTTACTTTGCACCTTATAAGAGTCACTTGCCATCATATATTGGTACAATTAACATGTTTACATCATGTACATGCAACTAGAAATCCTTTTACCACCTCTTAGTGCCACATTTATACAAGTCAATTTTGGTCCACATTTTAGTTCTAATTAACCATGTAAGTCACTTCTCACCGTATTAGAGTCATTTTGCACCCTATATGAATCACTTTCCACCAAATATTTGTACAATTAACATGTTAACATCATATACATCCGATTTGACATCCTTTTACCACCTCTCTATTCCACTTTCATACAGGTCAATTTTGTTCCACATTTTGGTTCTAAACAACCATGTAAGTCACTTTTCACCATATTAGAGTCATTTTGCACCATATAAGAGTCACTTTCCACCATATATACAACAATTAACATGTCAAAATCATATACATCCAATTTGACATACTTTTACCAACTATTAATGCCATTTTCATACAAGTTAATTTTGTTCCACATTTTGGCTCTAATCAACCATTTAAGTCACTTTTCACAATATTAGAGTCAATTTGCACCCTATAAGAGTCACTTGCCACCATATATTGATACAATTAACATGTTAACTTCATGTACATGCAATTAGACATCATTTGACCACCTCTTGCTACCCCTTTCTTACAAGTCAATTTTGGGCCACATTTTGGCTCTAATCAAACATGTAAGTGACTTCTCACAATATTAGAGTCACTTTGCACCTTATAAGCGTCACTTGCCATCATATATTGGTGCAATTAGCATGTTAACATCATGTACATGCAATTAGAAATCCTTTTACCACCTTTTAGTGCCACATTCATACAAGTAAATTTTGGTCCACATTTTGGTTCTAATTAACCATGTAAGTCACTTTTCACCATATTAGAGTCATTTTGCACCCTATATGAGTCACTTTCCACCAAATATTTGTACAATTAACATGTTAACATCATATACATCCGATTTGACATCCTTTTACCACCTCTTAATTCCACTTTCATATAGGTCAATGTTGTTCCACATTTTTGTTCTAATCAACCATGTAAGTCTCTTTTCAACATATTAGAGTCATTTTGCACCCCATAAGAGTCACTTGCCACCATATATTGATACAATTAACATGTTAATATCATGTACATGCAATTAGACATCCTTTAACCACCTCTTGGTACCCCTTTCCTACAAGTCAATTTTGGGCCACATTTTGGCTCTAATCAATCATGTAAGTTACTTCTCACCATATTAGAGTCACTTTGCACCTTATACGAGTCACTTTCCACAACCTATTTGTATAATTAACATGTTAACATCATATACATCCAATTTTACACTGTATTACCACATCTTAATTCCACTTTCATACAGGTAAATTTTGTTCCACATTTTGGTTCTAATCAACCATGTAAGTCACTTTTCACAATATTAGAGTCACTTTGCACCATATAAGAGTCACTTTCCACCATATAAATAACAATTGATATGTTAACATCATATACATCCGATTTGACATCCTTTTACCACCTTCTACTTTCATACAGGTCAATTTTGTTCCACATTTTGGTTCTAATCAACCATGTAAGTCTCTTTTCACCATATTAGAGTCATTTTGCACCCTATAAGAGTCACTTGCCACCACATATTGATACAATTAACATGTTAACATCATGTACGTGCAATTAGACATCCTTTAACCACCTCTTGGTACTCCTTTCCTACAAGTCAATTTTGGGCCACATTTTGGCTCTAATCAATCATGTAAGTTACTTTTCACCATATTAGAGTCACTTTGCACCCTATATGAGTCACTTTCCACAACCTATTTGTATAATTAACATGTTAACATCATATACATCCAATTTGACACCGTTTTACCACATCTTAATTACACTTTAATATAGGTCAATTTTGTTCCACATTTTGGTTCTAATCAACCATGGAAGTCACTTTTCACAATATTAGAGTCACTTTGTACCCTATAAGAGTCACTTTCCACCATATATACAACAATTGATAGGTTAACATCATATACATCTAATTTGACATCCTTTTACCAGCTATTAATGGCACTTTCATACAAGTTAATTTTGTTCCACATTTTGGCTCTAATCAACCATGTAAGTCACTTTTCACCATATTAGAGTCACTTTGTACCCTATAAGAGTCACTTGCCACCATATATTGATATAATTAACATGTTAACATCATGTACATGTAATTAGACAACCTTTAACCACCTCTTGGTACCCCTTTCCTACAAGTAAATTTTGGACCATATTTTGGCTCTAATCAATCATGTAAGTTACTTCTCACCATATAAGAGTCACTTTGCACCCTATATGAGTCACTTTCCACAACCTATTTGTATAATTAACATGTTAACATCATATACATCCAATTTGACACCGTTTTACCACATCTTAATTCCACTTTCATACAGGTCAATTTTGTTCCACATTTTGGTTCTAATCAACCATGTAAGTCACTTTTCACCATATTAGAGTCACTTTGCACCCTATAAGAGTCACTTACCACCATATATACAACAATTGATATGTTAACATCATATACATCTAATTTGACATCCTTTTACCGGCTATTAATGCCATTTTCATACAAGTTAATTTTGTTCCACATTTTGGCTCTAATCAACCATGTAAGTCATTTTTCACCATATTAGAGTCACTTTGCACCTTATAAGAGTCAGTTGCCACCATATATTGATACAATTAACATGTTAACATCATGTACATGCAATTAGACATCCTTTAACCACCTCTTGGTACCCCTTTCTTACAAGTCAATTTAGGGCCACATTTTGGCTCTTATCAAACATGTAAGTGACTTCTCACAATATTAGAGTTACTTTGCACCTTATAAGAGTCACTTGCCATCATATATTGGTACAATTAACATGTTAACATCATGTACATGCAATTAGAAATCCTTTTACCACCTCTTAGTGCCACATTTATACAAGTCAATTTTGGTCCACATTTTAGTTCTAATTAACCATGTAAGTCACTTCTCACCGTATTATAGTCATTTTGCACCCTATATGAATCACTTTCCACCAAATATTTGTACAATTAACATGTTAACATCATATACATCCGATTTGACATCGTTTTACCACCTCTCAATTCCACTTTCATACAGGTCAATTTTGTTCCACATTTTGGTTCTAAACAACCATGTAAGTCACTTTTCACCATATTAGAGTCATTTTGCACCATGTAAGAGTCACTTTCCACCATATATACAACAATTAACATGTCAAAATCATATACATCCAATTTGACATACTTTTACCAACTATTAATGCCATTTTCATACAAGTTAATTTTGTTCCACATTTTGGCTCTAATCAACCATTTAAGTCACTTTTCACAATATTAGAGTCACTTTGCACCCTATAAGAGTCACTTGCCACCATATATTGATACAATTAACATGTTAACTTCATGTACATGCAATTAGACATCATTTGACCACCTCTTGCTACCCCTTTCTTACAAGTCAATTTTGGGCCACATTTTGGCTCTAATCAAACATGTAAGTGACTTCTCACAATATTAGAGTCACTTTGCACCTTATAAGCGTCACTTGCCATCATATATTGGTGCAATTAGCATGTTAACATCATGTACATGCAATTAGAAATCCTTTTACCACCTTTTAGTGCCACATTCATACAAGTAAATTTTGGTCCACATTTTTGTTCTAATTAACCATGTAAGTCACTTTTCACCATATTAGAGTCATTTTGCACCCTATATGAGTCACTTTCCACCAAATATTTGTACAATTAACATGTTAACATCATATACATCCGATTTGACATCCTTTTACCACCTCTTAATTCCACTTTCATATAGGTCAATGTTGTTCCAAATTTTTGTTCTAATCAACCATGTAAGTGTCTTTTCAACATATTAGAGTCATTTTGCACCCCATAAGAGTCACTTGCCACCATATATTGATACAATTAACATGTTAATATCATGTACATGCAATTAGACATCCTTTAACCACCTCTTGGTACCCCTTTCCTACAAGTCAATTTTGGGCCACATTTTGGCTCTAATCAATCATGTAAGTTACTTCTCACCATATTGGAGTCACTTTGCACCTTATACGAGTCACTTTCCACAACCTATTTGTATAATTAACATGTTAACATCATATACATCCAATTTTACACCGTTTTACCACATCTTAATTCCACTTTCATACAGGTCAATTTTGTTCCACATTTTGGTTCTAATCAACCATGTAAGTCACTTTTCACAATATTAGAGTCACTTTGCACCCTATAAGAGTCACTTTCCACCATTTAAATAACAATTGATATGTTAACATCATATACATCTAATTTTACATCCTTTTACCAGCTATTAATGCCACTTTCATACAAGTTAATTTGGTTCCACATTTTGCCTCTAATCAACCATGTAAGTCACTTTTCACCATATTAGAGTCACTTTGCACCTTATAAGAGTCACTTGCCATCATATATTAATAAAATTAACATGTTAACATCATGTACATGCAATTAGACATCCTTTAACCACCTCTTGGTACCCATTTCTTACAAGTCAATTTAGGGCCACATTTTGGCTCTAATCAAACATGTTAGTGACTTCTCACAATATTAGAGTCACTTTGCACCTTATAAGAGTCACTTGCCATCATATATTGGTACAATTAACATGTTAACATCAAGTACATGCAATTAGAAATCATTTTACCACCTCTTAGTGCCACATTCATACAAATCAATTTTGGTCCTTATTTTTGTTATAATTAACCATGTAAGTCACTTTTCACGAAATTAGAGTCATTTTGCACCCTATATGAGTCACTTTCCACCAAATATTTGTACAATTAACATGTTAAAATCATATACATCCGATTTGACATCCTTTTACCACCTTCTACTTTCATACAGGTCAATTTTGTTCCACATTTTGGTTCTAATCAACCATGTAAGTCTTTTTTCACCATATTAGAGTCATTTTGCACCTTATAAGAGTCACTTGCCACCACATATTGATACAATTAACATGTTAACATCATGTACGTGCAATTAGACATCCTTTAACCACTTCTTGCTACCCCTTTCCTACAAGTCAATTTTGGACCACATTTTTGCTCTAATCAATCATGTAAGTTACTTATCACCATATTAGAGTCACTTTGCACCCTATATGAGTCACTTTCCACAACCTATTTGTATAATTAACATGTTAACATCATATACATCCAATTTGACACCGTTTTACCACATCTTAATTCCACTTTCATACAGGTCAATTTTGTTCCACATTTTGGTTCTAATCAACCATGTAAGTCACTTTTCACCATATTAGAGTCACTTTGCACCCTATAAGAGTCACTTGCCACCATATATACAACAATTGATATGTTAACATCATATACATCTAATTTGACATCCTTTTACCGGCTATTAATGCCATTTTCATACAAGTTAATTTTGTTCCACATTTTGGCTCTAATCAACCATGTAAGTCATTTTTCACCATATTAGAGTCACTTTGCACCTTATAAGAGTCAGTTGCCACCATATATTGATACAATTAACATGTTAACATCATGTACATGCAATTAGACATCCTTTAACCACCTCTTGGTACCCCTTTCTTACAAGTCAATTTAGGGCCACATTTTGGCTCTTATCAAACATGTAAGTGACTTCTCACAATATTAGAGTTACTTTGCACCTTATAAGAGTCACTTGCCATCATATATTGGTACAATTAACATGTTAACATCATGTACATGCAATTAGAAATCCTTTTACCACCTCTTAGTGCCACATTTATACAAGTCAATTTTGGTCCACATTTTAGTTCTAATTAACCATGTAAGTCACTTCTCACCGTATTATAGTCATTTTGCACCCTATATGAATCACTTTCCACCAAATATTTGTACAATTAACATGTTAACATCATATACATCCGATTTGACATCGTTTTACCACCTCTCAATTCCACTTTCATACAGGTCAATTTTGTTCCACATTTTGGTTCTAAACAACCATGTAAGTCACTTTTCACCATATTAGAGTCATTTTGCACCATGTAAGAGTCACTTTCCACCATATATACAACAATTAACATGTCAAAATCATATACATCCAATTTGACATACTTTTACCAACTATTAATGCCATTTTCATACAAGTTAATTTTGTTCCACATTTTGGCTCTAATCAACCATTTAAGTCACTTTTCACAATATTAGAGTCACTTTGCACCCTATAAGAGTCACTTGCCACCATATATTGATACAATTAACATGTTAACTTCATGTACATGCAATTAGACATCATTTGACCACCTCTTGCTACCCCTTTCTTACAAGTCAATTTTGGGCCACATTTTGGCTCTAATCAAACATGTAAGTGACTTCTCACAATATTAGAGTCACTTTGCACCTTATAAGCGTCACTTGCCATCATATATTGGTGCAATTAGCATGTTAACATCATGTACATGCAATTAGAAATCCTTTTACCACCTTTTAGTGCCACATTCATACAAGTAAATTTTGGTCCACATTTTTGTTCTAATTAACCATGTAAGTCACTTTTCACCATATTAGAGTCATTTTGCACCCTATATGAGTCACTTTCCACCAAATATTTGTACAATTAACATGTTAACATCATATACATCCGATTTGACATCCTTTTACCACCTCTTAATTCCACTTTCATATAGGTCAATGTTGTTCCACATTTTTGTTCTAATCAACCATGTAAGTGTCTTTTCAACATATTAGAGTCATTTTGCACCCCATAAGAGTCACTTGCCACCATATATTGATACAATTAACATGTTAATATCATGTACATGCAATTAGACATCCTTTAACCACCTCTTGGTACCCCTTTCCTACAAGTCAATTTTGGGCCACATTTTGGCTCTAATCAATCATGTAAGTTACTTCTCACCATATTGGAGTCACTTTGCACCTTATACGAGTCACTTTCCACAACCTATTTGTATAATTAACATGTTAACATCATATACATCCAATTTTACACCGTTTTACCACATCTTAATTCCACTTTCATACAGGTCAATTTTGTTCCACATTTTGGTTCTAATCAACCATGTAAGTCACTTTTCACAATATTAGAGTCACTTTGCACCCTATAAGAGTCACTTTCCACCATTTAAATAACAATTGATATGTTAACATCATATACATCTAATTTTACATCCTTTTACCAGCTATTAATGCCACTTTCATACAAGTTAATTTGGTTCCACATTTTGCCTCTAATCAACCATGTAAGTCACTTTTCACCATATTAGAGTCACTTTGCACCTTATAAGAGTCACTTGCCATCATATATTAATAAAATTAACATGTTAACATCATGTACATGCAATTAGACATCCTTTAACCACCTCTTGGTACCCATTTCTTACAAGTCAATTTAGGGCCACATTTTGGCTCTAATCAAACATGTTAGTGACTTCTCACAATATTAGAGTCACTTTGCACCTTATAAGAGTCACTTGCCATCATATATTGGTACAATTAACATGTTAACATCAAGTACATGCAATTAGAAATCATTTTACCACCTCTTAGTGCCACATTCATACAAATCAATTTTGGTCCTTATTTTGGTTATAATTAACCATGTAAGTCACTTTTCACGAAATTAGAGTCATTTTGCACCCTATATGAGTCACTTTCCACCAAATATTTGTACAATTAACATGTTAAAATCATATACATCCAATTTGACATCCTTTTACCACCTTCTACTTTCATACAGGTCAATTTTGTTCCACATTTTGGTTCTAATCAACCATGTAAGTCTTTTTTCACCATATTAGAGTCATTTTGCACCTTATAAGAGTCACTTGCCACCACATATTGATACAATTAACATGTTAACATCATGTACGTGCAATTAGACATCCTTTAACCACCTCTTGGTACCCCTTTCCTACAAGTCAATTTTGGACCACATTTTTGCTCTAATCAATCATGTAAGTTACTTATCACCATATTAGAGTCACTTTGCACCCTATATGAGTCACTTTCCACAACCTATTTGTATAATTAATATGTTAACATCATATACATCCAATTTGACACTGTTTTACCACATCTGAATTCTACTTCATACAGGTCAATTTTGCTCCACACTTTGGTTCTAATCAACCATGTAAGTCACTTTTCACCATATTAGAGTCACTTTCCACCCTATAAGAGTCACTTTCCACCATATATACAACAATTAATATGTTAACATCATATACATCTAATTTGACATCCTTTTACCAGCTATTAATGCCACTTTCATACAAGTTAATTTTGTTCCACATTTTGGCTCTAATCAACCATATAAGTCACTTTTCACCATATTAGAGTCACTTTGCACCTTATAAGAGTCACTTGCCACCATATATTGATACAATTAACATGTTAACATCATGTACATGCAATTAGACATCCTTTAACCACCTCTTGGTACCCCTTTCTTACAAGTCAATTTTGGGCCACATTTTGGCTCTAATCAAACATGTAAGTGACTTCTCACAATATTAGCGTCACTTTGCACCTTATAAGAGTCACTTGCCATCATATATTGGTACAATTAACATGTTAACATCATGTACATGCAATTAGAAATCCTTTTACCACCTCTTAGTGCCACATTCATACAAATCAATTTTGGTTCACATTTTAGTTCTGATTAACCATGTAAGTCACTTCTCACCATATTAGAGTCATTTTGCACCCTATATGAGTCACTTTCCACCAAATTTCTGTACAATTAACATGTTAACATCATATACATCCGATTTGACCTCCTTTTACCACCTCTTAATTCCACTTTCACACAGGTCAATTTTGTTCCACATTTTGGTTCCAAACAACCATGTAAGTCACTTTTCACCATATTAGAGTCATTTTGCACCATATAAGAGTCACTTTACACCATATATACAACAATTAACATGTTAAAATCATATACATCCAATTTGACATACTTTTACCACTTATTAATGGCACTTTCATACAAGTTAATTTTGTTCCACATTTTGGCTCTAATCAACCATGTAAGTCACTTTTCACCATATTAGAGTCACTTTGTATCCTATAAGAGTCACTTCCCACCATATATTGATATAATTAACATGTTAACATCATGTACATGTAATTAGACAACTTTTAACCACCTCTTGGCACCCCTTTCCAACAGGTCAATTTTGGGCCACATTGTGGCTCTAATCAATCATGTAAGTTACTTCTTACCATATAAGAGTCACTTTGCACCCTATATGAGTCACTTTCCACAAACTATTTGTATAATTAATATGTTAACATCATATACATCCAATTTGACACCGTTTTACCACATCTTAGTTCCACTTTCATACAGGTCAATTTTGTTCCACATTTTGGTTCTAATCAACCATGTAAGTCACTTTTCACAATATTAGAGTCACTTTGCACCCTATAAAAGTCACTTTCCACCATATATACAACAATTGATATGTTAACATCATATACATCTAATTTGATATCTTTTAATCACCTATTAATGCCACTTTCATACAAGTTAATTTTGTTCCACATTGTGGCTCTAATCACCCATGTAAGTCAATTTTCGCCATATTAGAGTCACTTTGCACCCTATAAGAGTCACTTGCCATTAAATATCGGTACAATTAACATGTTAACACCATGTACATGCAATTAGAAATCCTTTTACAACCTCTTAGTGCCACATTCATACAAGTCAATTTTGGTCCATGAACATGCAATTAGAAATCCTTTTACAACCTCTTAGTGCCACATTCATACAAGTCAATTTTGGTCCCCATTTTAGTTCTAATTAACCGTGTTAGTCACTTTTCACCATATTAGAGTCACTTTGCACCCTATAAGAGTCACTTTCCACCATATATACAGCAATTAACATGTTAACATCATATAAATCCAATTTGATATACTTTTGCCACCTATTAATGTCACTTTCATAAAAGTTAATTTTGTTCCACATTTTGGCTCTAATCAACCATTTAAGTCACTTTTCATAATATTAGAGTCACTTTGCACCCTATAAGAGTCACTTGCCACCATATATTGATACAATTAACATGTTAACTTCATGTACATGCAATTAGACATCATTTGACCACCTCTTGGTACCCCTTTCTTACAAGTCAATTTTGGGCCACGTTTTGGCTCTAATCAATCATGTAAGTTACTTCTCAACATAATAAAGTCACTTTGCACCTTATAAGAGTCACTTGCCATCAAATATTGGTACAATTAACATGTTAACATCTTGTACATGCAATTAGAATTCCTTTTACCACCTCTTAGTGCCACATTCATACAAGTAAATTTTGGTCCACATTTTGGTTCTAATTAACCATGTAAGTCACTTTTCACCATATTAGAGTCATTTTGCATCCTATATGAGTCACTTTCCACCAAATATTTGTACAATTAACATGTTAACATCATATACATCCGATTTGACATACTTTTACCACCTCTTAATTCCACTTTCATACAGGTCAATTTTGTTCCACATTTTGGTTCTAAACAACCATGTTAGTCACTTTTCACCATATTAGAGTCACTTTGCACCCTATTAGAGTCACTTTCCACCATATATACAGCAATTAACATGTTAAAATCATATACATCCAATTTGACATTCTTTTGCCACCTATTAATGTCACTTTTATAAAAGTTAATTTTGTTCCACATTTTGGCTCTAATCAACCATTTAAGTCATTTTTCACAATATTAGAGTCACTTTGCACCCTAAAAGAGTCACTTGCCACCATATATTGATACAATTAACATGTTAACATCATGTACATGCAATTAGACATCATTTGCCAACCTCTTGGTACCCCTTTCTTACAAGTCAATTTTGGGCCATATTTTGGCTCTAATCAATCATGTAAGTTACTTCTCACCATAATAGAGTCACTTTGCACCTTATAAGAGTCACTTGCCATCAAATATTGGTACAATTAACATGTTAACATCATGTACATGCAATTAGAAATCCTTTTACCACCTCTAAGTGCCACATTCAGACAAGTCAATTTTGGTCCACATTTTGGTTATAATTAACCACGTAAGTCACTTTTCACCATATTAGAGTCATTTTGCACCCTATATGAGTCACTTTCCACCAAATATTTGTACAATTAACATGTTAAAATCATATACATCCGATTTGACATCCTTTTACCACCTCTTAATTCCACTTTCATACAGGTCAATTTTTATCCACATTTTGGTTCTAATCAACCATGTAAGTCTCTTTTCACCATATTAGAGTCATTTTGCACCCTATAAGAGTCACTTGCCACCACATATTGATACAATTAACATGTTAACATCATGTACGTGCAATTAGACATCCTTTAACCACCTCTTGGTACCCCTTTCCTACAAGTCAATTTTGGAACACATTTTGGCTCTAATCAATCATGTAAGTTACTTATCACCATATTAGAGTCACTTTGCACCCTATATGAGTCACTTTCCAAAACCTATTTGTATAGTTAATATGTTAACATCATATACATCCAATTTGACACTGTTTTACCACATCTGAATTCCACTTTCATACAGGTCAATTTTGTTCCACATTTTGGTTCTAATCAACCATGTAAGTCACTTTTCACCATATTAGAGTCACTTTGCACCCTATAAGAGTCACTTTCCACCATATATACAACAATTGATATGTTAACATCATATACATCTAATTTGACATCCTTTTACCAGCTATTAATGCCACTTTCATACAAGTTAATTTTGTTCCACATTTTGGCTTTAATCAACCATGTAAGTCACTTTTCTCCATATTAGAGTCACTTTGCACCTTATAAGAGTCACTTGCCACCATATATTGATACAATTAACATGTTAACATTATGTACATGCAATTAGACATCCTTTAACCACCTCTTGGTACCCCTTTCTTACAAGTCAATTTTGGGCCACATTTTGGCTCTAATCAAACATGTAAGTG